>NC_142621.1:15775682-16078712 GCF_059453375.1 Lepisosteus platostomus | reverse complement strand
TTCTGCACACTGGGGTTAAGATCTGAGTGTGTGGGCTCTTCTGAACCTTGCTGTTACATGGGGATTCAGTTGTCTGAAAAAACGCGTTTATTTCGGGCTGAAAAACACGTTTTGAAAAGTGTGTTGTTACTGCCCCATAACTTACATGGGGTTGACCAAACTTGCAGAAACATGTTTATTTCTGCTGAAAAACACGTTTTGACCCTTTCTGCACACTGGGGATAAGAGCTGAGTGTGTGGGCTCTTCTGAACCTTGCTGTTACATGGGGATTCAGTTGTCTGAAAAAACGCGTTTATTTCGGGCTGAAAAACACGTTTTGAAAAGTGTGTTGTTACTGCCCCATAACTTACATGGGGTTGACCAAACTTGCAGAAACATGTTTATTTCTGCTGAAAAACACGTTTTGACCCTTTCTGCACACTGGGGTTAAGAGGTGAGTGTGTGGGCTCTTCTGAGCCTTGCTGTTACATGGGGATTCAGTTGTCTGAAAAAACGCGTTTATTTCGGGCTGAAAAACACGTTTTGAAAAGTGTGTTGTTACTGCCCCATAACTTACATAGGGTTGACCAAACTTGCAGAAACATGTTTATTTCTGCTGAAAAACACGTTTTGACCCTTTCTGCACACTGGGGTTAAGAGCTGAGTGTGTGGGCTCTTCTGAACCTTGCTGTTACATGGGGATTCAGTTGTCTGAAAAAACGCGTTTATTTCGGGCTGAAAAACACGTTTTGAAAAGTGTGCTGTTACTGTCCCATAACTTACATGGGGTTGACCAAACTTGCAGAAACATGTTTATTTCTGCTGAAAAACACGTTTTGACCCTTTCTGCACACTGGGGTTAAGAGCTGAGTGTGTGGGCTCTTCTGAAACTTGCTGTTACATGGGGATTCAGTTGTCTGAAAAAACGCGTTTATTTCGGGCTGAAAAACACGTTTTGAAAAGTGTGTTGTTACTGCCCCATAACTTACATGGGGTTGACCAAACTTGCAGAAACATGTTTATTTCTGCTGAAAAACACGTTTTGACCCTTTCTGCACACTGGGGTTAAGAGCTGAGTGTGTGGGCTCTTCTGAACCTTGCTGTTACATGGGGATTCAGTTGTCTGAAAAAACGCGTTTATTTCGGGCTGAAAAACACGTTTTGAAAAGTGTGTTGTTACTGCCCCATAACTTACATAGGGTTGACCAAACTTGCAGAAACATGTTTATTTCAGCTGAAAAACACGTTTTGACCCTTTCTGCACACTGGGGTTAAGAGCTGAGTGTGTGGGCTCTTCTGAGCCTTGCTGTTACATAGGGATTCAGTTGTCTGAAAAAACGTGTTTATTTCGGGCTGAAAAACACGTTTTGAAAAGTGTGCTGTTACTGCCCCATAACTTACATGGGGTTGACCAAACTTGCAGAAACATGTTTATTTCTGCTGAAAAACACGTTTTGACCCTTTCTGCACACTGGGGTTAAGAGCTGAGTGTGTGGGCTCTTCTGAGCCTTGCTGTTACATAGGGATTCAGTTGTCTGAAAAAACGCGTTTATTTCGGGCTGAAAAACACGTTTTGAAAAGTGTGCTGTTACTGCCCCATAACTTACATGGGGTTGACCAAACTTGCAGAAACATGTTTATTTCTGCTGAAAAACACGTTTTGACCCTTTCTGCACACTGGGGTTAAGATCTGAGTGTGTGGGCTCTTCTGAACCTTGCTGTTACATGGGGATTCAGTTGTCTGAAAAAACGCGTTTATTTCGGGCTGAACAACACGTTTTGAAAAGTGTGTTGTTACTGCCCCATAACTTACATGGGGTTGACCAAACTTGCAGAAACATGTTTATTTCTGCTGAAAAACACGTTTTGACCCTTTCTGCACACTGGGGTTAAGAGCTGAGTGTGTGGGCTCTTCTGAGCCTTGCTGTTACATGGGGATTCAGTTGTCTGAAAAAACGTGTTTATTTCGGGCTGAAAAACACGTTTTGAAAAGTGTGTTGTTACTGCCCCATAACTTACATGGGGTTGACCAAACTTTCAGAAACATGTTTATTTCTGCTGAAAAACACGTTTTGACCCTTTCTGCACACTGGGGTTAAGATCTGAGTGTGTGGGCTCTTCTGAACCTTGCTGTTACATGGGGATTCAGTTGTCTGAAAAAACGCGTTTATTTCGGGCTGAAAAACACGTTTTGAAAAGTGTGTTGTTACTGCCCCATAACTTACATGGGGTTGACCAAACTTGCAGAAACATGTTTATTTCTGCTGAAAAACACGTTTTGACCCTTTCTGCACACTGGGGTTAAGAGCTGAGTGTGTGGGCTCTTCTGAACCTTGCTGTTACATGGGGATTCAGTTGTCTGAAAAAACGCGTTTATTTCGGGCTGAAAAACACGTTTTGAAAAGTGTGTTGTTACTGCCCCATAACTTACATGGGGTTGACCAAACTTGCAGAAACATGTTTATTTCTGCTGAAAAACACGTTTTGACCCTTTCTGCACACTGGGGTTAAGAGGTGAGTGTGTGGGCTCTTCTGAGCCTTGCTGTTACATGGGGATTCAGTTGTCTGAAAAAACGCGTTTATTTCGGGCTGAAAAACACGTTTTGAAAAGTGTGTTGTTACTGCCCCATAACTTACATGGGGTTGACCAAACTTGCAGAAACATGTTTATTTCTGCTGAAAAACACGTTTTGACCCTTTCTGCACACTGGGGTTAACAGCTGAGTGTGTGGGCTCTTCTGAACCTTGCTGTTACATGGGGATTCAGTTGTCTGAAAAAACGCGTTTATTTCGTGCTGAAAAACACGTTTTGAAAAGTGTGTTGTTACTGCCCCATAACTTACATAGGGTTGACCAAACTTGCAGAAACATGTTTATTTCTGCTGAAAAACACGTTTTGACCCTTTCTGCACACTGGGGTTAAGAGCTGAGTGTGTGGGCTCTTCTGAACCTTGCTGTTACATGGGGATTCAGTTGTCTGAAAAAACGCGTTTATTTCGGGCTGAAAAACACGTTTTGAAAAGTGTGCTGTTACTGTCCCATAACTTACATGGGGTTGACCAAACTTGCAGAAACATGTTTATTTCTGCTGAAAAACACGTTTTGACCCTTTCTGCACACTGGGGTTAAGAGCTGAGTGTGTGGGCTCTTCTGAGCCTTGCTGTTACATAGGGATTCAGTTGTCTGAAAAAACGCGTTTATTTCGGGCTGAAAAACACGTTTTGAAAAGTGTGTTGTTACTGCCCCATAACTTACATGGGGTTGACCAAACTTGCAGAAACCTGTTTATTTCTGCTGAAAAACACGTTTTGACCCTTTCTGCACACTGGGGTTAAGAGCTGAGTGTGTGGGCTCTTCTGAACCTTGCTGTTACATGGGGATTCAGTTGTCTGAAAAAACGCGTTTATTTCGGGCTGAAAAACACGTTTTGAAAAGTGTGTTGTTACTGCCCCATAACTTACATGGGGTTGACCAAACTTGCAGAAACATGTTTATTTCTGCTGAAAAACACGTTTTGACCCTTTCTGCACACTGGGGTTAAGATCTGAGTGTGTGGGCTCTTCTGAACCTTGCTGTTACATGGGGATTCAGTTGTCTGAAAAAACGCGTTTATTTCGGGCTGAAAAACACGTTTTGAAAAGTGTGCTGTTACTGTCCCATAACTTACATGGGGTTGACCAAACTTGCAGAAACATGTTTATTTCTGCTGAAAAACACGTTTTGACCCTTTCTGCACACTGGGGTTAAGAGCTGAGTGTGTGGGCTCTTCTGAACCTTGCTGTTACATGGGGATTCAGTTGTCTGAAAAAACGCGTTTATTTCGGGCTGAAAAACACGTTTTGAAAAGTGTGTTGTTACTGCCCCATAACTTACATGGGGTTGACCAAACTTGCAGAAACATGTTTATTTCTGCTGAAAAACACGTTTTGACCCTTTCTGCACACTGGGGTTAAGAGCTGAGTGTGTGGGCTCTTCTGAGCCTTGCTGTTACATGGGGATTCAGTTGTCTGAAAAAACGCGTTTATTTCGGGCTGAAAAACACGTTTTGAAAAGTGTGCTGTTACTGCCCCATAACTTACATGGGGTTGACCAAACTTGCAGAAACATGTTTATTTCTGCTGAAAAACACGTTTTGACCCTTTCTGCACACTGGGGTTAAGAGCTGAGTGTGTGGGCTCTTCTGAGCCTTGCTGTTACATGGGGATTCAGTTGTCTGAAAAAACGCGTTTATTTCGGGCTGAAAAACACGTTTTGAAAAGTGTGTTGTTACTGCCCCATAACTTACATGGGGTTGACCAAACTTGCAGAAACATGTTTATTTCTGCTGAAAAACACGTTTTGACCCTTTCTGCACACTGGGGTTAACAGCTGAGTGTGTGGGCTCTTCTGAACCTTGCTGTTACATGGGGATTCAGTTGTCTGAAAAAACGCGTTTATTTCGGGCTGAAAAACACGTTTTGAAAAGTGTGTTGTTACTGCCCCATAACTTACATAGGGTTGACCAAACTTGCAGAAACATGTTTATTTCTGCTGAAAAACACGTTTTGACCCTTTCTGCACACTGGGGTTAAGAGCTGAGTGTGTGGGCTCTTCTGAACCTTGCTGTTACATGGGGATTCAGTTGTCTGAAAAAACGCGTTTATTTCGGGCTGAAAAACACATTTTGAAAAGTGTGCTGTTACTGTCCCATAACTTACATGGGGTTGACCAAACTTGCAGAAACATGTTTATTTCTGCTGAAAAACACGTTTTGACCCTTTCTGCACACTGGGGTTAAGAGCTGAGTGTGTGGGCTCTTCTGAGCCTTGCTGTTACATAGGGATTCAGTTGTCTGAAAAAACGCGTTTATTTCGGGCTGAAAAACACGTTTTGAAAAGTGTGTTGTTACTGCCCCATAACTTACATGGGGTTGACCAAACTTGCAGAAACCTGTTTATTTCTGCTGAAAAACACGTTTTGACCCTTTCTGCACACTGGGGTTAAGAGCTGAGTGTGTGGGCTCTTCTGAACCTTGCTGTTACATGGGGATTCAGTTGTCTGAAAAAACGCGTTTATTTCGGGCTGAAAAACACGTTTTGAAAAGTGTGTTGTTACTGCCCCATAACTTACATAGGGTTGACCAAACTTGCAGAAACATGTTTATTTCAGCTGAAAAACACGTTTTGACCCTTTCTGCACACTGGGGTTAAGAGCTGAGTGTGTGGGCTCTTCTGAGCCTTGCTGTTACATAGGGATTCAGTTGTCTGAAAAAACGCGTTTATTTCGGGCTGAAAAACACGTTTTGAAAAGTGTGCTGTTACTGCCCCATAACTTACATGGGGTTGACCAAACTTGCAGAAACATGTTTATTTCTGCTGAAAAACACGTTTTGACCCTTTCTGCACACTGGGGTTAAGAGCTGAGTGTGTGGGCTCTTCTGAGCCTTGCTGTTACATAGGGATTCAGTTGTCTGAAAAAACGCGTTTATTTCGGGCTGAAAAACACGTTTTGAAAAGTGTGCTGTTACTGCCCCATAACTTACATGGGGTTGACCAAACTTGCAGAAACATGTTTATTTCTGCTGAAAAACACGTTTTGACCCTTTCTGCACACTGGGGTTAAGATCTGAGTGTGTGGGCTCTTCTGAACCTTGCTGTTACATGGGGATTCAGTTGTCTGAAAAAACGCGTTTATTTCGGGCTGAAAAACACGTTTTGAAAAGTGTGCTGTTACTGTCCCATAACTTACATGGGGTTGACCAAACTTGCAGAAACATGTTTATTTCTGCTGAAAAACACGTTTTGACCCTTTCTGCACACTGGGGTTAAGAGCTGAGTGTGTGGGCTCTTCTGAACCTTGCTGTTACATGGGGATTCAGTTGTCTGAAAAAACGCGTTTATTTCGGGCTGAAAAACACGTTTTGAAAAGTGTGCTGTTACTGTCCCATAACTTACATGGGGTTGACCAAACTTGCAGAAACATGTTTATTTCTGCTGAAAAACACGTTTTGACCCTTTCTGCACACTGGGGTTAAGAGCTGAGTGTGTGGGCTCTTCTGAAACTTGCTGTTACATGGGGATTCAGTTGTCTGAAAAAACGCGTTTATTTCGGGCTGAAAAACACGTTTTGAAAAGTGTGTTGTTACTGCCCCATAACTTACATGGGGTTGACCAAACTTGCAGAAACATGTTTATTTCTGCTGAAAAACACGTTTTGACCCTTTCTGCACACTGGGGTTAAGAGCTGAGTGTGTGGGCTCTTCTGAACCTTGCTGTTACATGGGGATTCAGTTGTCTGAAAAAACGCGTTTATTTCGGGCTGAAAAACACGTTTTGAAAAGTGTGTTGTTACTGCCCCATAACTTACATAGGGTTGACCAAACTTGCAGAAACATGTTTATTTCAGCTGAAAAACACGTTTTGACCCTTTCTGCACACTGGGGTTAAGAGCTGAGTGTGTGGGCTCTTCTGAGCCTTGCTGTTACATAGGGATTCAGTTGTCTGAAAAAACGTGTTTATTTCGGGCTGAAAAACACGTTTTGAAAAGTGTGCTGTTACTGCCCCATAACTTACATGGGGTTGACCAAACTTGCAGAAACATGTTTATTTCTGCTGAAAAACACGTTTTGACCCTATCTGCACACTGGGGTTAAGAGCTGAGTGTGTGGGCTCTTCTGAGCCTTGCTGTTACATAGGGATTCAGTTGTCTGAAAAAACGCGTTTATTTCGGGCTGAAAAACACGTTTTGAAAAGTGTGCTGTTACTGCCCCATAACTTACATGGGGTTGACCAAACTTGCAGAAACCTGTTTATTTCTGCTGAAAAACACGTTTTGACCCTTTCTGCACACTGGGGTTAAGAGCTGAGTGTGTGGGCTCTTCAGAACCTTGCTGTTACATGGGGATTCAGTTGTCTGAAAAAACGCGTTTATTTCGGGCTGAAAAACACGTTTTGAAAAGTGTGTTGTTACTGCCCCATAACTTACATAGGGTTGACCAAACTTGCAGAAACATGTTTATTTCTGCTGAAAAACACGTTTTGACCCTTTCTGCACACTGGGGTTAAGAGCTGAGTGTGTGGGCTCTTCTTAGCCTTGCTGTTACATGGGGATTCAGTTGTCTGAAAAAACGCGTTTATTTCGGGCTGAAAAACACGTTTTGAAAAGTGTGCTGTTACTGCCCCATAACTTACATGGGGTTGACCAAACTTGCAGAAACATGTTTATTTCTGCTGAAAAACACGTTTTGACCCTTTCTGCACACTGGGGTTAAGAGCTGAGTGTGTGGGCTCTTCTGAGCCTTGCTGTTACATAGGGATTCAGTTGTCTGAAAAAACGCGTTTATTTCGGGCTGAAAAACACGTTTTGAAAAGTGTGTTGTTACTGCCCCATAACTTACATGGGGTTGACCAAACTTGCAGAAACATGTTTATTTCTGCTGAAAAACACGTTTTGACCCTTTCTGCACACTGGGGTTAAGATCTGAGTGTGTGGGCTCTTCTGAACCTTGCTGTTACATGGGGATTCAGTTGTCTGAAAAAACGCGTTTATTTCGGGCTGAAAAACACGTTTTGAAAAGTGTGTTGTTACTGCCCCATAACTTACATGGGGTTGACCAAACTTGCAGAAACATGTTCATTTCTGCTGAAAAACACGTTTTGACCCTTTCTGCACACTGGGGTTAAGATCTGAGTGTGTGGGCTCTTCTGAACCTTGCTGTTACATGGGGATTCAGTTGTCTGAAAAAACGCGTTTATTTCGGGCTGAAAAACACGTTTTGAAAAGTGTGTTGTTACTGCCCCATAACTTACATGGGGTTGACCAAACTTGCAGAAACATGTTTATTTCTGCTGAAAAACACGTTTTGACCCTTTCTGCACACTGGGGATAAGAGCTGAGTGTGTGGGCTCTTCTGAACCTTGCTGTTACATGGGGATTCAGTTGTCTGAAAAAACGCGTTTATTTCGGGCTGAAAAACACGTTTTGAAAAGTGTGTTGTTACTGCCCCATAACTTACATGGGGTTGACCAAACTTGCAGAAACATGTTTATTTCTGCTGAAAAACACGTTTTGACCCTTTCTGCACACTGGGGTTAAGAGGTGAGTGTGTGGGCTCTTCTGAGCCTTGCTGTTACATGGGGATTCAGTTGTCTGAAAAAACGCGTTTATTTCGGGCTGAAAAACACGTTTTGAAAAGTGTGTTGTTACTGCCCCATAACTTACATAGGGTTGACCAAACTTGCAGAAACATGTTTATTTCTGCTGAAAAACACGTTTTGACCCTTTCTGCACACTGGGGTTAAGAGCTGAGTGTGTGGGCTCTTCTGAACCTTGCTGTTACATGGGGATTCAGTTGTCTGAAAAAACGCGTTTATTTCGGGCTGAAAAACACGTTTTGAAAAGTGTGCTGTTACTGTCCCATAACTTACATGGGGTTGACCAAACTTGCAGAAACATGTTTATTTCTGCTGAAAAACACGTTTTGACCCTTTCTGCACACTGGGGTTAAGAGCTGAGTGTGTGGGCTCTTCTGAAACTTGCTGTTACATGGGGATTCAGTTGTCTGAAAAAACGCGTTTATTTCGGGCTGAAAAACACGTTTTGAAAAGTGTGTTGTTACTGCCCCATAACTTACATGGGGTTGACCAAACTTGCAGAAACATGTTTATTTCTGCTGAAAAACACGTTTTGACCCTTTCTGCACACTGGGGTTAAGAGCTGAGTGTGTGGGCTCTTCTGAACCTTGCTGTTACATGGGGATTCAGTTGTCTGAAAAAACGCGTTTATTTCGGGCTGAAAAACACGTTTTGAAAAGTGTGTTGTTACTGCCCCATAACTTACATAGGGTTGACCAAACTTGCAGAAACATGTTTATTTCAGCTGAAAAACACGTTTTGACCCTTTCTGCACACTGGGGTTAAGAGCTGAGTGTGTGGGCTCTTCTGAGCCTTGCTGTTACATAGGGATTCAGTTGTCTGAAAAAACGTGTTTATTTCGGGCTGAAAAACACGTTTTGAAAAGTGTGCTGTTACTGCCCCATAACTTACATGGGGTTGACCAAACTTGCAGAAACATGTTTATTTCTGCTGAAAAACACGTTTTGACCCTTTCTGCACACTGGGGTTAAGAGCTGAGTGTGTGGGCTCTTCTGAGCCTTGCTGTTACATAGGGATTCAGTTGTCTGAAAAAACGCGTTTATTTCGGGCTGAAAAACACGTTTTGAAAAGTGTGCTGTTACTGCCCCATAACTTACATGGGGTTGACCAAACTTGCAGAAACATGTTTATTTCTGCTGAAAAACACGTTTTGACCCTTTCTGCACACTGGGGTTAAGATCTGAGTGTGTGGGCTCTTCTGAACCTTGCTGTTACATGGGGATTCAGTTGTCTGAAAAAACGCGTTTATTTCGGGCTGAACAACACGTTTTGAAAAGTGTGTTGTTACTGCCCCATAACTTACATGGGGTTGACCAAACTTGCAGAAACATGTTTATTTCTGCTGAAAAACACGTTTTGACCCTTTCTGCACACTGGGGTTAAGAGCTGAGTGTGTGGGCTCTTCTGAGCCTTGCTGTTACATGGGGATTCAGTTGTCTGAAAAAACGTGTTTATTTCGGGCTGAAAAACACGTTTTGAAAAGTGTGTTGTTACTGCCCCATAACTTACATGGGGTTGACCAAACTTTCAGAAACATGTTTATTTCTGCTGAAAAACACGTTTTGACCCTTTCTGCACACTGGGGTTAAAAGCTGAGTGTGTGGGCTCTTCAGAACCTTGCTGTTACATGGGGATTCAGTTGTCTGAAAAAACGCGTTTATTTCGGGCTGAAAAACACGTTTTGAAAAGTGTGCTGTTACTGCCCCATAACTTACATGGGGTTGACCAAACTTGCAGAAATATGTTTATTTCAGCTGAAAAACACGTTTTGACCCTTTCTGCACACTGGGGTTAAGAGCTGAGTGTGTGGGCTCTTCTGAACCTTGCTGTTACATGGGGATTCAGTTGTCTGAAAAAACGCGTTTATTTCGGGCTGAAAAACACGTTTTGAAAAGTGTGTTGTTACTGCCCCATAACTTACTTAGGGTTGACCAAACTTGCAGAAACATGTTTATTTCTGCTGAAAAACACGTTTTGACCCTTTCTGCACACTGGGGTTAAGAGCTGAGTGTGTGGGCTCTTCTGAACCTTGCTGTTACATGGGGATTCAGTTGTCTGAAAAAACGCGTTTATTTCGGGCTGAAAAACACGTTTTGAAAAGTGTGCTGTTACTGTCCCATAACTTACATGGGTTTGACCAAACTTGCAGAAACGTGTTTATTTCTGCTGAAAAACACGTTTTGACCCTTTCTGCACACTGGGGTTAAGAGCTGAGTGTGTGGGCTCTTCTGAACCTTGCTGTTACATGGGGATTCAGTTGTCTGAAAAAACGTGTTTATTTCGGGCTGAAAAACACGTTTTGAAAAGTGTGTTGTTACTGCCCCATAACTTACATGGGGTTGACCAAACTTTCAGAAACATGTTTATTTCTGCTGAAAAACACGTTTTGACCCTTTCTGCACACTGGGGTTAAGAGCTGAGTGTGTGGGCTCTTCAGAACCTTGCTGTTACATGGGGATTCAGTTGTCTGAAAAAACGCGTTTATTTCGGGCTGAAAAACACGTTTTGAAAAGTGTGCTGTTACTGCCCCATAACTTACATGGGGTTGACCAAACTTTCAGAAACATGTTTATTTCTGCTGAAAAACACGTTTTGACCCTTTCTGCACACTGGGGTTAAGAGCTGAGTGTGTGGGCTCTTCTGAACCTTGCTGTTACATGGGGATTCAGTTGTCTGAAAAAACGCGTTTATTTCGGGCTGAAAAACACGTTTTGAAAAGTGTGCTGTTACTGCCCCATAACTTACATGGGGTTGACCAAACTTGCAGAAACATGTTTATTTCAGCTGAAAAACACGTTTTGACCCTTTCTGCACACTGGGGTTAAGAGCTGAGTGTGTGGGCTCTTCTGAACCTTGCTGTTACATGGGGATTCAGTTGTCTGAAAAAACGCGTTTATTTCGGGCTGAAAAACACGTTTTGAAAAGTGTGTTGTTACTGCCCCATAACTTACATAGGGTTGACCAAACTTGCAGAAACATGTTTATTTCTGCTGAAAAACACGTTTTGACCCTTTCTGCACACTGGGGTTAAGAGCTGAGTGTGTGGGCTCTTCTGAACCTTGCTGTTACATGGGGATTCAGTTGTCTGAAAAAACGCGTTTATTTCGGGCTGAAAAACACGTTTTGAAAAGTGTGCTGTTACTGTCCCATAACTTACATGGGGTTGACCAAACTTGCAGAAACATGTTTATTTCTGCTGAAAAACACGTTTTGACCCTTTCTGCACACTGGGGTTAAGAGCTGAGTGTGTGGGCTCTTCTGAACCTTGCTGTTACATGGGGATTCAGTTGTCTGAAAAAACGTGTTTATTTCGGGCTGAAAAACACGTTTTGAAAAGTGTGTTGTTACTGCCCCATAACTTACATGGGGTTGACCAAACTTGCAGAAACATGTTTATTTCTGCTGAAAAACACGTTTTGACCCTTTCTGCACACTGGGGTTAAGAGGTGAGTGTGTGGGCTCTTCTGAACCTTGCTGTTACATGGGGATTCAGTTGTCTGAAAAAACGCGTTTATTTCGGGCTGAAAAACACGTTTTGAAAAGTGTGTTGTTACTGCCCCATAACTTACATGGGGTTGACCAAACTTGCAGAAACATGTTTATTTCTGCTGAAAAACACGTTTTGACCCTTTCTGCACACTAGGGTTAAGAGCTGAGTGTGTGGGCTCTTCTGAGCCTTGCTGTTACATAGGGATTCAGTTGTCTGAAAAAACGCGTTTATTTCGGGCTGAAAAACACGTTTTGAAAAGTGTGTTGTTACTGCCCCATAACTTACATGGGGTTGACCAAACTTGCAGAAACATGTTTATTTCTGCTGAAAAACACGTTTTGACCCTTTCTGCACACTGGGGATAAGAGCTGAGTGTGTGGGCTCTTCTGAACCTTGCTGTTACATGGGGATTCAGTTGTCTGAAAAAACGCGTTTATTTCGGGCTGAAAAACACGTTTTGAAAAGTGTGTTGTTACTGCCCCATAACTTACATAGGGTTGACCAAACTTGCAGAAACATGTTTATTTCTGCTGAAAAACACGTTTTGACCCTTTCTGCACACTGGGGTTAAGAGCTGAGTGTGTGGGCTCTTCTGAACCTTGCTGTTACATGGGGATTACGTTGTCTGAAAAAACGCGTTTATTTCGGGCTGAAAAACACGTTTTGAAAAGTGTGCTGTTACTGTCCCATAACTTACATGGGGTTGACCAAACTTGCAGAAACATGTTTATTTCTGCTGAAAAACACGTTTTGACCCTTTCTGCACACTGGGGTTAAGAGCTGAGTGTGTGGGCTCTTCTGAACCTTGCTGTTACATGGGGATTCAGTTGTCTGAAAAAACGCGTTTATTTCGGGCTGAAAAACACGTTTTGAAAAGTGTGTTGTTACTGCCCCATAACTTACATGGGGTTGACCAAACTTGCAGAAACATGTTTATTTCTGCTGAAAAACACGTTTTGACCCTTTCTGCACACTGGGGTTAAGAGCTGAGTGTGTGGGCTCTTCTGAACCTTGCTGTTACATGGGGATTCAGTTGTCTGAAAAAACGCGTTTATTTCGGGCTGAAAAACACGTTTTGAAAAGTGTGTTGTTACTGCCCCATAACTTACATAGGGTTGACCAAACTTGCAGAAACATGTTTATTTCTGCTGAAAAACACGTTTTGACCCTTTCTGCACACTGGGGTTAAGAGCTGAGTGTGTGGGCTCTTCTGAGCCTTGCTGTTACATAGGGATTCAGTTGTCTGAAAAAACGCGTTTATTTCGGGCTGAAAAACACGTTTTGAAAAGTGTGCTGTTACTGCCCCATAACTTACATGGGGTTGACCAAACTTGCAGAAACATGTTTATTTCTGCTGAAAAACACGTTTTGACCCTTTCTGCACACTGGGGTTAAGATCTGAGTGTGTGGGCTCTTCTGAACCTTGCTGTTACATGGGGATTCAGTTGTCTGAAAAAACGCGTTTATTTCGGGCTGAAAAACACGTTTTGAAAAGTGTGTTGTTACTGCCCCATAACTTACATGGGGTTGACCAAACTTGCAGAAACATGTTTATTTCTGCTGAAAAACACGTTTTGACCCTTTCTGCACACTGGGGTTAAGAGCTGAGTGTGTGGGCTCTTCTGAGCCTTGCTGTTACATGGGGATTCAGTTGTCTGAAAAAACGTGTTTATTTCGGGCTGAAAAACACGTTTTGAAAAGTGTGTTGTTACTGCCCCATAACTTACATGGGGTTGACCAAACTTTCAGAAATGTTTATTTCTGCTGAAAAACACGTTTTGACCCTTTCTGCACACTGGGGTTAAAAGCTGAGTGTGTGGGCTCTTCAGAACCTTGCTGTTACATGGGGATTCAGTTGTCTGAAAAAACGCGTTTATTTCGGGCTGAAAAACACGTTTTGAAAAGTGTGCTGTTACTGCCCCATAACTTACATGGGGTTGACCAAACTTGCAGAAACATGTTTATTTCAGCTGAAAAACACGTTTTGACCCTTTCTGCACACTGGGGTTAAGAGCTGAGTGTGTGGGCTCTTCTGAACCTTGCTGTTACATGGGGATTCAGTTGTCTGAAAAAACGCGTTTATTTCGGGCTGAAAAACACGTTTTGAAAAGTGTGTTGTTACTGCCCCATAACTTACATAGGGTTGACCAAACTTGCAGAAACATGTTTATTTCTGCTGAAAAACACGTTTTGACCCTTTCTGCACACTGGGGTTAAGAGCTGAGTGTGTGGGCTCTTCTGAACCTTGCTGTTACATGGGGATTCAGTTGTCTGAAAAAACGCGTTTATTTCGGGCTGAAAAACACGTTTTGAAAAGTGTGCTGTTACTGTCCCATAACTTACATGGGGTTGACCAAACTTGCAGAAACATGTTTATTTCTGCTGAAAAACACGTTTTGACCCTTTCTGCACACTGGGGTTAAGAGCTGAGTGTGTGGGCTCTTCTGAACCTTGCTGTTACATGGGGATTCAGTTGTCTGAAAAAACGTGTTTATTTCGGGCTGAAAAACACGTTTTGAAAAGTGTGTTGTTACTGCCCCATAACTTACATGGGGTTG
This sequence comes from Lepisosteus platostomus, assembly GCF_059453375.1. NCBI lineage: Eukaryota > Metazoa > Chordata > Actinopteri > Semionotiformes > Lepisosteidae > Lepisosteus > Lepisosteus platostomus. The sequence goes on along the minus strand of NC_142621.1, from coordinate 16,064,552 downwards.
ACCAAACTTTCAGAAACATGTTTATTTCTGCTGAAAAACACGTTTTGACCCTTTCTGCACACTGGGGTTAAGAGCTGAGTGTGTGGGCTCTTCTGAACCTTGCTGTTACATGGGGATTCAGTTGTCTGAAAAAACGCGTTTATTTCGGGCTGAAAAACACGTTTTGAAAAGTGTGTTGTTACTGCCCCATAACTTACATGGGGTTGACCAAACTTGCAGAAACATGTTTATTTCTGCTGAAAAACACGTTTTGACCCTTTCTGCACACTGGGGTTAAGAGCTGAGTGTGTGGGCTCTTCTGAACCTTGCTGTTACATGGGGATTCAGTTGTCTGAAAAAACGCGTTTATTTCGGGCTGAAAAACACGTTTTGAAAAGTGTGTTGTTACTGCCCCATAACTTACATAGGGTTGACCAAACTTGCAGAAACATGTTTATTTCAGCTGAAAAACACGTTTTGACCCTTTCTGCACACTGGGGTTAAGAGCTGAGTGTGTGGGCTCTTCTGAGCCTTGCTGTTACATAGGGATTCAGTTGTCTGAAAAAACGTGTTTATTTCGGGCTGAAAAACACGTTTTGAAAAGTGTGCTGTTACTGCCCCATAACTTACATGGGGTTGACCAAACTTGCAGAAACATGTTTATTTCTGCTGAAAAACACGTTTTGACCCTTTCTGCACACTGGGGTTAAGAGCTGAGTGTGTGGGCTCTTCTGAGCCTTGCTGTTACATAGGGATTCAGTTGTCTGAAAAAACGCGTTTATTTCGGGCTGAAAAACACGTTTTGAAAAGTGTGCTGTTACTGCCCCATAACTTACATGGGGTTGACCAAACTTGCAGAAACATGTTTATTTCTGCTGAAAAACACGTTTTGACCCTTTCTGCACACTGGGGTTAAGATCTGAGTGTGTGGGCTCTTCTGAACCTTGCTGTTACATGGGGATTCAGTTGTCTGAAAAAACGCGTTTATTTCGGGCTGAACAACACGTTTTGAAAAGTGTGTTGTTACTGCCCCATAACTTACATGGGGTTGACCAAACTTGCAGAAACATGTTTATTTCTGCTGAAAAACACGTTTTGACCCTTTCTGCACACTGGGGTTAAGAGCTGAGTGTGTGGGCTCTTCTGAGCCTTGCTGTTACATGGGGATTCAGTTGTCTGAAAAAACGTGTTTATTTCGGGCTGAAAAACACGTTTTGAAAAGTGTGTTGTTACTGCCCCATAACTTACATGGGGTTGACCAAACTTTCAGAAACATGTTTATTTCTGCTGAAAAACACGTTTTGACCCTTTCTGCACACTGGGGTTAAAAGCTGAGTGTGTGGGCTCTTCAGAACCTTGCTGTTACATGGGGATTCAGTTGTCTGAAAAAACGCGTTTATTTCGGGCTGAAAAACACGTTTTGAAAAGTGTGCTGTTACTGCCCCATAACTTACATGGGGTTGACCAAACTTGCAGAAACATGTTTATTTCAGCTGAAAAACACGTTTTGACCCTTTCTGCACACTGGGGTTAAGAGCTGAGTGTGTGGGCTCTTCTGAACCTTGCTGTTACATGGGGATTCAGTTGTCTGAAAAAACGCGTTTATTTCGGGCTGAAAAACACGTTTTGAAAAGTGTGTTGTTACTGCCCCATAACTTACATAGGGTTGACCAAACTTGCAGAAACATGTTTATTTCTGCTGAAAAACACGTTTTGACCCTTTCTGCACACTGGGGTTAAGAGCTGAGTGTGTGGGCTCTTCTGAACCTTGCTGTTACATGGGGATTCAGTTGTCTGAAAAAACGCGTTTATTTCGGGCTGAAAAACACGTTTTGAAAAGTGTGCTGTTACTGTCCCATAACTTACATGGGGTTGACCAAACTTGCAGAAACATGTTTATTTCTGCTGAAAAACACGTTTTGACCCTTTCTGCACACTGGGGTTAAGAGCTGAGTGTGTGGGCTCTTCTGAACCTTGCTGTTACATGGGGATTCAGTTGTCTGAAAAAACGTGTTTATTTCGGGCTGAAAAACACGTTTTGAAAAGTGTGTTGTTACTGCCCCATAACTTACATGGGGTTGACCAAACTTTCAGAAACATGTTTATTTCTGCTGAAAAACACGTTTTGACCCTTTCTGCACACTGGGGTTAAGAGCTGAGTGTGTGGGCTCTTCAGAACCTTGCTGTTACATGGGGATTCAGTTGTCTGAAAAAACGCGTTTATTTCGGGCTGAAAAACACGTTTTGAAAAGTGTGTTGTTACTGCCCCATAACTTACATAGGGTTGACCAAACTTGCAGAAACATGTTTATTTCTGCTGAAAAACACGTTTTGACCCTTTCTGCACACTGGGGTTAAGAGCTGAGTGTGTGGGCTCTTCTTAGCCTTGCTGTTACATGGGGATTCAGTTGTCTGAAAAAACGCGTTTATTTCGGGCTGAAAAACACGTTTTGAAAAGTGTGCTGTTACTGCCCCATAACTTACATGGGGTTGACCAAACTTGCAGAAACATGTTTATTTCTGCTGAAAAACACGTTTTGACCCTTTCTGCACACTGGGGTTAAGAGCTGAGTGTGTGGGCTCTTCTGAGCCTTGCTGTTACATAGGGATTCAGTTGTCTGAAAAAACGCGTTTATTTCGGGCTGAAAAACACGTTTTGAAAAGTGTGTTGTTACTGCCCCATAACTTACATGGGGTTGACCAAACTTGCAGAAACATGTTTATTTCTGCTGAAAAACACGTTTTGACCCTTTCTGCACACTGGGGTTAAGATCTGAGTGTGTGGGCTCTTCTGAACCTTGCTGTTACATGGGGATTCAGTTGTCTGAAAAAACGCGTTTATTTCGGGCTGAAAAACACGTTTTGAAAAGTGTGTTGTTACTGCCCCATAACTTACATGGGGTTGACCAAACTTGCAGAAACATGTTCATTTCTGCTGAAAAACACGTTTTGACCCTTTCTGCACACTGGGGTTAAGATCTGAGTGTGTGGGCTCTTCTGAACCTTGCTGTTACATGGGGATTCAGTTGTCTGAAAAAACGCGTTTATTTCGGGCTGAAAAACACGTTTTGAAAAGTGTGTTGTTACTGCCCCATAACTTACATGGGGTTGACCAAACTTGCAGAAACATGTTTATTTCTGCTGAAAAACACGTTTTGACCCTTTCTGCACACTGGGGATAAGAGCTGAGTGTGTGGGCTCTTCTGAACCTTGCTGTTACATGGGGATTCAGTTGTCTGAAAAAACGCGTTTATTTCGGGCTGAAAAACACGTTTTGAAAAGTGTGTTGTTACTGCCCCATAACTTACATGGGGTTGACCAAACTTGCAGAAACATGTTTATTTCTGCTGAAAAACACGTTTTGACCCTTTCTGCACACTGGGGTTAAGAGGTGAGTGTGTGGGCTCTTCTGAGCCTTGCTGTTACATGGGGATTCAGTTGTCTGAAAAAACGCGTTTATTTCGGGCTGAAAAACACGTTTTGAAAAGTGTGTTGTTACTGCCCCATAACTTACATGGGGTTGACCAAACTTGCAGAAACATGTTTATTTCTGCTGAAAAACACGTTTTGACCCTTTCTGCACACTGGGGTTAACAGCTGAGTGTGTGGGCTCTTCTGAACCTTGCTGTTACATGGGGATTCAGTTGTCTGAAAAAACGCGTTTATTTCGGGCTGAAAAACACGTTTTGAAAAGTGTGTTGTTACTGCCCCATAACTTACATAGGGTTGACCAAACTTGCAGAAACATGTTTATTTCTGCTGAAAAACACGTTTTGACCCTTTCTGCACACTGGGGTTAAGAGCTGAGTGTGTGGGCTCTTCTGAACCTTGCTGTTACATGGGGATTCAGTTGTCTGAAAAAACGCGTTTATTTCGGGCTGAAAAACACGTTTTGAAAAGTGTGCTGTTACTGTCCCATAACTTACATGGGGTTGACCAAACTTGCAGAAACATGTTTATTTCTGCTGAAAAACACGTTTTGACCCTTTCTGCACACTGGGGTTAAGAGCTGAGTGTGTGGGCTCTTCTGAACCTTGCTGTTACATGGGGATTCAGTTGTCTGAAAAAACGCGTTTATTTCGGGCTGAAAAACACGTTTTGAAAAGTGTGTTGTTACTGCCCCATAACTTACATGGGGTTGACCAAACTTGCAGAAACATGTTTATTTCTGCTGAAAAACACGTTTTGACCCTTTCTGCACACTGGGGTTAAGAGCTGAGTGTGTGGGCTCTTCTGAACCTTGCTGTTACATGGGGATTCAGTTGTCTGAAAAAACGCGTTTATTTCGGGCTGAAAAACACGTTTTGAAAAGTGTGTTGTTACTGCCCCATAACTTACATAGGGTTGACCAAACTTGCAGAAACATGTTTATTTCAGCTGAAAAACACGTTTTGACCCTTTCTGCACACTGGGGTTAAGAGCTGAGTGTGTGGGCTCTTCTGAGCCTTGCTGTTACATAGGGATTCAGTTGTCTGAAAAAACGTGTTTATTTCGGGCTGAAAAACACGTTTTGAAAAGTGTGCTGTTACTGCCCCATAACTTACATGGGGTTGACCAAACTTGCAGAAACATGTTTATTTCTGCTGAAAAACACGTTTTGACCCTTTCTGCACACTGGGGTTAAGAGCTGAGTGTGTGGGCTCTTCTGAGCCTTGCTGTTACATAGGGATTCAGTTGTCTGAAAAAACGCGTTTATTTCGGGCTGAAAAACACGTTTTGAAAAGTGTGCTGTTACTGCCCCATAACTTACATGGGGTTGACCAAACTTGCAGAAACATGTTTATTTCTGCTGAAAAACACGTTTTGACCCTTTCTGCACACTGGGGTTAAGATCTGAGTGTGTGGGCTCTTCTGAACCTTGCTGTTACATGGGGATTCAGTTGTCTGAAAAAACGCGTTTATTTCGGGCTGAACAACACGTTTTGAAAAGTGTGTTGTTACTGCCCCATAACTTACATGGGGTTGACCAAACTTGCAGAAACATGTTTATTTCTGCTGAAAAACACGTTTTGACCCTTTCTGCACACTGGGGTTAAGAGCTGAGTGTGTGGGCTCTTCTGAGCCTTGCTGTTACATGGGGATTCAGTTGTCTGAAAAAACGTGTTTATTTCGGGCTGAAAAACACGTTTTGAAAAGTGTGTTGTTACTGCCCCATAACTTACATGGGGTTGACCAAACTTTCAGAAACATGTTTATTTCTGCTGAAAAACACGTTTTGACCCTTTCTGCACACTGGGGTTAAAAGCTGAGTGTGTGGGCTCTTCAGAACCTTGCTGTTACATGGGGATTCAGTTGTCTGAAAAAACGCGTTTATTTCGGGCTGAAAAACACGTTTTGAAAAGTGTGCTGTTACTGCCCCATAACTTACATGGGGTTGACCAAACTTGCAGAAACATGTTTATTTCAGCTGAAAAACACGTTTTGACCCTTTCTGCACACTGGGGTTAAGAGCTGAGTGTGTGGGCTCTTCTGAACCTTGCTGTTACATGGGGATTCAGTTGTCTGAAAAAACGCGTTTATTTCGGGCTGAAAAACACGTTTTGAAAAGTGTGTTGTTACTGCCCCATAACTTACATAGGGTTGACCAAACTTGCAGAAACATGTTTATTTCTGCTGAAAAACACGTTTTGACCCTTTCTGCACACTGGGGTTAAGAGCTGAGTGTGTGGGCTCTTCTGAACCTTGCTGTTACATGGGGATTCAGTTGTCTGAAAAAACGCGTTTATTTCGGGCTGAAAAACACGTTTTGAAAAGTGTGCTGTTACTGTCCCATAACTTACATGGGGTTGACCAAACTTGCAGAAACATGTTTATTTCTGCTGAAAAACACGTTTTGACCCTTTCTGCACACTGGGGTTAAGAGCTGAGTGTGTGGGCTCTTCTGAACCTTGCTGTTACATGGGGATTCAGTTGTCTGAAAAAACGTGTTTATTTCGGGCTGAAAAACACGTTTTGAAAAGTGTGTTGTTACTGCCCCATAACTTACATGGGGTTGACCAAACTTTCAGAAACATGTTTATTTCTGCTGAAAAACACGTTTTGACCCTTTCTGCACACTGGGGTTAAGAGCTGAGTGTGTGGGCTCTTCAGAACCTTGCTGTTACATGGGGATTCAGTTGTCTGAAAAAACGCGTTTATTTCGGGCTGAAAAACACGTTTTGAAAAGTGTGTTGTTACTGCCCCATAACTTACATAGGGTTGACCAAACTTGCAGAAACATGTTTATTTCTGCTGAAAAACACGTTTTGACCCTTTCTGCACACTGGGGTTAAGAGCTGAGTGTGTGGGCTCTTCTTAGCCTTGCTGTTACATGGGGATTCAGTTGTCTGAAAAAACGCGTTTATTTCGGGCTGAAAAACACGTTTTGAAAAGTGTGTTGTTACTGCCCCATAACTTACATGGGGTTGACCAAACTTGCAGAAACATGTTTATTTCTGCTGAAAAACACGTTTTGACCCTTTCTGCACACTGGGGTTAAGAGGTGAGTGTGTGGGCTCTTCTGAGCCTTGCTGTTACATGGGGATTCAGTTGTCTGAAAAAACGCGTTTATTTCGGGCTGAAAAACACGTTTTGAAAAGTGTGTTGTTACTGCCCCATAACTTACATGGGGTTGACCAAACTTGCAGAAACATGTTTATTTCTGCTGAAAAACACGTTTTGACCCTTTCTGCACACTGGGGTTAACAGCTGAGTGTGTGGGCTCTTCTGAACCTTGCTGTTACATGGGGATTCAGTTGTCTGAAAAAACGCGTTTATTTCGGGCTGAAAAACACGTTTTGAAAAGTGTGTTGTTACTGCCCCATAACTTACATAGGGTTGACCAAACTTGCAGAAACATGTTTATTTCTGCTGAAAAACACGTTTTGACCCTTTCTGCACACTGGGGTTAAGAGCTGAGTGTGTGGGCTCTTCTGAACCTTGCTGTTACATGGGGATTCAGTTGTCTGAAAAAACGCGTTTATTTCGGGCTGAAAAACACGTTTTGAAAAGTGTGCTGTTACTGTCCCATAACTTACATGGGGTTGACCAAACTTGCAGAAACATGTTTATTTCTGCTGAAAAACACGTTTTGACCCTTTCTGCACACTGGGGTTAAGAGCTGAGTGTGTGGGCTCTTCTGAAACTTGCTGTTACATGGGGATTCAGTTGTCTGAAAAAACGCGTTTATTTCGGGCTGAAAAACACGTTTTGAAAAGTGTGTTGTTACTGCCCCATAACTTACATGGGGTTGACCAAACTTGCAGAAACATGTTTATTTCTGCTGAAAAACACGTTTTGACCCTTTCTGCACACTGGGGTTAAGAGCTGAGTGTGTGGGCTCTTCTGAACCTTGCTGTTACATGGGGATTCAGTTGTCTGAAAAAACGCGTTTATTTCGGGCTGAAAAACACGTTTTGAAAAGTGTGTTGTTACTGCCCCATAACTTACATAGGGTTGACCAAACTTGCAGAAACATGTTTATTTCAGCTGAAAAACACGTTTTGACCCTTTCTGCACACTGGGGTTAAGAGCTGAGTGTGTGGGCTCTTCTGAGCCTTGCTGTTACATAGGGATTCAGTTGTCTGAAAAAACGTGTTTATTTCGGGCTGAAAAACACGTTTTGAAAAGTGTGCTGTTACTGCCCCATAACTTACATGGGGTTGACCAAACTTGCAGAAACATGTTTATTTCTGCTGAAAAACACGTTTTGACCCTTTCTGCACACTGGGGTTAAGAGCTGAGTGTGTGGGCTCTTCTGAGCCTTGCTGTTACATAGGGATTCAGTTGTCTGAAAAAACGTGTTTATTTCGGGCTGAAAAACACGTTTTGAAAAGTGTGCTGTTACTGCCCCATAACTTACATGGGGTTGACCAAACTTGCAGAAACATGTTTATTTCTGCTGAAAAACACGTTTTGACCCTTTCTGCACACTGGGGTTAAGAGCTGAGTGTGTGGGCTCTTCTGAGCCTTGCTGTTACATGGGGATTCAGTTGTCTGAAAAAACGCGTTTATTTCGGGCTGAAAAACACGTTTTGAAAAGTGTGTTGTTACTGCCCCATAACTTACATGGGGTTGACCAAACTTGCAGAAACATGTTTATTTCTGCTGAAAAACACGTTTTGACCCTTTCTGCACACTGGGGTTAACAGCTGAGTGTGTGGGCTCTTCTGAACCTTGCTGTTACATGGGGATTCAGTTGTCTGAAAAAACGCGTTTATTTCGGGCTGAAAAACACGTTTTGAAAAGTGTGTTGTTACTGCCCCATAACTTACATGGGGTTGACCAAACTTGCAGAAACATGTTTATTTCTGCTGAAAAACACGTTTTGACCCTTTCTGCACACTGGGGTTAACAGCTGAGTGTGTGGGCTCTTCTGAACCTTGCTGTTACATGGGGATTCAGTTGTCTGAAAAAACGCGTTTATTTCGGGCTGAAAAACACGTTTTGAAAAGTGTGCTGTTACTGCCCCATAACTTACATGGGGTTGACCAAACTTGCAGAAACATGTTTATTTCTGCTGAAAAACACGTTTTGACCCTTTCTGCACACTGGGGTTAAGAGCTGAGTGTGTGGGCTCTTCTGAGCCTTGCTGTTACATAGGGATTCAGTTGTCTGAAAAAACGCGTTTATTTCGGGCTGAAAAACACGTTTTGAAAAGTGTGTTGTTACTGCCCCATAACTTACATGGGGTTGACCAAACTTGCAGAAACATGTTTATTTCTGCTGAAAAACACGTTTTGACCCTTTCTGCACACTGGGGTTAAGATCTGAGTGTGTGGGCTCTTCTGAACCTTGCTGTTACATGGGGATTCAGTTGTCTGAAAAAACGCGTTTATTTCGGGCTGAAAAACACGTTTTGAAAAGTGTGTTGTTACTGCCCCATAACTTACATGGGGTTGACCAAACTTGCAGAAACATGTTCATTTCTGCTGAAAAACACGTTTTGACCCTTTCTGCACACTGGGGTTAAGATCTGAGTGTGTGGGCTCTTCTGAACCTTGCTGTTACATGGGGATTCAGTTGTCTGAAAAAACGCGTTTATTTCGGGCTGAAAAACACGTTTTGAAAAGTGTGTTGTTACTGCCCCATAACTTACATGGGGTTGACCAAACTTGCAGAAACATGTTTATTTCTGCTGAAAAACACGTTTTGACCCTTTCTGCACACTGGGGATAAGAGCTGAGTGTGTGGGCTCTTCTGAACCTTGCTGTTACATGGGGATTCAGTTGTCTGAAAAAACGCGTTTATTTCGGGCTGAAAAACACGTTTTGAAAAGTGTGTTGTTACTGCCCCATAACTTACATGGGGTTGACCAAACTTGCAGAAACATGTTTATTTCTGCTGAAAAACACGTTTTGACCCTTTCTGCACACTGGGGTTAAGAGGTGAGTGTGTGGGCTCTTCTGAGCCTTGCTGTTACATGGGGATTCAGTTGTCTGAAAAAACGCGTTTATTTCGGGCTGAAAAACACGTTTTGAAAAGTGTGTTGTTACTGCCCCATAACTTACATGGGGTTGACCAAACTTGCAGAAACATGTTTATTTCTGCTGAAAAACACGTTTTGACCCTTTCTGCACACTGGGGTTAACAGCTGAGTGTGTGGGCTCTTCTGAACCTTGCTGTTACATGGGGATTCAGTTGTCTGAAAAAACGCGTTTATTTCGGGCTGAAAAACACGTTTTGAAAAGTGTGTTGTTACTGCCCCATAACTTACATAGGGTTGACCAAACTTGCAGAAACATGTTTATTTCTGCTGAAAAACACGTTTTGACCCTTTCTGCACACTGGGGTTAAGATCTGAGTGTGTGGGCTCTTCTGAACCTTGCTGTTACATGGGGATTCAGTTGTCTGAAAAAACGCGTTTATTTCGGGCTGAACAACACGTTTTGAAAAGTGTGTTGTTACTGCCCCATAACTTACATGGGGTTGACCAAACTTGCAGAAACATGTTTATTTCTGCTGAAAAACACGTTTTGACCCTTTCTGCACACTGGGGTTAAGAGCTGAGTGTGTGGGCTCTTCTGAGCCTTGCTGTTACATGGGGATTCAGTTGTCTGAAAAAACGTGTTTATTTCGGGCTGAAAAACACGTTTTGAAAAGTGTGTTGTTACTGCCCCATAACTTACATGGGGTTGACCAAACTTTCAGAAACATGTTTATTTCTGCTGAAAAACACGTTTTGACCCTTTCTGCACACTGGGGTTAAAAGCTGAGTGTGTGGGCTCTTCAGAACCTTGCTGTTACATGGGGATTCAGTTGTCTGAAAAAACGCGTTTATTTCGGGCTGAAAAACACGTTTTGAAAAGTGTGCTGTTACTGCCCCATAACTTACATGGGGTTGACCAAACTTGCAGAAACATGTTTATTTCAGCTGAAAAACACGTTTTGACCCTTTCTGCACACTGGGGTTAAGAGCTGAGTGTGTGGGCTCTTCTGAACCTTGCTGTTACATGGGGATTCAGTTGTCTGAAAAAACGCGTTTATTTCGGGCTGAAAAACACGTTTTGAAAAGTGTGTTGTTACTGCCCCATAACTTACATAGGGTTGACCAAACTTGCAGAAACATGTTTATTTCTGCTGAAAAACACGTTTTGACCCTTTCTGCACACTGGGGTTAAGAGCTGAGTGTGTGGGCTCTTCTGAACCTTGCTGTTACATGGGGATTCAGTTGTCTGAAAAAACGCGTTTATTTCGGGCTGAAAAACACGTTTTGAAAAGTGTGCTGTTACTGTCCCATAACTTACATGGGGTTGACCAAACTTGCAGAAACATGTTTATTTCTGCTGAAAAACACGTTTTGACCCTTTCTGCACACTGGGGTTAAGAGCTGAGTGTGTGGGCTCTTCTGAACCTTGCTGTTACATGGGGATTCAGTTGTCTGAAAAAACGTGTTTATTTCGGGCTGAAAAACACGTTTTGAAAAGTGTGTTGTTACTGCCCCATAACTTACATGGGGTTGACCAAACTTTCAGAAACATGTTTATTTCTGCTGAAAAACACGTTTTGACCCTTTCTGCACACTGGGGTTAAGAGCTGAGTGTGTGGGCTCTTCAGAACCTTGCTGTTACATGGGGATTCAGTTGTCTGAAAAAACGCGTTTATTTCGGGCTGAAAAACACGTTTTGAAAAGTGTGTTGTTACTGCCCCATAACTTACATAGGGTTGACCAAACTTGCAGAAACATGTTTATTTCTGCTGAAAAACACGTTTTGACCCTTTCTGCACACTGGGGTTAAGAGCTGAGTGTGTGGGCTCTTCTTAGCCTTGCTGTTACATGGGGATTCAGTTGTCTGAAAAAACGCGTTTATTTCGGGCTGAAAAACACGTTTTGAAAAGTGTGCTGTTACTGCCCCATAACTTACATGGGGTTGACCAAACTTGCAGAAACATGTTTATTTCTGCTGAAAAACACGTTTTGACCCTTTCTGCACACTGGGGTTAAGAGCTGAGTGTGTGGGCTCTTCTGAGCCTTGCTGTTACATAGGGATTCAGTTGTCTGAAAAAACGCGTTTATTTCGGGCTGAAAAACACGTTTTGAAAAGTGTGTTGTTACTGCCCCATAACTTACATGGGGTTGACCAAACTTGCAGAAACATGTTTATTTCTGCTGAAAAACACGTTTTGACCCTTTCTGCACACTGGGGTTAAGATCTGAGTGTGTGGGCTCTTCTGAACCTTGCTGTTACATGGGGATTCAGTTGTCTGAAAAAACGCGTTTATTTCGGGCTGAAAAACACGTTTTGAAAAGTGTGTTGTTACTGCCCCATAACTTACATGGGGTTGACCAAACTTGCAGAAACATGTTCATTTCTGCTGAAAAACACGTTTTGACCCTTTCTGCACACTGGGGTTAAGATCTGAGTGTGTGGGCTCTTCTGAACCTTGCTGTTACATGGGGATTCAGTTGTCTGAAAAAACGCGTTTATTTCGGGCTGAAAAACACGTTTTGAAAAGTGTGTTGTTACTGCCCCATAACTTACATGGGGTTGACCAAACTTGCAGAAACATGTTTATTTCTGCTGAAAAATACGTTTTGACCCTTTCTGCACACTGGGGATAAGAGCTGAGTGTGTGGGCTCTTCTGAACCTTGCTGTTACATGGGGATTCAGTTGTCTGAAAAAACGCGTTTATTTCGGGCTGAAAAACACGTTTTGAAAAGTGTGTTGTTACTGCCCCATAACTTACATGGGGTTGACCAAACTTGCAGAAACATGTTTATTTCTGCTGAAAAACACGTTTTGACCCTTTCTGCACACTGGGGTTAAGAGGTGAGTGTGTGGGCTCTTCTGAGCCTTGCTGTTACATGGGGATTCAGTTGTCTGAAAAAACGCGTTTATTTCGGGCTGAAAAACACGTTTTGAAAAGTGTGTTGTTACTGCCCCATAACTTACATGGGGTTGACCAAACTTGCAGAAACATGTTTATTTCTGCTGAAAAACACGTTTTGACCCTTTCTGCACACTGGGGTTAACAGCTGAGTGTGTGGGCTCTTCTGAACCTTGCTGTTACATGGGGATTCAGTTGTCTGAAAAAACGCGTTTATTTCGGGCTGAAAAACACGTTTTGAAAAGTGTGTTGTTACTGCCCCATAACTTACATAGGGTTGACCAAACTTGCAGAAACATGTTTATTTCTGCTGAAAAACACGTTTTGACCCTTTCTGCACACTGGGGTTAAGATCTGAGTGTGTGGGCTCTTCTGAACCTTGCTGTTACATGGGGATTCAGTTGTCTGAAAAAACGCGTTTATTTCGGGCTGAACAACACGTTTTGAAAAGTGTGTTGTTACTGCCCCATAACTTACATGGGGTTGACCAAACTTGCAGAAACATGTTTATTTCTGCTGAAAAACACGTTTTGACCCTTTCTGCACACTGGGGTTAAGAGCTGAGTGTGTGGGCTCTTCTGAGCCTTGCTGTTACATGGGGATTCAGTTGTCTGAAAAAACGTGTTTATTTCGGGCTGAAAAACACGTTTTGAAAAGTGTGTTGTTACTGCCCCATAACTTACATGGGGTTGACCAAACTTTCAGAAACATGTTTATTTCTGCTGAAAAACACGTTTTGACCCTTTCTGCACACTGGGGTTAAGAGCTGAGTGTGTGGGCTCTTCTGAACCTTGCTGTTACATGGGGATTCAGTTGTCTGAAAAAACGCGTTTATTTCGGGCTGAAAAACACGTTTTGAAAAGTGTGCTGTTACTGTCCCATAACTTACATGGGGTTGACCAAACTTGCAGAAACATGTTTATTTCTGCTGAAAAACACGTTTTGACCCTTTCTGCACACTGGGGTTAAGAGCTGAGTGTGTGGGCTCTTCTGAACCTTGCTGTTACATGGGGATTCAGTTGTCTGAAAAAACGTGTTTATTTCGGGCTGAAAAACACGTTTTGAAAAGTGTGTTGTTACTGCCCCATAACTTACATGGGGTTGACCAAACTTTCAGAAACATGTTTATTTCTGCTGAAAAACACGTTTTGACCCTTTCTGCACACTGGGGTTAAGAGCTGAGTGTGTGGGCTCTTCAGAACCTTGCTGTTACATGGGGATTCAGTTGTCTGAAAAAACGCGTTTATTTCGGGCTGAAAAACACGTTTTGAAAAGTGTGTTGTTACTGCCCCATAACTTACATAGGGTTGACCAAACTTGCAGAAACATGTTTATTTCTGCTGAAAAACACGTTTTGACCCTTTCTGCACACTGGGGTTAAGAGCTGAGTGTGTGGGCTCTTCTTAGCCTTGCTGTTACATGGGGATTCAGTTGTCTGAAAAAACGCGTTTATTTCGGGCTGAAAAACACGTTTTGAAAAGTGTGCTGTTACTGCCCCATAACTTACATGGGGTTGACCAAACTTGCAGAAACATGTTTATTTCTGCTGAAAAACACGTTTTGACCCTTTCTGCACACTGGGGTTAAGAGCTGAGTGTGTGGGCTCTTCTGAGCCTTGCTGTTACATAGGGATTCAGTTGTCTGAAAAAACGCGTTTATTTCGGGCTGAAAAACACGTTTTGAAAAGTGTGTTGTTACTGCCCCATAACTTACATGGGGTTGACCAAACTTGCAGAAACATGTTTATTTCTGCTGAAAAACACGTTTTGACCCTTTCTGCACACTGGGGTTAAGATCTGAGTGTGTGGGCTCTTCTGAACCTTGCTGTTACATGGGGATTCAGTTGTCTGAAAAAACGCGTTTATTTCGGGCTGAAAAACACGTTTTGAAAAGTGTGTTGTTACTGCCCCATAACTTACATAGGGTTGACCAAACTTGCAGAAACATGTTTATTTCTGCTGAAAAACACGTTTTGACCCTTTCTGCACACTGGGGTTAAGAGCTGAGTGTGTGGGCTCTTCTTAGCCTTGCTGTTACATGGGGATTCAGTTGTCTGAAAAAACGCGTTTATTTCGGGCTGAAAAACACGTTTTGAAAAGTGTGCTGTTACTGCCCCATAACTTACATGGGGTTGACCAAACTTGCAGAAACATGTTTATTTCTGCTGAAAAACACGTTTTGACCCTTTCTGCACACTGGGGTTAAGAGCTGAGTGTGTGGGCTCTTCTGAGCCTTGCTGTTACATAGGGATTCAGTTGTCTGAAAAAACGCGTTTATTTCGGGCTGAAAAACACGTTTTGAAAAGTGTGTTGTTACTGCCCCATAACTTACATGGGGTTGACCAAACTTGCAGAAACATGTTTATTTCTGCTGAAAAACACGTTTTGACCCTTTCTGCACACTGGGGTTAACAGCTGAGTGTGTGGGCTCTTCTGAACCTTGCTGTTACATGGGGATTCAGTTGTCTGAAAAAACGCGTTTATTTCGGGCTGAAAAACACGTTTTGAAAAGTGTGTTGTTACTGCCCCATAACTTACATAGGGTTGACCAAACTTGCAGAAACATGTTTATTTCTGCTGAAAAACACGTTTTGACCCTTTCTGCACACTGGGGTTAAGATCTGAGTGTGTGGGCTCTTCTGAACCTTGCTGTTACATGGGGATTCAGTTGTCTGAAAAAACGCGTTTATTTCGGGCTGAACAACACGTTTTGAAAAGTGTGTTGTTACTGCCCCATAACTTACATGGGGTTGACCAAACTTGCAGAAACATGTTTATTTCTGCTGAAAAACACGTTTTGACCCTTTCTGCACACTGGGGTTAAGAGCTGAGTGTGTGGGCTCTTCTGAGCCTTGCTGTTACATGGGGATTCAGTTGTCTGAAAAAACGTGTTTATTTCGGGCTGAAAAACACGTTTTGAAAAGTGTGTTGTTACTGCCCCATAACTTACATGGGGTTGACCAAACTTTCAGAAACATGTTTATTTCTGCTGAAAAACACGTTTTGACCCTTTCTGCACACTGGGGTTAAGAGCTGAGTGTGTGGGCTCTTCTGAACCTTGCTGTTACATGGGGATTCAGTTGTCTGAAAAAACGCGTTTATTTCGGGCTGAAAAACACGTTTTGAAAAGTGTGCTGTTACTGTCCCATAACTTACATGGGGTTGACCAAACTTGCAGAAACATGTTTATTTCTGCTGAAAAACACGTTTTGACCCTTTCTGCACACTGGGGTTAAGAGCTGAGTGTGTGGGCTCTTCTGAACCTTGCTGTTACATGGGGATTCAGTTGTCTGAAAAAACGTGTTTATTTCGGGCTGAAAAACACGTTTTGAAAAGTGTGTTGTTACTGCCCCATAACTTACATGGGGTTGACCAAACTTTCAGAAACATGTTTATTTCTGCTGAAAAACACGTTTTGACCCTTTCTGCACACTGGGGTTAAGAGCTGAGTGTGTGGGCTCTTCAGAACCTTGCTGTTACATGGGGATTCAGTTGTCTGAAAAAACGCGTTTATTTCGGGCTGAAAAACACGTTTTGAAAAGTGTGTTGTTACTGCCCCATAACTTACATAGGGTTGACCAAACTTGCAGAAACATGTTTATTTCTGCTGAAAAACACGTTTTGACCCTTTCTGCACACTGGGGTTAAGAGCTGAGTGTGTGGGCTCTTCTTAGCCTTGCTGTTACATGGGGATTCAGTTGTCTGAAAAAACGCGTTTATTTCGGGCTGAAAAACACGTTTTGAAAAGTGTGCTGTTACTGCCCCATAACTTACATGGGGTTGACCAAACTTGCAGAAACATGTTTATTTCTGCTGAAAAACACGTTTTGACCCTTTCTGCACACTGGGGTTAAGAGCTGAGTGTGTGGGCTCTTCTGAGCCTTGCTGTTACATAGGGATTCAGTTGTCTGAAAAAACGCGTTTATTTCGGGCTGAAAAACACGTTTTGAAAAGTGTGTTGTTACTGCCCCATAACTTACATGGGGTTGACCAAACTTGCAGAAACATGTTTATTTCTGCTGAAAAACACGTTTTGACCCTTTCTGCACACTGGGGTTAAGATCTGAGTGTGTGGGCTCTTCTGAACCTTGCTGTTACATGGGGATTCAGTTGTCTGAAAAAACGCGTTTATTTCGGGCTGAAAAACACGTTTTGAAAAGTGTGTTGTTACTGCCCCATAACTTACATAGGGTTGACCAAACTTGCAGAAACATGTTTATTTCTGCTGAAAAACACGTTTTGACCCTTTCTGCACACTGGGGTTAAGAGCTGAGTGTGTGGGCTCTTCTTAGCCTTGCTGTTACATGGGGATTCAGTTGTCTGAAAAAACGCGTTTATTTCGGGCTGAAAAACACGTTTTGAAAAGTGTGCTGTTACTGCCCCATAACTTACATGGGGTTGACCAAACTTGCAGAAACATGTTTATTTCTGCTGAAAAACACGTTTTGACCCTTTCTGCACACTGGGGTTAAGAGCTGAGTGTGTGGGCTCTTCTGAGCCTTGCTGTTACATAGGGATTCAGTTGTCTGAAAAAACGCGTTTATTTCGGGCTGAAAAACACGTTTTGAAAAGTGTGTTGTTACTGCCCCATAACTTACATGGGGTTGACCAAACTTGCAGAAACATGTTTATTTCTGCTGAAAAACACGTTTTGACCCTTTCTGCACACTGGGGTTAAGATCTGAGTGTGTGGCTCTTCTGAACCTTGCTGTTACATGGGGATTCAGTTGTCTGAAAAAACGCGTTTATTTCGGGCTGAAAAACACGTTTTGAAAAGTGTGTTGTTACTGCCCCATAACTTACATGGGGTTGACCAAACTTGCAGAAACATGTTTATTTCTGCTGAAAAACACGTTTTGACCCTTTCTGCACACTGGGGATAAGAGCTGAGTGTGTGGGCTCTTCTGAACCTTGCTGTTACATGGGGATTCAGTTGTCTGAAAAAACGCGTTTATTTCGGGCTGAAAAACACGTTTTGAAAAGTGTGTTGTTACTGCCCCATAACTTACATGGGGTTGACCAAACTTGCAGAAACATGTTTATTTCTGCTGAAAAACACGTTTTGACCCTTTCTGCACACTGGGGTTAAGAGGTGAGTGTGTGGGCTCTTCTGAGCCTTGCTGTTACATGGGGATTCAGTTGTCTGAAAAAACGCGTTTATTTCGGGCTGAAAAACACGTTTTGAAAAGTGTGTTGTTACTGCCCCATAACTTACATGGGGTTGACCAAACTTGCAGAAACATGTTTATTTCTGCTGAAAAACACGTTTTGACCCTTTCTGCACACTGGGGTTAACAGCTGAGTGTGTGGGCTCTTCTGAACCTTGCTGTTACATGGGGATTCAGTTGTCTGAAAAAACGCGTTTATTTCGGGCTGAAAAACACGTTTTGAAAAGTGTGCTGTTACTGCCCCATAACTTACATGGGGTTGACCAAACTTGCAGAAACATGTTTATTTCTGCTGAAAAACACGTTTTGACCCTTTCTGCACACTGGGGTTAAGAGCTGAGTGTGTGGGCTCTTCTGAGCCTTGCTGTTACATAGGGATTCAGTTGTCTGAAAAAACGCGTTTATTTCGGGCTGAAAAACACGTTTTGAAAAGTGTGTTGTTACTGCCCCATAACTTACATGGGGTTGACCAAACTTGCAGAAACATGTTTATTTCTGCTGAAAAACACGTTTTGACCCTTTCTGCACACTGGGGTTAAGATCTGAGTGTGTGGGCTCTTCTGAACCTTGCTGTTACATGGGGATTCAGTTGTCTGAAAAAACGCGTTTATTTCGGGCTGAAAAACACGTTTTGAAAAGTGTGTTGTTACTGCCCCATAACTTACATGGGGTTGACCAAACTTGCAGAAACATGTTCATTTCTGCTGAAAAACACGTTTTGACCCTTTCTGCACACTGGGGTTAAGATCTGAGTGTGTGGGCTCTTCTGAACCTTGCTGTTACATGGGGATTCAGTTGTCTGAAAAAACGCGTTTATTTCGGGCTGAAAAACACGTTTTGAAAAGTGTGTTGTTACTGCCCCATAACTTACATGGGGTTGACCAAACTTGCAGAAACATGTTTATTTCTGCTGAAAAACACGTTTTGACCCTTTCTGCACACTGGGGATAAGAGCTGAGTGTGTGGGCTCTTCTGAACCTTGCTGTTACATGGGGATTCAGTTGTCTGAAAAAACGCGTTTATTTCGGGCTGAAAAACACGTTTTGAAAAGTGTGTTGTTACTGCCCCATAACTTACATGGGGTTGACCAAACTTGCAGAAACATGTTTATTTCTGCTGAAAAACACGTTTTGACCCTTTCTGCACACTGGGGTTAAGAGGTGAGTGTGTGGGCTCTTCTGAGCCTTGCTGTTACATGGGGATTCAGTTGTCTGAAAAAACGCGTTTATTTCGGGCTGAAAAACACGTTTTGAAAAGTGTGTTGTTACTGCCCCATAACTTACATGGGGTTGACCAAACTTGCAGAAACATGTTTATTTCTGCTGAAAAACACGTTTTGACCCTTTCTGCACACTGGGGTTAACAGCTGAGTGTGTGGGCTCTTCTGAACCTTGCTGTTACATGGGGATTCAGTTGTCTGAAAAAACGCGTTTATTTCGGGCTGAAAAACACGTTTTGAAAAGTGTGTTGTTACTGCCCCATAACTTACATAGGGTTGACCAAACTTGCAGAAACATGTTTATTTCTGCTGAAAAACACGTTTTGACCCTTTCTGCACACTGGGGTTAAGATCTGAGTGTGTGGGCTCTTCTGAACCTTGCTGTTACATGGGGATTCAGTTGTCTGAAAAAACGCGTTTATTTCGGGCTGAACAACACGTTTTGAAAAGTGTGTTGTTACTGCCCCATAACTTACATGGGGTTGACCAAACTTGCAGAAACATGTTTATTTCTGCTGAAAAACACGTTTTGACCCTTTCTGCACACTGGGGTTAAGAGCTGAGTGTGTGGGCTCTTCTGAGCCTTGCTGTTACATGGGGATTCAGTTGTCTGAAAAAACGTGTTTATTTCGGGCTGAAAAACACGTTTTGAAAAGTGTGTTGTTACTGCCCCATAACTTACATGGGGTTGACCAAACTTTCAGAAACATGTTTATTTCTGCTGAAAAACACGTTTTGACCCTTTCTGCACACTGGGGTTAAAAGCTGAGTGTGTGGGCTCTTCAGAACCTTGCTGTTACATGGGGATTCAGTTGTCTGAAAAAACGCGTTTATTTCGGGCTGAAAAACACGTTTTGAAAAGTGTGCTGTTACTGCCCCATAACTTACATGGGGTTGACCAAACTTGCAGAAACATGTTTATTTCAGCTGAAAAACACGTTTTGACCCTTTCTGCACACTGGGGTTAAGAGCTGAGTGTGTGGGCTCTTCTGAACCTTGCTGTTACATGGGGATTCAGTTGTCTGAAAAAACGCGTTTATTTCGGGCTGAAAAACACGTTTTGAAAAGTGTGTTGTTACTGCCCCATAACTTACATAGGGTTGACCAAACTTGCAGAAACATGTTTATTTCTGCTGAAAAACACGTTTTGACCCTTTCTGCACACTGGGGTTAAGAGCTGAGTGTGTGGGCTCTTCTGAACCTTGCTGTTACATGGGGATTCAGTTGTCTGAAAAAACGCGTTTATTTCGGGCTGAAAAACACGTTTTGAAAAGTGTGCTGTTACTGTCCCATAACTTACATGGGGTTGACCAAACTTGCAGAAACATGTTTATTTCTGCTGAAAAACACGTTTTGACCCTTTCTGCACACTGGGGTTAAGAGCTGAGTGTGTGGGCTCTTCTGAACCTTGCTGTTACATGGGGATTCAGTTGTCTGAAAAAACGTGTTTATTTCGGGCTGAAAAACACGTTTTGAAAAGTGTGTTGTTACTGCCCCATAACTTACATGGGGTTGACCAAACTTTCAGAAACATGTTTATTTCTGCTGAAAAACACGTTTTGACCCTTTCTGCACACTGGGGTTAAGAGCTGAGTGTGTGGGCTCTTCAGAACCTTGCTGTTACATGGGGATTCAGTTGTCTGAAAAAACGCGTTTATTTCGGGCTGAAAAACACGTTTTGAAAAGTGTGTTGTTACTGCCCCATAACTTACATAGGGTTGACCAAACTTGCAGAAACATGTTTATTTCTGCTGAAAAACACGTTTTGACCCTTTCTGCACACTGGGGTTAAGAGCTGAGTGTGTGGGCTCTTCTTAGCCTTGCTGTTACATGGGGATTCAGTTGTCTGAAAAAACGCGTTTATTTCGGGCTGAAAAACACGTTTTGAAAAGTGTGTTGTTACTGCCCCATAACTTACATGGGGTTGACCAAACTTGCAGAAACATGTTTATTTCTGCTGAAAAACACGTTTTGACCCTTTCTGCACACTGGGGTTAAGAGGTGAGTGTGTGGGCTCTTCTGAGCCTTGCTGTTACATGGGGATTCAGTTGTCTGAAAAAACGCGTTTATTTCGGGCTGAAAAACACGTTTTGAAAAGTGTGTTGTTACTGCCCCATAACTTACATGGGGTTGACCAAACTTGCAGAAACATGTTTATTTCTGCTGAAAAACACGTTTTGACCCTTTCTGCACACTGGGGTTAACAGCTGAGTGTGTGGGCTCTTCTGAACCTTGCTGTTACATGGGGATTCAGTTGTCTGAAAAAACGCGTTTATTTCGGGCTGAAAAACACGTTTTGAAAAGTGTGTTGTTACTGCCCCATAACTTACATAGGGTTGACCAAACTTGCAGAAACATGTTTATTTCTGCTGAAAAACACGTTTTGACCCTTTCTGCACACTGGGGTTAAGAGCTGAGTGTGTGGGCTCTTCTGAACCTTGCTGTTACATGGGGATTCAGTTGTCTGAAAAAACGCGTTTATTTCGGGCTGAAAAACACGTTTTGAAAAGTGTGCTGTTACTGTCCCATAACTTACATGGGGTTGACCAAACTTGCAGAAACATGTTTATTTCTGCTGAAAAACACGTTTTGACCCTTTCTGCACACTGGGGTTAAGAGCTGAGTGTGTGGGCTCTTCTGAAACTTGCTGTTACATGGGGATTCAGTTGTCTGAAAAAACGCGTTTATTTCGGGCTGAAAAACACGTTTTGAAAAGTGTGTTGTTACTGCCCCATAACTTACATGGGGTTGACCAAACTTGCAGAAACATGTTTATTTCTGCTGAAAAACACGTTTTGACCCTTTCTGCACACTGGGGTTAAGAGCTGAGTGTGTGGGCTCTTCTGAACCTTGCTGTTACATGGGGATTCAGTTGTCTGAAAAAACGCGTTTATTTCGGGCTGAAAAACACGTTTTGAAAAGTGTGTTGTTACTGCCCCATAACTTACATAGGGTTGACCAAACTTGCAGAAACATGTTTATTTCAGCTGAAAAACACGTTTTGACCCTTTCTGCACACTGGGGTTAAGAGCTGAGTGTGTGGGCTCTTCTGAGCCTTGCTGTTACATAGGGATTCAGTTGTCTGAAAAAACGTGTTTATTTCGGGCTGAAAAACACGTTTTGAAAAGTGTGCTGTTACTGCCCCATAACTTACATGGGGTTGACCAAACTTGCAGAAACATGTTTATTTCTGCTGAAAAACACGTTTTGACCCTTTCTGCACACTGGGGTTAAGAGCTGAGTGTGTGGGCTCTTCTGAGCCTTGCTGTTACATAGGGATTCAGTTGTCTGAAAAAACGCGTTTATTTCGGGCTGAAAAACACGTTTTGAAAAGTGTGTTGTTACTGCCCCATAACTTACATGGGGTTGACCAAACTTGCAGAAACATGTTTATTTCTGCTGAAAAACACGTTTTGACCCTTTCTGCACACTGGGGTTAAGATCTGAGTGTGTGGGCTCTTCTGAACCTTGCTGTTACATGGGGATTCAGTTGTCTGAAAAAACGCGTTTATTTCGGGCTGAAAAACACGTTTTGAAAAGTGTGTTGTTACTGCCCCATAACTTACATGGGGTTGACCAAACTTGCAGAAACATGTTCATTTCTGCTGAAAAACACGTTTTGACCCTTTCTGCACACTGGGGTTAAGATCTGAGTGTGTGGGCTCTTCTGAACCTTGCTGTTACATGGGGATTCAGTTGTCTGAAAAAACGCGTTTATTTCGGGCTGAAAAACACGTTTTGAAAAGTGTGTTGTTACTGCCCCATAACTTACATGGGGTTGACCAAACTTGCAGAAACATGTTTATTTCTGCTGAAAAACACGTTTTGACCCTTTCTGCACACTGGGGATAAGAGCTGAGTGTGTGGGCTCTTCTGAACCTTGCTGTTACATGGGGATTCAGTTGTCTGAAAAAACGCGTTTATTTCGGGCTGAAAAACACGTTTTGAAAAGTGTGTTGTTACTGCCCCATAACTTACATGGGGTTGACCAAACTTGCAGAAACATGTTTATTTCTGCTGAAAAACACGTTTTGACCCTTTCTGCACACTGGGGTTAAGAGGTGAGTGTGTGGGCTCTTCTGAGCCTTGCTGTTACATGGGGATTCAGTTGTCTGAAAAAACGCGTTTATTTCGGGCTGAAAAACACGTTTTGAAAAGTGTGTTGTTACTGCCCCATAACTTACATGGGGTTGACCAAACTTGCAGAAACATGTTTATTTCTGCTGAAAAACACGTTTTGACCCTTTCTGCACACTGGGGTTAACAGCTGAGTGTGTGGGCTCTTCTGAACCTTGCTGTTACATGGGGATTCAGTTGTCTGAAAAAACGCGTTTATTTCGGGCTGAAAAACACGTTTTGAAAAGTGTGCTGTTACTGCCCCATAACTTACATGGGGTTGACCAAACTTGCAGAAACATGTTTATTTCTGCTGAAAAACACGTTTTGACCCTTTCTGCACACTGGGGTTAAGAGCTGAGTGTGTGGGCTCTTCTGAGCCTTGCTGTTACATAGGGATTCAGTTGTCTGAAAAAACGCGTTTATTTCGGGCTGAAAAACACGTTTTGAAAAGTGTGTTGTTACTGCCCCATAACTTACATGGGGTTGACCAAACTTGCAGAAACATGTTTATTTCTGCTGAAAAACACGTTTTGACCCTTTCTGCACACTGGGGTTAAGATCTGAGTGTGTGGGCTCTTCTGAACCTTGCTGTTACATGGGGATTCAGTTGTCTGAAAAAACGCGTTTATTTCGGGCTGAAAAACACGTTTTGAAAAGTGTGTTGTTACTGCCCCATAACTTACATGGGGTTGACCAAACTTGCAGAAACATGTTCATTTCTGCTGAAAAACACGTTTTGACCCTTTCTGCACACTGGGGTTAAGATCTGAGTGTGTGGGCTCTTCTGAACCTTGCTGTTACATGGGGATTCAGTTGTCTGAAAAAACGCGTTTATTTCGGGCTGAAAAACACGTTTTGAAAAGTGTGTTGTTACTGCCCCATAACTTACATGGGGTTGACCAAACTTGCAGAAACATGTTTATTTCTGCTGAAAAACACGTTTTGACCCTTTCTGCACACTGGGGATAAGAGCTGAGTGTGTGGGCTCTTCTGAACCTTGCTGTTACATGGGGATTCAGTTGTCTGAAAAAACGCGTTTATTTCGGGCTGAAAAACACGTTTTGAAAAGTGTGTTGTTACTGCCCCATAACTTACATGGGGTTGACCAAACTTGCAGAAACATGTTTATTTCTGCTGAAAAACACGTTTTGACCCTTTCTGCACACTGGGGTTAAGAGGTGAGTGTGTGGGCTCTTCTGAGCCTTGCTGTTACATGGGGATTCAGTTGTCTGAAAAAACGCGTTTATTTCGGGCTGAAAAACACGTTTTGAAAAGTGTGTTGTTACTGCCCCATAACTTACATGGGGTTGACCAAACTTGCAGAAACATGTTTATTTCTGCTGAAAAACACGTTTTGACCCTTTCTGCACACTGGGGTTAACAGCTGAGTGTGTGGGCTCTTCTGAACCTTGCTGTTACATGGGGATTCAGTTGTCTGAAAAAACGCGTTTATTTCGGGCTGAAAAACACGTTTTGAAAAGTGTGTTGTTACTGCCCCATAACTTACATAGGGTTGACCAAACTTGCAGAAACATGTTTATTTCTGCTGAAAAACACGTTTTGACCCTTTCTGCACACTGGGGTTAAGAGCTGAGTGTGTGGGCTCTTCTGAACCTTGCTGTTACATGGGGATTCAGTTGTCTGAAAAAACGCGTTTATTTCGGGCTGAAAAACACGTTTTGAAAAGTGTGCTGTTACTGTCCCATAACTTACATGGGGTTGACCAAACTTGCAGAAACATGTTTATTTCTGCTGAAAAACACGTTTTGACCCTTTCTGCACACTGGGGTTAAGAGCTGAGTGTGTGGGCTCTTCTGAAACTTGCTGTTACATGGGGATTCAGTTGTCTGAAAAAACGCGTTTATTTCGGGCTGAAAAACACGTTTTGAAAAGTGTGTTGTTACTGCCCCATAACTTACATGGGGTTGACCAAACTTGCAGAAACATGTTTATTTCTGCTGAAAAACACGTTTTGACCCTTTCTGCACACTGGGGTTAAGAGCTGAGTGTGTGGGCTCTTCTGAACCTTGCTGTTACATGGGGATTCAGTTGTCTGAAAAAACGCGTTTATTTCGGGCTGAAAAACACGTTTTGAAAAGTGTGTTGTTACTGCCCCATAACTTACATAGGGTTGACCAAACTTGCAGAAACATGTTTATTTCAGCTGAAAAACACGTTTTGACCCTTTCTGCACACTGGGGTTAAGAGCTGAGTGTGTGGGCTCTTCTGAGCCTTGCTGTTACACAGGGATTCAGTTGTCTGAAAAAACGTGTTTATTTCGGGCTGAAAAACACGTTTTGAAAAGTGTGCTGTTACTGCCCCATAACTTACATGGGGTTGACCAAACTTGCAGAAACATGTTTATTTCTGCTGAAAAACACGTTTTGACCCTTTCTGCACACTGGGGTTAAGAGCTGAGTGTGTGGGCTCTTCTGAGCCTTGCTGTTACATAGGGATTCAGTTGTCTGAAAAAACGCGTTTATTTCGGGCTGAAAAACACGTTTTGAAAAGTGTGCTGTTACTGCCCCATAACTTACATGGGGTTGACCAAACTTGCAGAAACATGTTTATTTCTGCTGAAAAACACGTTTTGACCCTTTCTGCACACTGGGGTTAAGAGCTGAGTGTGTGGGCTCTTCAGAACCTTGCTGTTACATGGGGATTCAGTTGTCTGAAAAAACGCGTTTATTTCGGGCTGAAAAACACGTTTTGAAAAGTGTGTTGTTACTGCCCCATAACTTACATAGGGTTGACCAAACTTGCAGAAACATGTTTATTTCTGCTGAAAAACACGTTTTGACCCTTTCTGCACACTGGGGTTAAGAGCTGAGTGTGTGGGCTCTTCTTAGCCTTGCTGTTACATGGGGATTCAGTTGTCTGAAAAAACGCGTTTATTTCGGGCTGAAAAACACGTTTTGAAAAGTGTGCTGTTACTGCCCCATAACTTACATGGGGTTGACCAAACTTGCAGAAACATGTTTATTTCTGCTGAAAAACACGTTTTGACCCTTTCTGCACACTGGGGTTAAGAGCTGAGTGTGTGGGCTCTTCTGAGCCTTGCTGTTACATAGGGATTCAGTTGTCTGAAAAAACGCGTTTATTTCGGGCTGAAAAACACGTTTTGAAAAGTGTGTTGTTACTGCCCCATAACTTACATGGGGTTGACCAAACTTGCAGAAACATGTTTATTTCTGCTGAAAAACACGTTTTGACCCTTTCTGCACACTGGGGTTAAGATCTGAGTGTGTGGGCTCTTCTGAACCTTGCTGTTACATGGGGATTCAGTTGTCTGAAAAAACGCGTTTATTTCGGGCTGAAAAACACGTTTTGAAAAGTGTGTTGTTACTGCCCCATAACTTACATGGGGTTGACCAAACTTGCAGAAACATGTTCATTTCTGCTGAAAAACACGTTTTGACCCTTTCTGCACACTGGGGTTAAGATCTGAGTGTGTGGGCTCTTCTGAACCTTGCTGTTACATGGGGATTCAGTTGTCTGAAAAAACGCGTTTATTTCGGGCTGAAAAACACGTTTTGAAAAGTGTGTTGTTACTGCCCCATAACTTACATGGGGTTGACCAAACTTGCAGAAACATGTTTATTTCTGCTGAAAAACACGTTTTGACCCTTTCTGCACACTGGGGATAAGAGCTGAGTGTGTGGGCTCTTCTGAACCTTGCTGTTACATGGGGATTCAGTTGTCTGAAAAAACGCGTTTATTTCGGGCTGAAAAACACGTTTTGAAAAGTGTGTTGTTACTGCCCCATAACTTACATGGGGTTGACCAAACTTGCAGAAACATGTTTATTTCTGCTGAAAAACACGTTTTGACCCTTTCTGCACACTGGGGTTAAGAGGTGAGTGTGTGGGCTCTTCTGAGCCTTGCTGTTACATGGGGATTCAGTTGTCTGAAAAAACGCGTTTATTTCGGGCTGAAAAACACGTTTTGAAAAGTGTGTTGTTACTGCCCCATAACTTACATAGGGTTGACCAAACTTGCAGAAACATGTTTATTTCTGCTGAAAAACACGTTTTGACCCTTTCTGCACACTGGGGTTAAGAGCTGAGTGTGTGGGCTCTTCTGAACCTTGCTGTTACATGGGGATTCAGTTGTCTGAAAAAACGCGTTTATTTCGGGCTGAAAAACACGTTTTGAAAAGTGTGCTGTTACTGTCCCATAACTTACATGGGGTTGACCAAACTTGCAGAAACATGTTTATTTCTGCTGAAAAACACGTTTTGACCCTTTCTGCACACTGGGGTTAAGAGCTGAGTGTGTGGGCTCTTCTGAAACTTGCTGTTACATGGGGATTCAGTTGTCTGAAAAAACGCGTTTATTTCGGGCTGAAAAACACGTTTTGAAAAGTGTGTTGTTACTGCCCCATAACTTACATGGGGTTGACCAAACTTGCAGAAACATGTTTATTTCTGCTGAAAAACACGTTTTGACCCTTTCTGCACACTGGGGTTAAGAGCTGAGTGTGTGGGCTCTTCTGAACCTTGCTGTTACATGGGGATTCAGTTGTCTGAAAAAACGCGTTTATTTCGGGCTGAAAAACACGTTTTGAAAAGTGTGTTGTTACTGCCCCATAACTTACATAGGGTTGACCAAACTTGCAGAAACATGTTTATTTCAGCTGAAAAACACGTTTTGACCCTTTCTGCACACTGGGGTTAAGAGCTGAGTGTGTGGGCTCTTCTGAGCCTTGCTGTTACACAGGGATTCAGTTGTCTGAAAAAACGTGTTTATTTCGGGCTGAAAAACACGTTTTGAAAAGTGTGCTGTTACTGCCCCATAACTTACATGGGGTTGACCAAACTTGCAGAAACATGTTTATTTCTGCTGAAAAACACGTTTTGACCCTTTCTGCACACTGGGGTTAAGAGCTGAGTGTGTGGGCTCTTCTGAGCCTTGCTGTTACATAGGGATTCAGTTGTCTGAAAAAACGCGTTTATTTCGGGCTGAAAAACACGTTTTGAAAAGTGTGCTGTTACTGCCCCATAACTTACATGGGGTTGACCAAACTTGCAGAAACATGTTTATTTCTGCTGAAAAACACGTTTTGACCCTTTCTGCACACTGGGGTTAAGAGCTGAGTGTGTGGGCTCTTCAGAACCTTGCTGTTACATGGGGATTCAGTTGTCTGAAAAAACGCGTTTATTTCGGGCTGAAAAACACGTTTTGAAAAGTGTGTTGTTACTGCCCCATAACTTACATAGGGTTGACCAAACTTGCAGAAACATGTTTATTTCTGCTGAAAAACACGTTTTGACCCTTTCTGCACACTGGGGTTAAGAGCTGAGTGTGTGGGCTCTTCTTAGCCTTGCTGTTACATGGGGATTCAGTTGTCTGAAAAAACGCGTTTATTTCGGGCTGAAAAACACGTTTTGAAAAGTGTGCTGTTACTGCCCCATAACTTACATGGGGTTGACCAAACTTGCAGAAACATGTTTATTTCTGCTGAAAAACACGTTTTGACCCTTTCTGCACACTGGGGTTAAGAGCTGAGTGTGTGGGCTCTTCTGAGCCTTGCTGTTACATAGGGATTCAGTTGTCTGAAAAAACGCGTTTATTTCGGGCTGAAAAACACGTTTTGAAAAGTGTGTTGTTACTGCCCCATAACTTACATGGGGTTGACCAAACTTGCAGAAACATGTTTATTTCTGCTGAAAAACACGTTTTGACCCTTTCTGCACACTGGGGTTAAGATCTGAGTGTGTGGGCTCTTCTGAACCTTGCTGTTACATGGGGATTCAGTTGTCTGAAAAAACGCGTTTATTTCGGGCTGAAAAACACGTTTTGAAAAGTGTGTTGTTACTGCCCCATAACTTACATGGGGTTGACCAAACTTGCAGAAACATGTTCATTTCTGCTGAAAAACACGTTTTGACCCTTTCTGCACACTGGGGTTAAGATCTGAGTGTGTGGGCTCTTCTGAACCTTGCTGTTACATGGGGATTCAGTTGTCTGAAAAAACGCGTTTATTTCGGGCTGAAAAACACGTTTTGAAAAGTGTGTTGTTACTGCCCCATAACTTACATGGGGTTGACCAAACTTGCAGAAACATGTTTATTTCTGCTGAAAAACACGTTTTGACCCTTTCTGCACACTGGGGATAAGAGCTGAGTGTGTGGGCTCTTCTGAACCTTGCTGTTACATGGGGATTCAGTTGTCTGAAAAAACGCGTTTATTTCGGGCTGAAAAACACGTTTTGAAAAGTGTGTTGTTACTGCCCCATAACTTACATGGGGTTGACCAAACTTGCAGAAACATGTTTATTTCTGCTGAAAAACACGTTTTGACCCTTTCTGCACACTGGGGTTAAGAGGTGAGTGTGTGGGCTCTTCTGAGCCTTGCTGTTACATGGGGATTCAGTTGTCTGAAAAAACGCGTTTATTTCGGGCTGAAAAACACGTTTTGAAAAGTGTGTTGTTACTGCCCCATAACTTACATAGGGTTGACCAAACTTGCAGAAACATGTTTATTTCTGCTGAAAAACACGTTTTGACCCTTTCTGCACACTGGGGTTAAGAGCTGAGTGTGTGGGCTCTTCTGAACCTTGCTGTTACATGGGGATTCAGTTGTCTGAAAAAACGCGTTTATTTCGGGCTGAAAAACACGTTTTGAAAAGTGTGCTGTTACTGTCCCATAACTTACATGGGGTTGACCAAACTTGCAGAAACATGTTTATTTCTGCTGAAAAACACGTTTTGACCCTTTCTGCACACTGGGGTTAAGAGCTGAGTGTGTGGGCTCTTCTGAAACTTGCTGTTACATGGGGATTCAGTTGTCTGAAAAAACGCGTTTATTTCGGGCTGAAAAACACGTTTTGAAAAGTGTGTTGTTACTGCCCCATAACTTACATGGGGTTGACCAAACTTGCAGAAACATGTTTATTTCTGCTGAAAAACACGTTTTGACCCTTTCTGCACACTGGGGTTAAGAGCTGAGTGTGTGGGCTCTTCTGAACCTTGCTGTTACATGGGGATTCAGTTGTCTGAAAAAACGCGTTTATTTCGGGCTGAAAAACACGTTTTGAAAAGTGTGTTGTTACTGCCCCATAACTTACATAGGGTTGACCAAACTTGCAGAAACATGTTTATTTCAGCTGAAAAACACGTTTTGACCCTTTCTGCACACTGGGGTTAAGAGCTGAGTGTGTGGGCTCTTCTGAGCCTTGCTGTTACATAGGGATTCAGTTGTCTGAAAAAACGTGTTTATTTCGGGCTGAAAAACACGTTTTGAAAAGTGTGCTGTTACTGCCCCATAACTTACATGGGGTTGACCAAACTTGCAGAAACATGTTTATTTCTGCTGAAAAACACGTTTTGACCCTTTCTGCACACTGGGGTTAAGAGCTGAGTGTGTGGGCTCTTCTGAGCCTTGCTGTTACATAGGGATTCAGTTGTCTGAAAAAACGCGTTTATTTCGGGCTGAAAAACACGTTTTGAAAAGTGTGCTGTTACTGCCCCATAACTTACATGGGGTTGACCAAACTTGCAGAAACATGTTTATTTCTGCTGAAAAACACGTTTTGACCCTTTCTGCACACTGGGGTTAAGATCTGAGTGTGTGGGCTCTTCTGAACCTTGCTGTTACATGGGGATTCAGTTGTCTGAAAAAACGCGTTTATTTCGGGCTGAACAACACGTTTTGAAAAGTGTGTTGTTACTGCCCCATAACTTACATGGGGTTGACCAAACTTGCAGAAACATGTTTATTTCTGCTGAAAAACACGTTTTGACCCTTTCTGCACACTGGGGTTAAGAGCTGAGTGTGTGGGCTCTTCTGAGCCTTGCTGTTACATGGGGATTCAGTTGTCTGAAAAAACGTGTTTATTTCGGGCTGAAAAACACGTTTTGAAAAGTGTGTTGTTACTGCCCCATAACTTACATGGGGTTGACCAAACTTTCAGAAACATGTTTATTTCTGCTGAAAAACACGTTTTGACCCTTTCTGCACACTGGGGTTAAAAGCTGAGTGTGTGGGCTCTTCAGAACCTTGCTGTTACATGGGGATTCAGTTGTCTGAAAAAACGCGTTTATTTCGGGCTGAAAAACACGTTTTGAAAAGTGTGCTCTTACTGCCCCATAACTTACATGGGGTTGACCAAACTTGCAGAAATATGTTTATTTCAGCTGAAAAACACGTTTTGACCCTTTCTGCACACTGGGGTTAAGAGCTGAGTGTGTGGGCTCTTCTGAACCTTGCTGTTACATGGGGATTCAGTTGTCTGAAAAAACGCGTTTATTTCGGGCTGAAAAACACGTTTTGAAAAGTGTGTTGTTACTGCCCCATAACTTACTTAGGGTTGACCAAACTTGCAGAAACATGTTTATTTCTGCTGAAAAACACGTTTTGACCCTTTCTGCACACTGGGGTTAAGAGCTGAGTGTGTGGGCTCTTCTGAACCTTGCTGTTACATGGGGATTCAGTTGTCTGAAAAAACGCGTTTATTTCGGGCTGAAAAACACGTTTTGAAAAGTGTGCTGTTACTGTCCCATAACTTACATGGGTTTGACCAAACTTGCAGAAACATGTTTATTTCTGCTGAAAAACACGTTTTGACCCTTTCTGCACACTGGGGTTAAGAGCTGAGTGTGTGGGCTCTTCTGAACCTTGCTGTTACATGGGGATTCAGTTGTCTGAAAAAACGTGTTTATTTCGGGCTGAAAAACACGTTTTGAAAAGTGTGTTGTTACTGCCCCATAACTTACATGGGGTTGACCAAACTTTCAGAAACATGTTTATTTCTGCTGAAAAACACGTTTTGACCCTTTCTGCACACTGGGGTTAAGAGCTGAGTGTGTGGGCTCTTCAGAACCTTGCTGTTACATGGGGATTCAGTTGTCTGAAAAAACGCGTTTATTTCGGGCTGAAAAACACGTTTTGAAAAGTGTGCTGTTACTGCCCCATAACTTACATGGGGTTGACCAAACTTGCAGAAACATGTTTATTTCAGCTGAAAAACACGTTTTGACCCTTTCTGCACACTGGGGTTAAGAGCTGAGTGTGTGGGCTCTTCTGAACCTTGCTGTTACATGGGGATTCAGTTGTCTGAAAAAACGCGTTTATTTCGGGCTGAAAAACACGTTTTGAAAAGTGTGTTGTTACTGCCCCATAACTTACATAGGGTTGACCAAACTTGCAGAAACATGTTTATTTCTGCTGAAAAACACGTTTTGACCCTTTCTGCACACTGGGGTTAAGAGCTGAGTGTGTGGGCTCTTCTGAACCTTGCTGTTACATGGGGATTCAGTTGTCTGAAAAAACGCGTTTATTTCGGGCTGAAAAACACGTTTTGAAAAGTGTGCTGTTACTGTCCCATAACTTACATGGGGTTGACCAAACTTGCAGAAACATGTTTATTTCTGCTGAAAAACACGTTTTGACCCTTTCTGCACACTGGGGTTAAGAGCTGAGTGTGTGGGCTCTTCTGAACCTTGCTGTTACATGGGGATTCAGTTGTCTGAAAAAACGCGTTTATTTCGGGCTGAAAAACACGTTTTGAAAAGTGTGCTGTTACTGTCCCACAACTTACATGGGGTTGACCAAACTTGCAGAAACATGTTTATTTCTGCTGAAAAACACGTTTTGACCCTTTCTGCACACTGGGGTTAAGAGCTGAGTGTGTGGGCTCTTCTGAACCTTGCTGTTACATGGGGATTCAGTTGTCTGAAAAAACGTGTTTATTTCGGGCTGAAAAACACGTTTTGAAAAGTGTGTTGTTACTGCCCCATAACTTACATGGGGTTGACCAAACTTGCAGAAACATGTTTATTTCTGCTGAAAAACACGTTTTGACCCTTTCTGCACACTGGGGTTAAGATCTGAGTGTGTGGGCTCTTCTGAACCTTGCTGTTACATGGGGATTCAGTTGTCTGAAAAAACGCGTTTATTTCGGGCTGAAAAACACGTTTTGAAAAGTGTGTTGTTACTGCCCCATAACTTACATGGGGTTGACCAAACTTGCAGAAACATGTTTATTTCTGCTGAAAAACACGTTTTGACCCTTTCTGCACACTAGGGTTAAGAGCTGAGTGTGTGGGCTCTTCTGAGCCTTGCTGTTACATAGGGATTCAGTTGTCTGAAAAAACGCGTTTATTTCGGGCTGAAAAACACGTTTTGAAAAGTGTGTTGTTACTGCCCCATAACTTACATGGGGTTGACCAAACTTGCAGAAACATGTTTATTTCTGCTGAAAAACACGTTTTGACCCTTTCTGCACACTGGGGTTAAGATCTGAGTGTGTGGGCTCTTCTGAACCTTGCTGTTACATGGGGATTCAGTTGTCTGAAAAAACGCGTTTATTTCGGGCTGAAAAACACGTTTTGAAAAGTGTGTTGTTACTGCCCCATAACTTACATGGGGTTGACCAAACTTGCAGAAACATGTTTATTTCTGCTGAAAAACACGTTTTGACCCTTTCTGCACACTGGGGATAAGAGCTGAGTGTGTGGGCTCTTCTGAACCTTGCTGTTACATGGGGATTCAGTTGTCTGAAAAAACGCGTTTATTTCGGGCTGAAAAACACGTTTTGAAAAGTGTGTTGTTACTGCCCCATAACTTACATAGGGTTGACCAAACTTGCAGAAACATGTTTATTTCTGCTGAAAAACACGTTTTGACCCTTTCTGCACACTGGGGTTAAGAGCTGAGTGTGTGGGCTCTTCTGAACCTTGCTGTTACATGGGGATTCAGTTGTCTGAAAAAACGCGTTTATTTCGGGCTGAAAAACACGTTTTGAAAAGTGTGCTGTTACTGTCCCATAACTTACATGGGGTTGACCAAACTTGCAGAAACATGTTTATTTCTGCTGAAAAACACGTTTTGACCCTTTCTGCACACTGGGGTTAAGAGCTGAGTGTGTGGGCTCTTCTGAACCTTGCTGTTACATGGGGATTCAGTTGTCTGAAAAAACGCGTTTATTTCGGGCTGAAAAACACGTTTTGAAAAGTGTGTTGTTACTGCCCCATAACTTACATGGGGTTGACCAAACTTGCAGAAACATGTTTATTTCTGCTGAAAAACACGTTTTGACCCTTTCTGCACACTGGGGTTAAGAGCTGAGTGTGTGGGCTCTTCTGAACCTTGCTGTTACATGGGGATTCAGTTGTCTGAAAAAACGCGTTTATTTCGGGCTGAAAAACACGTTTTGAAAAGTGTGTTGTTACTGCCCCATAACTTACATAGGGTTGACCAAACTTGCAGAAACATGTTTATTTCTGCTGAAAAACACGTTTTGACCCTTTCTGCACACTGGGGTTAAGAGCTGAGTGTGTGGGCTCTTCTGAGCCTTGCTGTTACATAGGGATTCAGTTGTCTGAAAAAACGCGTTTATTTCGGGCTGAAAAACACGTTTTGAAAAGTGTGCTGTTACTGCCCCATAACTTACATGGGGTTGACCAAACTTGCAGAAACATGTTTATTTCTGCTGAAAAACACGTTTTGACCCTTTCTGCACACTGGGGTTAAGATCTGAGTGTGTGGGCTCTTCTGAACCTTGCTGTTACATGGGGATTCAGTTGTCTGAAAAAACGCGTTTATTTCGGGCTGAAAAACACGTTTTGAAAAGTGTGTTGTTACTGCCCCATAACTTACATGGGGTTGACCAAACTTGCAGAAACATGTTTATTTCTGCTGAAAAACACGTTTTGACCCTTTCTGCACACTGGGGTTAAGAGCTGAGTGTGTGGGCTCTTCTGAGCCTTGCTGTTACATGGGGATTCAGTTGTCTGAAAAAACGTGTTTATTTCGGGCTGAAAAACACGTTTTGAAAAGTGTGTTGTTACTGCCCCATAACTTACATGGGGTTGACCAAACTTTCAGAAATGTTTATTTCTGCTGAAAAACACGTTTTGACCCTTTCTGCACACTGGGGTTAAAAGCTGAGTGTGTGGGCTCTTCAGAACCTTGCTGTTACATGGGGATTCAGTTGTCTGAAAAAACGCGTTTATTTCGGGCTGAAAAACACGTTTTGAAAAGTGTGCTGTTACTGCCCCATAACTTACATGGGGTTGACCAAACTTGCAGAAACATGTTTATTTCAGCTGAAAAACACGTTTTGACCCTTTCTGCACACTGGGGTTAAGAGCTGAGTGTGTGGGCTCTTCTGAACCTTGCTGTTACATGGGGATTCAGTTGTCTGAAAAAACGCGTTTATTTCGGGCTGAAAAACACGTTTTGAAAAGTGTGTTGTTACTGCCCCATAACTTACATAGGGTTGACCAAACTTGCAGAAACATGTTTATTTCTGCTGAAAAACACGTTTTGACCCTTTCTGCACACTGGGGTTAAGAGCTGAGTGTGTGGGCTCTTCTGAACCTTGCTGTTACATGGGGATTCAGTTGTCTGAAAAAACGCGTTTATTTCGGGCTGAAAAACACGTTTTGAAAAGTGTGCTGTTACTGTCCCATAACTTACATGGGGTTGACCAAACTTGCAGAAACATGTTTATTTCTGCTGAAAAACACGTTTTGACCCTTTCTGCACACTGGGGTTAAGAGCTGAGTGTGTGGGCTCTTCTGAACCTTGCTGTTACATGGGGATTCAGTTGTCTGAAAAAACGTGTTTATTTCGGGCTGAAAAACACGTTTTGAAAAGTGTGTTGTTACTGCCCCATAACTTACATGGGGTTGACCAAACTTTCAGAAACATGTTTATTTCTGCTGAAAAACACGTTTTGACCCTTTCTGCACACTGGGGTTAAGAGCTGAGTGTGTGGGCTCTTCAGAACCTTGCTGTTACATGGGGATTCAGTTGTCTGAAAAAACGCGTTTATTTCGGGCTGAAAAACACGTTTTGAAAAGTGTGCTGTTACTGCCCCATAACTTACATGGGGTTGACCAAACTTGCAGAAACATGTTTATTTCAGCTGAAAAACACGTTTTGACCCTTTCTGCACACTGGGGTTAAGAGCTGAGTGTGTGGGCTCTTCTGAACCTTGCTGTTACATGGGGATTCAGTTGTCTGAAAAAACGCGTTTATTTCGGGCTGAAAAACACGTTTTGAAAAGTGTGTTGTTACTGCCCCATAACTTACATAGGGTTGACCAAACTTGCAGAAACATGTTTATTTCTGCTGAAAAACACGTTTTGACCCTTTCTGCACACTGGGGTTAAGAGCTGAGTGTGTGGGCTCTTCTGAACCTTGCTGTTACATGGGGATTCAGTTGTCTGAAAAAACGCGTTTATTTCGGGCTGAAAAACACGTTTTGAAAAGTGTGCTGTTACTGTCCCATAACTTACATGGGGTTGACCAAACTTGCAGAAACATGTTTATTTCTGCTGAAAAACACGTTTTGACCCTTTCTGCACACTGGGGTTAAGAGCTGAGTGTGTGGGCTCTTCTGAACCTTGCTGTTACATGGGGATTCAGTTGTCTGAAAAAACGCGTTTATTTCGGGCTGAAAAACACGTTTTGAAAAGTGTGCTGTTACTGTCCCATAACTTACATGGGGTTGACCAAACTTGCAGAAACATGTTTATTTCTGCTGAAAAACACGTTTTGACCCTTTCTGCACACTGGGGTTAAGAGCTGAGTGTGTGGGCTCTTCTGAGCCTTGCTGTTACATGGGGATTCAGTTGTCTGAAAAAACGTGTTTATTTCGGGCTGAAAAACACGTTTTGAAAAGTGTGTTGTTACTGCCCCATAACTTACATGGGGTTGACCAAACTTTCAGAAACATGTTTATTTCTGCTGAAAAACACGTTTTGACCCTTTCTGCACACTGGGGTTAAGAGCTGAGTGTGTGGGCTCTTCTTAGCCTTGCTGTTACATGGGGATTCATTTGTCTGAAAAAACGCGTTTATTTCGGGCTGAAAAACACGTTTTGAAAAGTGTGCTGTTACTGCCCCATAACTTACATGGGGTTGACCAAACTTGCAGAAACATGTTTATTTCTGCTGAAAAACACGTTTTGACCCTTTCTGCACACTGGGGTTAAGATCTGAGTGTGTGGGCTCTTCTGAACCTTGCTGTTACATGGGGATTCAGTTGTCTGAAAAAACGCGTTTATTTCGGGCTGAAAAACACGTTTTGAAAAGTGTGTTGTTACTGCCCCATAACTTACATGGGGTTGACCAAACTTGCAGAAACATGTTTATTTCTGCTGAAAAACACGTTTTGACCCTTTCTGCACACTGGGGTTAAGAGCTGAGTGTGTGGGCTCTTCTGAGCCTTGCTGTTACATAGGGATTCAGTTGTCTGAAAAAACGCGTTTATTTCGGGCTGAAAAACACGTTTTGAAAAGTGTGTTGTTACTGCCCCATAACTTACATGGGGTTGACCAAACTTGCAGAAACATGTTTATTTCTGCTGAAAAACACGTTTTGACCCTTTCTGCACACTGGGGTTAAGATCTGAGTGTGTGGGCTCTTCTGAACCTTGCTGTTACATGGGGATTCAGTTGTCTGAAAAAACGCGTTTATTTCGGGCTGAAAAACACGTTTTGAAAAGTGTGTTGTTACTGCCCCATAACTTACATGGGGTTGACCAAACTTGCAGAAACATGTTTATTTCTGCTGAAAAACACGTTTTGACCCTTTCTGCACACTGGGGTTAAGAGCTGAGTGTGTGGGCTCTTCTGAACCTTGCTGTTACATGGGGATTCAGTTGTCTGAAAAAACGCGTTTATTTCGGGCTGAAAAACACGTTTTGAAAAGTGTGTTGTTACTGCCCCATAACTTACATGGGGTTGACCAAACTTGCAGAAACATGTTTATTTCTGCTGAAAAACACGTTTTGACCCTTTCTGCACACTGGGGTTAAGAGGTGAGTGTGTGGGCTCTTCTGAGCCTTGCTGTTACATGGGGATTCAGTTGTCTGAAAAAACGCGTTTATTTCGGGCTGAAAAACACGTTTTGAAAAGTGTGTTGTTACTGCCCCATAACTTACATGGGGTTGACCAAACTTGCAGAAACATGTTTATTTCTGCTGAAAAACACGTTTTGACCCTTTCTGCACACTGGGGTTAACAGCTGAGTGTGTGGGCTCTTCTGAACCTTGCTGTTACATGGGGATTCAGTTGTCTGAAAAAACGCGTTTATTTCGTGCTGAAAAACACGTTTTGAAAAGTGTGTTGTTACTGCCCCATAACTTACATAGGGTTGACCAAACTTGCAGAAACATGTTTATTTCTGCTGAAAAACACGTTTTGACCCTTTCTGCACACTGGGGTTAAGAGCTGAGTGTGTGGGCTCTTCTGAACCTTGCTGTTACATGGGGATTCAGTTGTCTGAAAAAACGCGTTTATTTCGGGCTGAAAAACACGTTTTGAAAAGTGTGCTGTTACTGTCCCATAACTTACATGGGGTTGACCAAACTTGCAGAAACATGTTTATTTCTGCTGAAAAACACGTTTTGACCCTTTCTGCACACTGGGGTTAAGAGCTGAGTGTGTGGGCTCTTCTGAGCCTTGCTGTTACATAGGGATTCAGTTGTCTGAAAAAACGCGTTTATTTCGGGCTGAAAAACACGTTTTGAAAAGTGTGTTGTTACTGCCCCATAACTTACATGGGGTTGACCAAACTTGCAGAAACCTGTTTATTTCTGCTGAAAAACACGTTTTGACCCTTTCTGCACACTGGGGTTAAGAGCTGAGTGTGTGGGCTCTTCTGAACCTTGCTGTTACATGGGGATTCAGTTGTCTGAAAAAACGCGTTTATTTCGGGCTGAAAAACACGTTTTGAAAAGTGTGTTGTTACTGCCCCATAACTTACATGGGGTTGACCAAACTTGCAGAAACATGTTTATTTCTGCTGAAAAACACGTTTTGACCCTTTCTGCACACTGGGGTTAAGATCTGAGTGTGTGGGCTCTTCTGAACCTTGCTGTTACATGGGGATTCAGTTGTCTGAAAAAACGCGTTTATTTCGGGCTGAAAAACACGTTTTGAAAAGTGTGCTGTTACTGTCCCATAACTTACATGGGGTTGACCAAACTTGCAGAAACATGTTTATTTCTGCTGAAAAACACGTTTTGACCCTTTCTGCACACTGGGGTTAAGAGCTGAGTGTGTGGGCTCTTCTGAACCTTGCTGTTACATGGGGATTCAGTTGTCTGAAAAAACGCGTTTATTTCGGGCTGAAAAACACGTTTTGAAAAGTGTGTTGTTACTGCCCCATAACTTACATGGGGTTGACCAAACTTGCAGAAACATGTTTATTTCTGCTGAAAAACACGTTTTGACCCTTTCTGCACACTGGGGTTAAGAGCTGAGTGTGTGGGCTCTTCTGAGCCTTGCTGTTACATGGGGATTCAGTTGTCTGAAAAAACGCGTTTATTTCGGGCTGAAAAACACGTTTTGAAAAGTGTGCTGTTACTGCCCCATAACTTACATGGGGTTGACCAAACTTGCAGAAACATGTTTATTTCTGCTGAAAAACACGTTTTGACCCTTTCTGCACACTGGGGTTAAGAGGTGAGTGTGTGGGCTCTTCTGAGCCTTGCTGTTACATGGGGATTCAGTTGTCTGAAAAAACGCGTTTATTTCGGGCTGAAAAACACGTTTTGAAAAGTGTGTTGTTACTGCCCCATAACTTACATGGGGTTGACCAAACTTGCAGAAACATGTTTATTTCTGCTGAAAAACACGTTTTGACCCTTTCTGCACACTGGGGTTAACAGCTGAGTGTGTGGGCTCTTCTGAACCTTGCTGTTACATGGGGATTCAGTTGTCTGAAAAAACGCGTTTATTTCGGGCTGAAAAACACGTTTTGAAAAGTGTGTTGTTACTGCCCCATAACTTACATAGGGTTGACCAAACTTGCAGAAACATGTTTATTTCTGCTGAAAAACACGTTTTGACCCTTTCTGCACACTGGGGTTAAGAGCTGAGTGTGTGGGCTCTTCTGAACCTTGCTGTTACATGGGGATTCAGTTGTCTGAAAAAACGCGTTTATTTCGGGCTGAAAAACACGTTTTGAAAAGTGTGCTGTTACTGTCCCATAACTTACATGGGGTTGACCAAACTTGCAGAAACATGTTTATTTCTGCTGAAAAACACGTTTTGACCCTTTCTGCACACTGGGGTTAAGAGCTGAGTGTGTGGGCTCTTCTGAGCCTTGCTGTTACATAGGGATTCAGTTGTCTGAAAAAACGCGTTTATTTCGGGCTGAAAAACACGTTTTGAAAAGTGTGTTGTTACTGCCCCATAACTTACATGGGGTTGACCAAACTTGCAGAAACCTGTTTATTTCTGCTGAAAAACACGTTTTGACCCTTTCTGCACACTGGGGTTAAGAGCTGAGTGTGTGGGCTCTTCTGAACCTTGCTGTTACATGGGGATTCAGTTGTCTGAAAAAACGCGTTTATTTCGGGCTGAAAAACACGTTTTGAAAAGTGTGTTGTTACTGCCCCATAACTTACATAGGGTTGACCAAACTTGCAGAAACATGTTTATTTCAGCTGAAAAACACGTTTTGACCCTTTCTGCACACTGGGGTTAAGAGCTGAGTGTGTGGGCTCTTCTGAGCCTTGCTGTTACATAGGGATTCAGTTGTCTGAAAAAACGCGTTTATTTCGGGCTGAAAAACACGTTTTGAAAAGTGTGCTGTTACTGCCCCATAACTTACATGGGGTTGACCAAACTTGCAGAAACATGTTTATTTCTGCTGAAAAACACGTTTTGACCCTTTCTGCACACTGGGGTTAAGAGCTGAGTGTGTGGGCTCTTCTGAGCCTTGCTGTTACATAGGGATTCAGTTGTCTGAAAAAACGCGTTTATTTCGGGCTGAAAAACACGTTTTGAAAAGTGTGCTGTTACTGCCCCATAACTTACATGGGGTTGACCAAACTTGCAGAAACATGTTTATTTCTGCTGAAAAACACGTTTTGACCCTTTCTGCACACTGGGGTTAAGATCTGAGTGTGTGGGCTCTTCTGAACCTTGCTGTTACATGGGGA
Organism: Lepisosteus platostomus; assembly: GCF_059453375.1. Classification (NCBI taxonomy): domain Eukaryota; kingdom Metazoa; phylum Chordata; class Actinopteri; order Semionotiformes; family Lepisosteidae; genus Lepisosteus; species Lepisosteus platostomus. The sequence goes on along the minus strand of NC_142621.1, from coordinate 16,023,857 downwards.
TTCAGTTGTCTGAAAAAACGCGTTTATTTCGGGCTGAAAAACACGTTTTGAAAAGTGTGCTGTTACTGTCCCATAACTTACATGGGGTTGACCAAACTTGCAGAAACATGTTTATTTCTGCTGAAAAACACGTTTTGACCCTTTCTGCACACTGGGGTTAAGAGCTGAGTGTGTGGGCTCTTCTGAACCTTGCTGTTACATGGGGATTCAGTTGTCTGAAAAAACGCGTTTATTTCGGGCTGAAAAACACGTTTTGAAAAGTGTGCTGTTACTGTCCCATAACTTACATGGGGTTGACCAAACTTGCAGAAACATGTTTATTTCTGCTGAAAAACACGTTTTGACCCTTTCTGCACACTGGGGTTAAGAGCTGAGTGTGTGGGCTCTTCTGAAACTTGCTGTTACATGGGGATTCAGTTGTCTGAAAAAACGCGTTTATTTCGGGCTGAAAAACACGTTTTGAAAAGTGTGTTGTTACTGCCCCATAACTTACATGGGGTTGACCAAACTTGCAGAAACATGTTTATTTCTGCTGAAAAACACGTTTTGACCCTTTCTGCACACTGGGGTTAAGAGCTGAGTGTGTGGGCTCTTCTGAACCTTGCTGTTACATGGGGATTCAGTTGTCTGAAAAAACGCGTTTATTTCGGGCTGAAAAACACGTTTTGAAAAGTGTGTTGTTACTGCCCCATAACTTACATAGGGTTGACCAAACTTGCAGAAACATGTTTATTTCTGCTGAAAAACACGTTTTGACCCTTTCTGCACACTGGGGTTAAGAGGTGAGTGTGTGGGCTCTTCTGAGCCTTGCTGTTACATGGGGATTCAGTTGTCTGAAAAAACGCGTTTATTTCGGGCTGAAAAACACGTTTTGAAAAGTGTGTTGTTACTGCCCCATAACTTACATGGGGTTGACCAAACTTGCAGAAACATGTTTATTTCTGCTGAAAAACACGTTTTGACCCTTTCTGCACACTGGGGTTAACAGCTGAGTGTGTGGGCTCTTCTGAACCTTGCTGTTACATGGGGATTCAGTTGTCTGAAAAAACGCGTTTATTTCGGGCTGAAAAACACGTTTTGAAAAGTGTGTTGTTACTGCCCCATAACTTACATAGGGTTGACCAAACTTGCAGAAACATGTTTATTTCTGCTGAAAAACACGTTTTGACCCTTTCTGCACACTGGGGTTAAGAGCTGAGTGTGTGGGCTCTTCTGAACCTTGCTGTTACATGGGGATTCAGTTGTCTGAAAAAACGCGTTTATTTCGGGCTGAAAAACACGTTTTGAAAAGTGTGCTGTTACTGCCCCATAACTTACATGGGGTTGACCAAACTTGCAGAAACATGTTTATTTCTGCTGAAAAACACGTTTTGACCCTTTCTGCACACTGGGGTTAAGAGCTGAGTGTGTGGGCTCTTCTGAGCCTTGCTGTTACATAGGGATTCAGTTGTCTGAAAAAACGCGTTTATTTCGGGCTGAAAAACACGTTTTGAAAAGTGTGTTGTTACTGCCCCATAACTTACATGGGGTTGACCAAACTTGCAGAAACCTGTTTATTTCTGCTGAAAAACACGTTTTGACCCTTTCTGCACACTGGGGTTAAGAGCTGAGTGTGTGGGCTCTTCTGAACCTTGCTGTTACATGGGGATTCAGTTGTCTGAAAAAACGCGTTTATTTCGGGCTGAAAAACACGTTTTGAAAAGTGTGTTGTTACTGCCCCATAACTTACATAGGGTTGACCAAACTTGCAGAAACATGTTTATTTCAGCTGAAAAACACGTTTTGACCCTTTCTGCACACTGGGGTTAAGAGCTGAGTGTGTGGGCTCTTCTGAGCCTTGCTGTTACATAGGGATTCAGTTGTCTGAAAAAACGCGTTTATTTCGGGCTGAAAAACACGTTTTGAAAAGTGTGCTGTTACTGCCCCATAACTTACATGGGGTTGACCAAACTTGCAGAAACATGTTTATTTCTGCTGAAAAACACGTTTTGACCCTTTCTGCACACTGGGGTTAAGAGCTGAGTGTGTGGGCTCTTCTGAGCCTTGCTGTTACATAGGGATTCAGTTGTCTGAAAAAACGCGTTTATTTCGGGCTGAAAAACACGTTTTGAAAAGTGTGCTGTTACTGCCCCATAACTTACATGGGGTTGACCAAACTTGCAGAAACATGTTTATTTCTGCTGAAAAACACGTTTTGACCCTTTCTGCACACTGGGGTTAAGATCTGAGTGTGTGGGCTCTTCTGAACCTTGCTGTTACATGGGGATTCAGTTGTCTGAAAAAACGCGTTTATTTCGGGCTGAAAAACACGTTTTGAAAAGTGTGCTGTTACTGTCCCATAACTTACATGGGGTTGACCAAACTTGCAGAAACATGTTTATTTCTGCTGAAAAACACGTTTTGACCCTTTCTGCACACTGGGGTTAAGAGCTGAGTGTGTGGGCTCTTCTGAACCTTGCTGTTACATGGGGATTCAGTTGTCTGAAAAAACGCGTTTATTTCGGGCTGAAAAACACGTTTTGAAAAGTGTGCTGTTACTGTCCCATAACTTACATGGGGTTGACCAAACTTGCAGAAACATGTTTATTTCTGCTGAAAAACACGTTTTGACCCTTTCTGCACACTGGGGTTAAGAGCTGAGTGTGTGGGCTCTTCTGAAACTTGCTGTTACATGGGGATTCAGTTGTCTGAAAAAACGCGTTTATTTCGGGCTGAAAAACACGTTTTGAAAAGTGTGTTGTTACTGCCCCATAACTTACATGGGGTTGACCAAACTTGCAGAAACATGTTTATTTCTGCTGAAAAACACGTTTTGACCCTTTCTGCACACTGGGGTTAAGAGCTGAGTGTGTGGGCTCTTCTGAACCTTGCTGTTACATGGGGATTCAGTTGTCTGAAAAAACGCGTTTATTTCGGGCTGAAAAACACGTTTTGAAAAGTGTGTTGTTACTGCCCCATAACTTACATAGGGTTGACCAAACTTGCAGAAACATGTTTATTTCAGCTGAAAAACACGTTTTGACCCTTTCTGCACACTGGGGTTAAGAGCTGAGTGTGTGGGCTCTTCTGAGCCTTGCTGTTACATAGGGATTCAGTTGTCTGAAAAAACGTGTTTATTTCGGGCTGAAAAACACGTTTTGAAAAGTGTGCTGTTACTGCCCCATAACTTACATGGGGTTGACCAAACTTGCAGAAACATGTTTATTTCTGCTGAAAAACACGTTTTGACCCTTTCTGCACACTGGGGTTAAGAGCTGAGTGTGTGGGCTCTTCTGAGCCTTGCTGTTACATAGGGATTCAGTTGTCTGAAAAAACGCGTTTATTTCGGGCTGAAAAACACGTTTTGAAAAGTGTGCTGTTACTGCCCCATAACTTACATGGGGTTGACCAAACTTGCAGAAACCTGTTTATTTCTGCTGAAAAACACGTTTTGACCCTTTCTGCACACTGGGGTTAAGAGCTGAGTGTGTGGGCTCTTCAGAACCTTGCTGTTACATGGGGATTCAGTTGTCTGAAAAAACGCGTTTATTTCGGGCTGAAAAACACGTTTTGAAAAGTGTGTTGTTACTGCCCCATAACTTACATAGGGTTGACCAAACTTGCAGAAACATGTTTATTTCTGCTGAAAAACACGTTTTGACCCTTTCTGCACACTGGGGTTAAGAGCTGAGTGTGTGGGCTCTTCTTAGCCTTGCTGTTACATGGGGATTCAGTTGTCTGAAAAAACGCGTTTATTTCGGGCTGAAAAACACGTTTTGGAAAGTGTGCTGTTACTGCCCCATAACTTACATGGGGTTGACCAAACTTGCAGAAACATGTTTATTTCTGCTGAAAAACACGTTTTGACCCTTTCTGCACACTGGGGTTAAGAGCTGAGTGTGTGGGCTCTTCTGAGCCTTGCTGTTACATAGGGATTCAGTTGTCTGAAAAAACGCGTTTATTTCGGGCTGAAAAACACGTTTTGAAAAGTGTGTTGTTACTGCCCCATAACTTACATGGGGTTGACCAAACTTGCAGAAACATGTTTATTTCTGCTGAAAAACACGTTTTGACCCTTTCTGCACACTGGGGTTAAGATCTGAGTGTGTGGGCTCTTCTGAACCTTGCTGTTACATGGGGATTCAGTTGTCTGAAAAAACGCGTTTATTTCGGGCTGAAAAACACGTTTTGAAAAGTGTGTTGTTACTGCCCCATAACTTACATGGGGTTGACCAAACTTGCAGAAACATGTTCATTTCTGCTGAAAAACACGTTTTGACCCTTTCTGCACACTGGGGTTAAGATCTGAGTGTGTGGGCTCTTCTGAACCTTGCTGTTACATGGGGATTCAGTTGTCTGAAAAAACGCGTTTATTTCGGGCTGAAAAACACGTTTTGAAAAGTGTGTTGTTACTGCCCCATAACTTACATGGGGTTGACCAAACTTGCAGAAACATGTTTATTTCTGCTGAAAAACACGTTTTGACCCTTTCTGCACACTGGGGATAAGAGCTGAGTGTGTGGGCTCTTCTGAACCTTGCTGTTACATGGGGATTCAGTTGTCTGAAAAAACGCGTTTATTTCGGGCTGAAAAACACGTTTTGAAAAGTGTGTTGTTACTGCCCCATAACTTACATGGGGTTGACCAAACTTGCAGAAACATGTTTATTTCTGCTGAAAAACACGTTTTGACCCTTTCTGCACACTGGGGTTAAGAGGTGAGTGTGTGGGCTCTTCTGAGCCTTGCTGTTACATGGGGATTCAGTTGTCTGAAAAAACGCGTTTATTTCGGGCTGAAAAACACGTTTTGAAAAGTGTGTTGTTACTGCCCCATAACTTACATAGGGTTGACCAAACTTGCAGAAACATGTTTATTTCTGCTGAAAAACACGTTTTGACCCTTTCTGCACACTGGGGTTAAGAGCTGAGTGTGTGGGCTCTTCTGAACCTTGCTGTTACATGGGGATTCAGTTGTCTGAAAAAACGCGTTTATTTCGGGCTGAAAAACACGTTTTGAAAAGTGTGCTGTTACTGTCCCATAACTTACATGGGGTTGACCAAACTTGCAGAAACATGTTTATTTCTGCTGAAAAACACGTTTTGACCCTTTCTGCACACTGGGGTTAAGAGCTGAGTGTGTGGGCTCTTCTGAAACTTGCTGTTACATGGGGATTCAGTTGTCTGAAAAAACGCGTTTATTTCGGGCTGAAAAACACGTTTTGAAAAGTGTGTTGTTACTGCCCCATAACTTACATGGGGTTGACCAAACTTGCAGAAACATGTTTATTTCTGCTGAAAAACACGTTTTGACCCTTTCTGCACACTGGGGTTAAGAGCTGAGTGTGTGGGCTCTTCTGAACCTTGCTGTTACATGGGGATTCAGTTGTCTGAAAAAACGCGTTTATTTCGGGCTGAAAAACACGTTTTGAAAAGTGTGTTGTTACTGCCCCATAACTTACATAGGGTTGACCAAACTTGCAGAAACATGTTTATTTCAGCTGAAAAACACGTTTTGACCCTTTCTGCACACTGGGGTTAAGAGCTGAGTGTGTGGGCTCTTCTGAGCCTTGCTGTTACATAGGGATTCAGTTGTCTGAAAAAACGTGTTTATTTCGGGCTGAAAAACACGTTTTGAAAAGTGTGCTGTTACTGCCCCATAACTTACATGGGGTTGACCAAACTTGCAGAAACATGTTTATTTCTGCTGAAAAACACGTTTTGACCCTTTCTGCACACTGGGGTTAAGAGCTGAGTGTGTGGGCTCTTCTGAGCCTTGCTGTTACATAGGGATTCAGTTGTCTGAAAAAACGCGTTTATTTCGGGCTGAAAAACACGTTTTGAAAAGTGTGCTGTTACTGCCCCATAACTTACATGGGGTTGACCAAACTTGCAGAAACATGTTTATTTCTGCTGAAAAACACGTTTTGACCCTTTCTGCACACTGGGGTTAAGATCTGAGTGTGTGGGCTCTTCTGAACCTTGCTGTTACATGGGGATTCAGTTGTCTGAAAAAACGCGTTTATTTCGGGCTGAACAACACGTTTTGAAAAGTGTGTTGTTACTGCCCCATAACTTACATGGGGTTGACCAAACTTGCAGAAACATGTTTATTTCTGCTGAAAAACACGTTTTGACCCTTTCTGCACACTGGGGTTAAGAGCTGAGTGTGTGGGCTCTTCTGAGCCTTGCTGTTACATGGGGATTCAGTTGTCTGAAAAAACGTGTTTATTTCGGGCTGAAAAACACGTTTTGAAAAGTGTGTTGTTACTGCCCCATAACTTACATGGGGTTGACCAAACTTTCAGAAACATGTTTATTTCTGCTGAAAAACACGTTTTGACCCTTTCTGCACACTGGGGTTAAAAGCTGAGTGTGTGGGCTCTTCAGAACCTTGCTGTTACATGGGGATTCAGTTGTCTGAAAAAACGCGTTTATTTCGGGCTGAAAAACACGTTTTGAAAAGTGTGCTGTTACTGCCCCATAACTTACATGGGGTTGACCAAACTTGCAGAAATATGTTTATTTCAGCTGAAAAACACGTTTTGACCCTTTCTGCACACTGGGGTTAAGAGCTGAGTGTGTGGGCTCTTCTGAACCTTGCTGTTACATGGGGATTCAGTTGTCTGAAAAAACGCGTTTATTTCGGGCTGAAAAACACGTTTTGAAAAGTGTGTTGTTACTGCCCCATAACTTACTTAGGGTTGACCAAACTTGCAGAAACATGTTTATTTCTGCTGAAAAACACGTTTTGACCCTTTCTGCACACTGGGGTTAAGAGCTGAGTGTGTGGGCTCTTCTGAACCTTGCTGTTACATGGGGATTCAGTTGTCTGAAAAAACGCGTTTATTTCGGGCTGAAAAACACGTTTTGAAAAGTGTGCTGTTACTGTCCCATAACTTACATGGGTTTGACCAAACTTGCAGAAACGTGTTTATTTCTGCTGAAAAACACGTTTTGACCCTTTCTGCACACTGGGGTTAAGAGCTGAGTGTGTGGGCTCTTCTGAACCTTGCTGTTACATGGGGATTCAGTTGTCTGAAAAAACGTGTTTATTTCGGGCTGAAAAACACGTTTTGAAAAGTGTGTTGTTACTGCCCCATAACTTACATGGGGTTGACCAAACTTTCAGAAACATGTTTATTTCTGCTGAAAAACACGTTTTGACCCTTTCTGCACACTGGGGTTAAGAGCTGAGTGTGTGGGCTCTTCAGAACCTTGCTGTTACATGGGGATTCAGTTGTCTGAAAAAACGCGTTTATTTCGGGCTGAAAAACACGTTTTGAAAAGTGTGCTGTTACTGCCCCATAACTTACATGGGGTTGACCAAACTTTCAGAAACATGTTTATTTCTGCTGAAAAACACGTTTTGACCCTTTCTGCACACTGGGGTTAAGAGCTGAGTGTGTGGGCTCTTCTGAACCTTGCTGTTACATGGGGATTCAGTTGTCTGAAAAAACGCGTTTATTTCGGGCTGAAAAACACGTTTTGAAAAGTGTGCTGTTACTGCCCCATAACTTACATGGGGTTGACCAAACTTGCAGAAACATGTTTATTTCAGCTGAAAAACACGTTTTGACCCTTTCTGCACACTGGGGTTAAGAGCTGAGTGTGTGGGCTCTTCTGAACCTTGCTGTTACATGGGGATTCAGTTGTCTGAAAAAACGCGTTTATTTCGGGCTGAAAAACACGTTTTGAAAAGTGTGTTGTTACTGCCCCATAACTTACATAGGGTTGACCAAACTTGCAGAAACATGTTTATTTCTGCTGAAAAACACGTTTTGACCCTTTCTGCACACTGGGGTTAAGAGCTGAGTGTGTGGGCTCTTCTGAACCTTGCTGTTACATGGGGATTCAGTTGTCTGAAAAAACGCGTTTATTTCGGGCTGAAAAACACGTTTTGAAAAGTGTGCTGTTACTGTCCCATAACTTACATGGGGTTGACCAAACTTGCAGAAACATGTTTATTTCTGCTGAAAAACACGTTTTGACCCTTTCTGCACACTGGGGTTAAGAGCTGAGTGTGTGGGCTCTTCTGAACCTTGCTGTTACATGGGGATTCAGTTGTCTGAAAAAACGTGTTTATTTCGGGCTGAAAAACACGTTTTGAAAAGTGTGTTGTTACTGCCCCATAACTTACATGGGGTTGACCAAACTTGCAGAAACATGTTTATTTCTGCTGAAAAACACGTTTTGACCCTTTCTGCACACTGGGGTTAAGATCTGAGTGTGTGGGCTCTTCTGAACCTTGCTGTTACATGGGGATTCAGTTGTCTGAAAAAACGCGTTTATTTCGGGCTGAAAAACACGTTTTGAAAAGTGTGTTGTTACTGCCCCATAACTTACATGGGGTTGACCAAACTTGCAGAAACATGTTTATTTCTGCTGAAAAACACGTTTTGACCCTTTCTGCACACTAGGGTTAAGAGCTGAGTGTGTGGGCTCTTCTGAGCCTTGCTGTTACATAGGGATTCAGTTGTCTGAAAAAACGCGTTTATTTCGGGCTGAAAAACACGTTTTGAAAAGTGTGTTGTTACTGCCCCATAACTTACATGGGGTTGACCAAACTTGCAGAAACATGTTTATTTCTGCTGAAAAACACGTTTTGACCCTTTCTGCACACTGGGGATAAGAGCTGAGTGTGTGGGCTCTTCTGAACCTTGCTGTTACATGGGGATTCAGTTGTCTGAAAAAACGCGTTTATTTCGGGCTGAAAAACACGTTTTGAAAAGTGTGTTGTTACTGCCCCATAACTTACATAGGGTTGACCAAACTTGCAGAAACATGTTTATTTCTGCTGAAAAACACGTTTTGACCCTTTCTGCACACTGGGGTTAAGAGCTGAGTGTGTGGGCTCTTCTGAACCTTGCTGTTACATGGGGATTACGTTGTCTGAAAAAACGCGTTTATTTCGGGCTGAAAAACACGTTTTGAAAAGTGTGCTGTTACTGTCCCATAACTTACATGGGGTTGACCAAACTTGCAGAAACATGTTTATTTCTGCTGAAAAACACGTTTTGACCCTTTCTGCACACTGGGGTTAAGAGCTGAGTGTGTGGGCTCTTCTGAACCTTGCTGTTACATGGGGATTCAGTTGTCTGAAAAAACGCGTTTATTTCGGGCTGAAAAACACGTTTTGAAAAGTGTGTTGTTACTGCCCCATAACTTACATGGGGTTGACCAAACTTGCAGAAACATGTTTATTTCTGCTGAAAAACACGTTTTGACCCTTTCTGCACACTGGGGTTAAGAGCTGAGTGTGTGGGCTCTTCTGAACCTTGCTGTTACATGGGGATTCAGTTGTCTGAAAAAACGCGTTTATTTCGGGCTGAAAAACACGTTTTGAAAAGTGTGTTGTTACTGCCCCATAACTTACATAGGGTTGACCAAACTTGCAGAAACATGTTTATTTCTGCTGAAAAACACGTTTTGACCCTTTCTGCACACTGGGGTTAAGAGCTGAGTGTGTGGGCTCTTCTGAGCCTTGCTGTTACATAGGGATTCAGTTGTCTGAAAAAACGCGTTTATTTCGGGCTGAAAAACACGTTTTGAAAAGTGTGCTGTTACTGCCCCATAACTTACATGGGGTTGACCAAACTTGCAGAAACATGTTTATTTCTGCTGAAAAACACGTTTTGACCCTTTCTGCACACTGGGGTTAAGATCTGAGTGTGTGGGCTCTTCTGAACCTTGCTGTTACATGGGGATTCAGTTGTCTGAAAAAACGCGTTTATTTCGGGCTGAAAAACACGTTTTGAAAAGTGTGTTGTTACTGCCCCATAACTTACATGGGGTTGACCAAACTTGCAGAAACATGTTTATTTCTGCTGAAAAACACGTTTTGACCCTTTCTGCACACTGGGGTTAAGAGCTGAGTGTGTGGGCTCTTCTGAGCCTTGCTGTTACATGGGGATTCAGTTGTCTGAAAAAACGTGTTTATTTCGGGCTGAAAAACACGTTTTGAAAAGTGTGTTGTTACTGCCCCATAACTTACATGGGGTTGACCAAACTTTCAGAAATGTTTATTTCTGCTGAAAAACACGTTTTGACCCTTTCTGCACACTGGGGTTAAAAGCTGAGTGTGTGGGCTCTTCAGAACCTTGCTGTTACATGGGGATTCAGTTGTCTGAAAAAACGCGTTTATTTCGGGCTGAAAAACACGTTTTGAAAAGTGTGCTGTTACTGCCCCATAACTTACATGGGGTTGACCAAACTTGCAGAAACATGTTTATTTCAGCTGAAAAACACGTTTTGACCCTTTCTGCACACTGGGGTTAAGAGCTGAGTGTGTGGGCTCTTCTGAACCTTGCTGTTACATGGGGATTCAGTTGTCTGAAAAAACGCGTTTATTTCGGGCTGAAAAACACGTTTTGAAAAGTGTGTTGTTACTGCCCCATAACTTACATAGGGTTGACCAAACTTGCAGAAACATGTTTATTTCTGCTGAAAAACACGTTTTGACCCTTTCTGCACACTGGGGTTAAGAGCTGAGTGTGTGGGCTCTTCTGAACCTTGCTGTTACATGGGGATTCAGTTGTCTGAAAAAACGCGTTTATTTCGGGCTGAAAAACACGTTTTGAAAAGTGTGCTGTTACTGTCCCATAACTTACATGGGGTTGACCAAACTTGCAGAAACATGTTTATTTCTGCTGAAAAACACGTTTTGACCCTTTCTGCACACTGGGGTTAAGAGCTGAGTGTGTGGGCTCTTCTGAACCTTGCTGTTACATGGGGATTCAGTTGTCTGAAAAAACGTGTTTATTTCGGGCTGAAAAACACGTTTTGAAAAGTGTGTTGTTACTGCCCCATAACTTACATGGGGTTGACCAAACTTTCAGAAACATGTTTATTTCTGCTGAAAAACACGTTTTGACCCTTTCTGCACACTGGGGTTAAGAGCTGAGTGTGTGGGCTCTTCAGAACCTTGCTGTTACATGGGGATTCAGTTGTCTGAAAAAACGCGTTTATTTCGGGCTGAAAAACACGTTTTGAAAAGTGTGCTGTTACTGCCCCATAACTTACATGGGGTTGACCAAACTTGCAGAAACATGTTTATTTCAGCTGAAAAACACGTTTTGACCCTTTCTGCACACTGGGGTTAAGAGCTGAGTGTGTGGGCTCTTCTGAACCTTGCTGTTACATGGGGATTCAGTTGTCTGAAAAAACGCGTTTATTTCGGGCTGAAAAACACGTTTTGAAAAGTGTGTTGTTACTGCCCCATAACTTACATAGGGTTGACCAAACTTGCAGAAACATGTTTATTTCTGCTGAAAAACACGTTTTGACCCTTTCTGCACACTGGGGTTAAGAGCTGAGTGTGTGGGCTCTTCTGAACCTTGCTGTTACATGGGGATTCAGTTGTCTGAAAAAACGCGTTTATTTCGGGCTGAAAAACACGTTTTGAAAAGTGTGCTGTTACTGTCCCATAACTTACATGGGGTTGACCAAACTTGCAGAAACATGTTTATTTCTGCTGAAAAACACGTTTTGACCCTTTCTGCACACTGGGGTTAAGAGCTGAGTGTGTGGGCTCTTCTGAACCTTGCTGTTACATGGGGATTCAGTTGTCTGAAAAAACGCGTTTATTTCGGGCTGAAAAACACGTTTTGAAAAGTGTGCTGTTACTGTCCCATAACTTACATGGGGTTGACCAAACTTGCAGAAACATGTTTATTTCTGCTGAAAAACACGTTTTGACCCTTTCTGCACACTGGGGTTAAGAGCTGAGTGTGTGGGCTCTTCTGAGCCTTGCTGTTACATGGGGATTCAGTTGTCTGAAAAAACGTGTTTATTTCGGGCTGAAAAACACGTTTTGAAAAGTGTGTTGTTACTGCCCCATAACTTACATGGGGTTGACCAAACTTTCAGAAACATGTTTATTTCTGCTGAAAAACACGTTTTGACCCTTTCTGCACACTGGGGTTAAGAGCTGAGTGTGTGGGCTCTTCTTAGCCTTGCTGTTACATGGGGATTCATTTGTCTGAAAAAACGCGTTTATTTCGGGCTGAAAAACACGTTTTGAAAAGTGTGCTGTTACTGCCCCATAACTTACATGGGGTTGACCAAACTTGCAGAAACATGTTTATTTCTGCTGAAAAACACGTTTTGACCCTTTCTGCACACTGGGGTTAAGATCTGAGTGTGTGGGCTCTTCTGAACCTTGCTGTTACATGGGGATTCAGTTGTCTGAAAAAACGCGTTTATTTCGGGCTGAAAAACACGTTTTGAAAAGTGTGTTGTTACTGCCCCATAACTTACATGGGGTTGACCAAACTTGCAGAAACATGTTTATTTCTGCTGAAAAACACGTTTTGACCCTTTCTGCACACTGGGGTTAAGAGCTGAGTGTGTGGGCTCTTCTGAGCCTTGCTGTTACATAGGGATTCAGTTGTCTGAAAAAACGCGTTTATTTCGGGCTGAAAAACACGTTTTGAAAAGTGTGTTGTTACTGCCCCATAACTTACATGGGGTTGACCAAACTTGCAGAAACATGTTTATTTCTGCTGAAAAACACGTTTTGACCCTTTCTGCACACTGGGGTTAAGATCTGAGTGTGTGGGCTCTTCTGAACCTTGCTGTTACATGGGGATTCAGTTGTCTGAAAAAACGCGTTTATTTCGGGCTGAAAAACACGTTTTGAAAAGTGTGTTGTTACTGCCCCATAACTTACATGGGGTTGACCAAACTTGCAGAAACATGTTTATTTCTGCTGAAAAACACGTTTTGACCCTTTCTGCACACTGGGGTTAAGAGCTGAGTGTGTGGGCTCTTCTGAACCTTGCTGTTACATGGGGATTCAGTTGTCTGAAAAAACGCGTTTATTTCGGGCTGAAAAACACGTTTTGAAAAGTGTGTTGTTACTGCCCCATAACTTACATGGGGTTGACCAAACTTGCAGAAACATGTTTATTTCTGCTGAAAAACACGTTTTGACCCTTTCTGCACACTGGGGTTAAGAGGTGAGTGTGTGGGCTCTTCTGAGCCTTGCTGTTACATGGGGATTCAGTTGTCTGAAAAAACGCGTTTATTTCGGGCTGAAAAACACGTTTTGAAAAGTGTGTTGTTACTGCCCCATAACTTACATGGGGTTGACCAAACTTGCAGAAACATGTTTATTTCTGCTGAAAAACACGTTTTGACCCTTTCTGCACACTGGGGTTAACAGCTGAGTGTGTGGGCTCTTCTGAACCTTGCTGTTACATGGGGATTCAGTTGTCTGAAAAAACGCGTTTATTTCGTGCTGAAAAACACGTTTTGAAAAGTGTGTTGTTACTGCCCCATAACTTACATAGGGTTGACCAAACTTGCAGAAACATGTTTATTTCTGCTGAAAAACACGTTTTGACCCTTTCTGCACACTGGGGTTAAGAGCTGAGTGTGTGGGCTCTTCTGAACCTTGCTGTTACATGGGGATTCAGTTGTCTGAAAAAACGCGTTTATTTCGGGCTGAAAAACACGTTTTGAAAAGTGTGCTGTTACTGTCCCATAACTTACATGGGGTTGACCAAACTTGCAGAAACATGTTTATTTCTGCTGAAAAACACGTTTTGACCCTTTCTGCACACTGGGGTTAAGAGCTGAGTGTGTGGGCTCTTCTGAGCCTTGCTGTTACATAGGGATTCAGTTGTCTGAAAAAACGCGTTTATTTCGGGCTGAAAAACACGTTTTGAAAAGTGTGTTGTTACTGCCCCATAACTTACATGGGGTTGACCAAACTTGCAGAAACCTGTTTATTTCTGCTGAAAAACACGTTTTGACCCTTTCTGCACACTGGGGTTAAGAGCTGAGTGTGTGGGCTCTTCTGAACCTTGCTGTTACATGGGGATTCAGTTGTCTGAAAAAACGCGTTTATTTCGGGCTGAAAAACACGTTTTGAAAAGTGTGTTGTTACTGCCCCATAACTTACATGGGGTTGACCAAACTTGCAGAAACATGTTTATTTCTGCTGAAAAACACGTTTTGACCCTTTCTGCACACTGGGGTTAAGATCTGAGTGTGTGGGCTCTTCTGAACCTTGCTGTTACATGGGGATTCAGTTGTCTGAAAAAACGCGTTTATTTCGGGCTGAAAAACACGTTTTGAAAAGTGTGCTGTTACTGTCCCATAACTTACATGGGGTTGACCAAACTTGCAGAAACATGTTTATTTCTGCTGAAAAACACGTTTTGACCCTTTCTGCACACTGGGGTTAAGAGCTGAGTGTGTGGGCTCTTCTGAACCTTGCTGTTACATGGGGATTCAGTTGTCTGAAAAAACGCGTTTATTTCGGGCTGAAAAACACGTTTTGAAAAGTGTGTTGTTACTGCCCCATAACTTACATGGGGTTGACCAAACTTGCAGAAACATGTTTATTTCTGCTGAAAAACACGTTTTGACCCTTTCTGCACACTGGGGTTAAGAGCTGAGTGTGTGGGCTCTTCTGAGCCTTGCTGTTACATGGGGATTCAGTTGTCTGAAAAAACGCGTTTATTTCGGGCTGAAAAACACGTTTTGAAAAGTGTGCTGTTACTGCCCCATAACTTACATGGGGTTGACCAAACTTGCAGAAACATGTTTATTTCTGCTGAAAAACACGTTTTGACCCTTTCTGCACACTGGGGTTAAGAGGTGAGTGTGTGGGCTCTTCTGAGCCTTGCTGTTACATGGGGATTCAGTTGTCTGAAAAAACGCGTTTATTTCGGGCTGAAAAACACGTTTTGAAAAGTGTGTTGTTACTGCCCCATAACTTACATGGGGTTGACCAAACTTGCAGAAACATGTTTATTTCTGCTGAAAAACACGTTTTGACCCTTTCTGCACACTGGGGTTAACAGCTGAGTGTGTGGGCTCTTCTGAACCTTGCTGTTACATGGGGATTCAGTTGTCTGAAAAAACGCGTTTATTTCGGGCTGAAAAACACGTTTTGAAAAGTGTGTTGTTACTGCCCCATAACTTACATAGGGTTGACCAAACTTGCAGAAACATGTTTATTTCTGCTGAAAAACACGTTTTGACCCTTTCTGCACACTGGGGTTAAGAGCTGAGTGTGTGGGCTCTTCTGAACCTTGCTGTTACATGGGGATTCAGTTGTCTGAAAAAACGCGTTTATTTCGGGCTGAAAAACACGTTTTGAAAAGTGTGCTGTTACTGTCCCATAACTTACATGGGGTTGACCAAACTTGCAGAAACATGTTTATTTCTGCTGAAAAACACGTTTTGACCCTTTCTGCACACTGGGGTTAAGAGCTGAGTGTGTGGGCTCTTCTGAGCCTTGCTGTTACATAGGGATTCAGTTGTCTGAAAAAACGCGTTTATTTCGGGCTGAAAAACACGTTTTGAAAAGTGTGTTGTTACTGCCCCATAACTTACATGGGGTTGACCAAACTTGCAGAAACCTGTTTATTTCTGCTGAAAAACACGTTTTGACCCTTTCTGCACACTGGGGTTAAGAGCTGAGTGTGTGGGCTCTTCTGAACCTTGCTGTTACATGGGGATTCAGTTGTCTGAAAAAACGCGTTTATTTCGGGCTGAAAAACACGTTTTGAAAAGTGTGTTGTTACTGCCCCATAACTTACATAGGGTTGACCAAACTTGCAGAAACATGTTTATTTCAGCTGAAAAACACGTTTTGACCCTTTCTGCACACTGGGGTTAAGAGCTGAGTGTGTGGGCTCTTCTGAGCCTTGCTGTTACATAGGGATTCAGTTGTCTGAAAAAACGCGTTTATTTCGGGCTGAAAAACACGTTTTGAAAAGTGTGCTGTTACTGCCCCATAACTTACATGGGGTTGACCAAACTTGCAGAAACATGTTTATTTCTGCTGAAAAACACGTTTTGACCCTTTCTGCACACTGGGGTTAAGAGCTGAGTGTGTGGGCTCTTCTGAGCCTTGCTGTTACATAGGGATTCAGTTGTCTGAAAAAACGCGTTTATTTCGGGCTGAAAAACACGTTTTGAAAAGTGTGCTGTTACTGCCCCATAACTTACATGGGGTTGACCAAACTTGCAGAAACATGTTTATTTCTGCTGAAAAACACGTTTTGACCCTTTCTGCACACTGGGGTTAAGATCTGAGTGTGTGGGCTCTTCTGAACCTTGCTGTTACATGGGGATTCAGTTGTCTGAAAAAACGCGTTTATTTCGGGCTGAAAAACACGTTTTGAAAAGTGTGCTGTTACTGTCCCATAACTTACATGGGGTTGACCAAACTTGCAGAAACATGTTTATTTCTGCTGAAAAACACGTTTTGACCCTTTCTGCACACTGGGGTTAAGAGCTGAGTGTGTGGGCTCTTCTGAACCTTGCTGTTACATAGGGATTCAGTTGTCTGAAAAAACGCGTTTATTTCGGGCTGAAAAACACGTTTTGAAAAGTGTGTTGTTACTGCCCCATAACTTACATGGGGTTGACCAAACTTGCAGAAACATGTTTATTTCTGCTGAAAAACACGTTTTGACCCTTTCTGCACACTGGGGTTAAGAGCTGAGTGTGTGGGCTCTTCTGAGCCTTGCTGTTACATGGGGATTCAGTTGTCTGAAAAAACGCGTTTATTTCGGGCTGAAAAACACGTTTTGAAAAGTGTGCTGTTACTGCCCCATAACTTACATGGGGTTGACCAAACTTGCAGAAACATGTTTATTTCTGCTGAAAAACACGTTTTGACCCTTTCTGCACACTGGGGTTAAGAGCTGAGTGTGTGGGCTCTTCTGAGCCTTGCTGTTACATAGGGATTCAGTTGTCTGAAAAAACGCGTTTATTTCGGGCTGAAAAACACGTTTTGAAAAGTGTGTTGTTACTGCCCCATAACTTACATGGGGTTGACCAAACTTGCAGAAACATGTTTATTTCTGCTGAAAAACACGTTTTGACCCTTTCTGCACACTGGGGTTAAGAGCTGAGTGTGTGGGCTCTTCTGAACCTTGCTGTTACATGGGGATTCAGTTGTCTGAAAAAACGCGTTTATTTCGGGCTGAAAAACACGTTTTGAAAAGTGTGTTGTTACTGCCCCATAACTTACATAGGGTTGACCAAACTTGCAGAAACATGTTTATTTCAGCTGAAAAACACGTTTTGACCCTTTCTGCACACTGGGGTTAAGAGCTGAGTGTGTGGGCTCTTCTGAGCCTTGCTGTTACATAGGGATTCAGTTGTCTGAAAAAACGCGTTTATTTCGGGCTGAAAAACACGTTTTGAAAAGTGTGCTGTTACTGCCCCATAACTTACATGGGGTTGACCAAACTTGCAGAAACATGTTTATTTCTGCTGAAAAACACGTTTTGACCCTTTCTGCACACTGGGGTTAAGAGCTGAGTGTGTGGGCTCTTCTGAGCCTTGCTGTTACATAGGGATTCAGTTGTCTGAAAAAACGCGTTTATTTCGGGCTGAAAAACACGTTTTGAAAAGTGTGCTGTTACTGCCCCATAACTTACATGGGGTTGACCAAACTTGCAGAAACATGTTTATTTCTGCTGAAAAACACGTTTTGACCCTTTCTGCACACTGGGGTTAAGATCTGAGTGTGTGGTCTCTTCTGAACCTTGCTGTTACATGGGGATTCAGTTGTCTGAAAAAACGCGTTTATTTCGGGCTGAAAAACACGTTTTGAAAAGTGTGTTGTTACTGCCCCATAACTTACATGGGGTTGACCAAACTTGCAGAAACATGTTTATTTCTGCTGAAAAACACGTTTTGACCCTTTCTGCACACTGGGGTTAAGAGCTGAGTGTGTGGGCTCTTCAGAACCTTGCTGTTACATGGGGATTCAGTTGTCTGAAAAAACGCGTTTATTTCGGGCTGAAAAACACGTTTTGAAAAGTGTGCTGTTACTGCCCCATAACTTACATGGGGTTGACCAAACTTGCAGAAACATGTTTATTTCAGCTGAAAAACACGTTTTGACCCTTTCTGCACACTGGGGTTAAGAGCTGAGTGTGTGGGCTCTTCTGAACCTTGCTGTTACATGGGGATTCAGTTGTCTGAAAAAACGCGTTTATTTCGGGCTGAAAAACACGTTTTGAAAAGTGTGTTGTTACTGTCCCATAACTTACATGGGGTTGACCAAACTTGCAGAAACATGTTTATTTCTGCTGAAAAACACGTTTTGACCCTTTCTGCACACTGGGGTTAAGAGCTGAGTGTGTGGGCTCTTCTGAGCCTTGCTGTTACATAGGGATTCAGTTGTCTGAAAAAACGCGTTTATTTCGGGCTGAAAAACACGTTTTGAAAAGTGTGTTGTTACTGCCCCATAACTTACATGGGGTTGACCAAACTTGCAGAAACATGTTTATTTCTGCTGAAAAACACGTTTTGACCCTTTCTGCACACTGGGGTTAAGAGCTGAGTGTGTGGGCTCTTCTGAACCTTGTTGTTACATGGGGATTCAGTTGTCTGAAAAAACGCGTTTATTTCGGGCTGAAAAACACGTTTTGAAAAGTGTGTTGTTACTGCCCCATAACTTACATGGGGTTGACCAAACTTGCAGAAACATGTTTATTTCTGCTGAAAAACACGTTTTGACCCTTTCTGCACACTGGGGTTAAGAGGTGAGTGTGTGGGCTCTTCTGAGCCTTGCTGTTACATGGGGATTCAGTTGTCTGAAAAAACGCGTTTATTTCGGGCTGAAAAACACGTTTTGAAAAGTGTGTTGTTACTGCCCCATAACTTACATGGGGTTGACCAAACTTGCAGAAACATGTTTATTTCTGCTGAAAAACACGTTTTGACCCTTTCTGCACACTGGGGTTAACAGCTGAGTGTGTGGGCTCCTCTGAACCTTGCTGTTACATGGGGATTCAGTTGTCTGAAAAAACGCGTTTATTTCGGGCTGAAAAACACGTTTTGAAAAGTGTGTTGTTACTGCCCCATAACTTACATAGGGTTGACCAAACTTGCAGAAACATGTTTATTTCTGCTGAAAAACACGTTTTGACCCTTTCTGCACACTGAGGTTAAGAGGTGAGTGTGTGGGCTCTTCTGAGCCTTGCTGTTACATGGGGATTCAGTTGTCTGAAAAAACGCGTTTATTTCGGGCTGAAAAACACGTTTTGAAAAGTGTGTTGTTACTGCCCCATAACTTACATGGGGTTGACCAAACTTGCAGAAACATGTTTATTTCTGCTGAAAAACACGTTTTGACCCTTTCTGCACACTGGGGTTAACAGCTGAGTGTGTGGGCTCTTCTGAACCTTGCTGTTACATGGGGATTCAGTTGTCTGAAAAAACGCGTTTATTTCGGGCTGAAAAACACGTTTTGAAAAGTGTGTTGTTACTGCCCCATAACTTACATAGGGTTGACCAAACTTGCAGAAACATGTTTATTTCTGCTGAAAAACACGTTTTGACCCTTTCTGCACACTGGGGTTAAGAGCTGAGTGTGTGGGCTCTTCTGAACCTTGCTGTTACATGGGGATTCAGTTGTCTGAAAAAACGCGTTTATTTCGGGCTGAAAAACACGTTTTGAAAAGTGTGCTGTTACTGTCCCATAACTTACATGGGGTTGACCAAACTTGCAGAAACATGTTTATTTCTGCTGAAAAACACGTTTTGACCCTTTCTGCACACTGGGGTTAAGAGCTGAGTGTGTGGGCTCTTCTGAGCCTTGCTGTTACATAGGGATTCAGTTGTCTGAAAAAACGCGTTTATTTCGGGCTGAAAAACACGTTTTGAAAAGTGTGTTGTTACTGCCCCATAACTTACATGGGGTTGACCAAACTTGCAGAAACCTATTTATTTCTGCTGAAAAACACGTTTTGACCCTTTCTGCACACTGGGGTTAAGAGCTGAGTGTGTGGGCTCTTCTGAACCTTGCTGTTACATGGGGATTCAGTTGTCTGAAAAAACGCGTTTATTTCGGGCTGAAAAACACGTTTTGAAAAGTGTGTTGTTACTGCCCCATAACTTACATAGGGTTGACCAAACTTGCAGAAACATGTTTATTTCAGCTGAAAAACACGTTTTGACCCTTTCTGCACACTGGGGTTAAGAGCTGAGTGTGTGGGCTCTTCTGAGCCTTGCTGTTACATAGGGATTCAGTTGTCTGAAAAAACGCGTTTATTTCGGGCTGAAAAACACGTTTTGAAAAGTGTGCTGTTACTGCCCCATAACTTACATGGGGTTGACCAAACTTGCAGAAACATGTTTATTTCTGCTGAAAAACACGTTTTGACCCTTTCTGCACACTGGGGTTAAGAGCTGAGTGTGTGGGCTCTTCTGAGCCTTGCTGTTACATAGGGATTCAGTTGTCTGAAAAAACGCGTTTATTTCGGGCTGAAAAACACGTTTTGAAAAGTGTGCTGTTACTGCCCCATAACTTACATGGGGTTGACCAAACTTGCAGAAACATGTTTATTTCTGCTGAAAAACACGTTTTGACCCTTTCTGCACACTGGGGTTAAGATCTGAGTGTGTGGGCTCTTCTGAACCTTGCTGTTACATGGGGATTCAGTTGTCTGAAAAAACGCGTTTATTTCGGGCTGAAAAACACGTTTTGAAAAGTGTGTTGTTACTGCCCCATAACTTACATGGGGTTGACCAAACTTGCAGAAACATGTTTATTTCTGCTGAAAAACACGTTTTGACCCTTTCTGCACACTGGGGTTAAGAGCTGAGTGTGTGGGCTCTTCTGAGCCTTGCTGTTACATGGGGATTCAGTTGTCTGAAAAAACGTGTTTATTTCGGGCTGAAAAACACGTTTTGAAAAGTGTGTTGTTACTGCCCCATAACTTACATGGGGTTGACCAAACTTTCAGAAACATGTTTATTTCTGCTGAAAAACACGTTTTGACCCTTTCTGCACACTGGGGTTAAGAGCTGAGTGTGTGGGCTCTTCAGAACCTTGCTGTTACATGGGGATTCAGTTGTCTGAAAAAACGCGTTTATTTCGGGCTGAAAAACACGTTTTGAAAAGTGTGCTGTTACTGCCCCATAACTTACATGGGGTTGACCAAACTTGCAGAAACATGTTTATTTCAGCTGAAAAACACGTTTTGACCCTTTCTGCACACTGGGGTTAAGAGCTGAGTGTGTGGGCTCTTCTGAACCTTGCTGTTACATGGGGATTCAGTTGTCTGAAAAAACGCGTTTATTTCGGGCTGAAAAACACGTTTTGAAAAGTGTGCTGTTACTGTCCCATAACTTACATGGGGTTGACCAAACTTGCAGAAACATGTTTATTTCTGCTGAAAAACACGTTTTGACCCTTTCTGCACACTGGGGTTAAGAGCTGAGTGTGTGGGCTCTTCTGAACCTTGCTGTTACATGGGGATTCAGTTGTCTGAAAAAACGCGTTTATTTCGGGCTGAAAAACACGTTTTGAAAAGTGTGTTGTTACTGTCCCTTAACTTACATGGGGTTGACCAAACTTGCAGAAACATGTTTATTTCTGCTGAAAAACACGTTTTGACCCTTTCTGCACACAGGGGTTAAGAGCTGAGTGTGTGGGCTCTTCTGAGCCTTGCTGTTACATAGGGATTCAGTTGTCTGAAAAAACGCGTTTATTTCGGGCTGAAAAACACGTTTTGAAAAGTGTGTTGTTACTGCCCCATAACTTACATGGGGTTGACCAAACTTGCAGAAACATGTTTATTTCTGCTGAAAAACACGTTTTGACCCTTTCTGCACACTGGGGTTAAGAGCTGAGTGTGTGGGCTCTTCTGAGCCTTGCTGTTACATAGGGATTCAGTTGTCTGAAAAAACGCGTTTATTTCGGGCTGAAAAACACGTTTTGAAAAGTGTGTTGTTACTGCCCCATAACTTACATGGGGTTGACCAAACTTGCAGAAACATGTTTATTTCTGCTGAAAAACACGTTTTGACCCTTTCTGCACACTGGGGTTAAGAGCTGAGTGTGTGGGCTCTTCTGAACCTTGCTGTTACATGGGGATTCAGTTGTCTGAAAAAACGCGTTTATTTCGGGCTGAAAAACACGTTTTGAAAAGTGTGTTGTTACTGCCCCATAACTTACATGGGGTTGACCAAACTTGCAGAAACATGTTTATTTCTGCTGAAAAACACGTTTTGACCCTTTCTGCACACTGGGGTTAAGAGGTGAGTGTGTGGGCTCTTCTGAGCCTTGCTGTTACATGGGGATTCAGTTGTCTGAAAAAACGCGTTTATTTCGGGCTGAAAAACACGTTTTGAAAAGTGTGTTGTTACTGCCCCATAACTTACATGGGGTTGACCAAACTTGCAGAAACATGTTTATTTCTGCTGAAAAACACGTTTTGACCCTTTCTGCACACTGGGGTTAACAGCTGAGTGTGTGGGCTCTTCTGAACCTTGCTGTTACATGGGGATTCAGTTGTCTGAAAAAACGCGTTTATTTCGGGCTGAAAAACACGTTTTGAAAAGTGTGTTGTTACTGCCCCATAACTTACATAGGGTTGACCAAACTTGCAGAAACATGTTTATTTCTGCTGAAAAACACGTTTTGACCCTTTCTGCACACTGGGGTTAAGAGCTGAGTGTGTGGGCTCTTCGGAACCTTGCTGTTACATGGGGATTCAGTTGTCTGAAAAAACGCGTTTATTTCGGGCTGAAAAACACGTTTTGAAAAGTGTGTTGTTACTGCCCCATAACTTACATGGGGTTGACCAAACTTGCAGAAACCTATTTATTTCTGCTGAAAAACACGTTTTGACCCTTTCTGCACACTGGGGTTAAGAGCTGAGTGTGTGGGCTCTTCTGAACCTTGCTGTTACATGGGGATTCAGTTGTCTGAAAAAACGCGTTTATTTCGGGCTGAAAAACACGTTTTGAAAAGTGTGTTGTTACTGCCCCATAACTTACATAGGGTTGACCAAACTTGCAGAAACATGTTTATTTCAGCTGAAAAACACGTTTTGACCCTTTCTGCACACTGGGGTTAAGAGCTGAGTGTGTGGGCTCTTCTGAGCCTTGCTGTTACATAGGGATTCAGTTGTCTGAAAAAACGCGTTTATTTCGGGCTGAAAAACACGTTTTGAAAAGTGTGCTGTTACTGCCCCATAACTTACATGGGGTTGACCAAACTTGCAGAAACATGTTTATTTCTGCTGAAAAACACGTTTTGACCCTTTCTGCACACTGGGGTTAAGAGCTGAGTGTGTGGGCTCTTCTGAGCCTTGCTGTTACATAGGGATTCAGTTGTCTGAAAAAACGCGTTTATTTCGGGCTGAAAAACACGTTTTGAAAAGTGTGCTGTTACTGCCCCATAACTTACATGGGGTTGACCAAACTTGCAGAAACATGTTTATTTCTGCTGAAAAACACGTTTTGACCCTTTCTGCACACTGGGGTTAAGATCTGAGTGTGTGGGCTCTTCTGAACCTTGCTGTTACATGGGGATTCAGTTGTCTGAAAAAACGCGTTTATTTCGGGCTGAAAAACACGTTTTGAAAAGTGTGTTGTTACTGCCCCATAACTTACATGGGGTTGACCAAACTTGCAGAAACATGTTTATTTCTGCTGAAAAACACGTTTTGACCCTTTCTGCACACTGGGGTTAAGAGCTGAGTGTGTGGGCTCTTCTGAACCTTGCTGTTACATGGGGATTCAGTTGTCTGAAAAAACGCGTTTATTTCGGGCTGAAAAACACGTTTTGAAAAGTGTGTTGTTACTGTCCCTTAACTTACATGGGGTTGACCAAACTTGCAGAAACATGTTTATTTCTGCTGAAAAACACGTTTTGACCCTTTCTGCACACAGGGGTTAAGAGCTGAGTGTGTGGGCTCTTCTGAGCCTTGCTGTTACATAGGGATTCAGTTGTCTGAAAAAACGCGTTTATTTCGGGCTGAAAAACACGTTTTGAAAAGTGTGTTGTTACTGCCCCATAACTTACATGGGGTTGACCAAACTTGCAGAAACATGTTTATTTCTGCTGAAAAACACGTTTTGACCCTTTCTGCACACTGGGGTTAAGAGCTGAGTGTGTGGGCTCTTCTGAGCCTTGCTGTTACATAGGGATTCAGTTGTCTGAAAAAACGCGTTTATTTCGGGCTGAAAAACACGTTTTGAAAAGTGTGTTGTTACTGCCCCATAACTTACATGGGGTTGACCAAACTTGCAGAAACATGTTTATTTCTGCTGAAAAACACGTTTTGACCCTTTCTGCACACTGGGGTTAAGAGCTGAGTGTGTGGGCTCTTCTGAACCTTGCTGTTACATGGGGATTCAGTTGTCTGAAAAAACGCGTTTATTTCGGGCTGAAAAACACGTTTTGAAAAGTGTGTTGTTACTGCCCCATAACTTACATGGGGTTGACCAAACTTGCAGAAACATGTTTATTTCTGCTGAAAAACACGTTTTGACCCTTTCTGCACACTGGGGTTAAGAGGTGAGTGTGTGGGCTCTTCTGAGCCTTGCTGTTACATGGGGATTCAGTTGTCTGAAAAAACGCGTTTATTTCGGGCTGAAAAACACG
Source organism: Lepisosteus platostomus (assembly GCF_059453375.1). NCBI lineage: Eukaryota > Metazoa > Chordata > Actinopteri > Semionotiformes > Lepisosteidae > Lepisosteus > Lepisosteus platostomus. The sequence goes on along the minus strand of NC_142621.1, from coordinate 15,999,506 downwards.
TTTTGAAAAGTGTGTTGTTACTGCCCCATAACTTACATGGGGTTGACCAAACTTGCAGAAACATGTTTATTTCTGCTGAAAAACACGTTTTGACCCTTTCTGCACACTGGGGTTAACAGCTGAGTGTGTGGGCTCTTCTGAACCTTGCTGTTACATGGGGATTCAGTTGTCTGAAAAAACGCGTTTATTTCGGGCTGAAAAACACGTTTTGAAAAGTGTGTTGTTACTGCCCCATAACTTACATAGGGTTGACCAAACTTGCAGAAACATGTTTATTTCTGCTGAAAAACACGTTTTGACCCTTTCTGCACACTGGGGTTAAGAGCTGAGTGTGTGGGCTCTTCTGAACCTTGCTGTTACATGGGGATTCAGTTGTCTGAAAAAACGCGTTTATTTCGGGCTGAAAAACACGTTTTGAAAAGTGTGCTGTTACTGTCCCATAACTTACATGGGGTTGACCAAACTTGCAGAAACATGTTTATTTCTGCTGAAAAACACGTTTTGACCCTTTCTGCACAGTGGGGTTAAGAGCTGAGTGTGTGGGCTCTTCTGAACCTTGCTGTTACATGGGGATTCAGTTGTCTGAAAAAACGCGTTTATTTCGGGCTGAAAAACACGTTTTGAAAAGTGTGTTGTTACTGCCCCATAACTTACATGGGGTTGACCAAACTTGCAGAAACATGTTTATTTCTGCTGAAAAACACGTTTTGACCCTTTCTGCACACTGGGGTTAAGAGCTGAGTGTGTGGGCTCTTCTGAGCCTTGCTGTTACATGGGGATTCAGTTGTCTGAAAAAACGCGTTTATTTCGGGCTGAAAAACACGTTTTGAAAAGTGTGCTGTTACTGCTCCATAACTTACATGGGGTTGACCAAACTTGCAGAAACATGTTTATTTCTGCTGAAAAACACGTTTTGACCCTTTCTGCACACTGGGGTTAAGAGGTGAGTGTGTGGGCTCTTCTGAGCCTTGCTGTTACATGGGGATTCAGTTGTCTGAAAAAACGCGTTTATTTCGGGCTGAAAAACACGTTTTGAAAAGTGTGTTGTTACTGCCCCATAACTTACATGGGGTTGACCAAACTTGCAGAAACATGTTTATTTCTGCTGAAAAACACGTTTTGACCCTTTCTGCACACTGGGGTTAACAGCTGAGTGTGTGGGCTCTTCTGAACCTTGCTGTTACATGGGGATTCAGTTGTCTGAAAAAACGCGTTTATTTCGGGCTGAAAAACACGTTTTGAAAAGTGTGTTGTTACTGCCCCATAACTTACATAGGGTTGACCAAACTTGCAGAAACATGTTTATTTCTGCTGAAAAACACGTTTTGACCCTTTCTGCACACTGGGGTTAAGAGCTGAGTGTGTGGGCTCTTCTGAACCTTGCTGTTACATGGGGATTCAGTTGTCTGAAAAAACGCGTTTATTTCGGGCTGAAAAACACGTTTTGAAAAGTGTGCTGTTACTGTCCCATAACTTACATGGGGTTGACCAAACTTGCAGAAACATGTTTATTTCTGCTGAAAAACACGTTTTGACCCTTTCTGCACACTGGGGTTAAGAGCTGAGTGTGTGGGCTCTTCTGAGCCTTGCTGTTACATAGGGATTCAGTTGTCTGAAAAAACGCGTTTATTTCGGGCTGAAAAACACGTTTTGAAAAGTGTGTTGTTACTGCCCCATAACTTACATGGGGTTGACCAAACTTGCAGAAACCTGTTTATTTCTGCTGAAAAACACGTTTTGACCCTTTCTGCACACTGGGGTTAAGAGCTGAGTGTGTGGGCTCTTCTGAACCTTGCTGTTACATGGGGATTCAGTTGTCTGAAAAAACGCGTTTATTTCGGGCTGAAAAACACGTTTTGAAAAGTGTGTTGTTACTGCCCCATAACTTACATAGGGTTGACCAAACTTGCAGAAACATGTTTATTTCAGCTGAAAAACACGTTTTGACCCTTTCTGCACACTGGGGTTAAGAGCTGAGTGTGTGGGCTCTTCTGAGCCTTGCTGTTACATAGGGATTCAGTTGTCTGAAAAAACGCGTTTATTTCGGGCTGAAAAACACGTTTTGAAAAGTGTGCTGTTACTGCCCCATAACTTACATGGGGTTGACCAAACTTGCAGAAACATGTTTATTTCTGCTGAAAAACACGTTTTGACCCTTTCTGCACACTGGGGTTAAGAGCTGAGTGTGTGGGCTCTTCTGAGCCTTGCTGTTACATAGGGATTCAGTTGTCTGAAAAAACGCGTTTATTTCGGGCTGAAAAACACGTTTTGAAAAGTGTGCTGTTACTGCCCCATAACTTACATGGGGTTGACCAAACTTGCAGAAACATGTTTATTTCTGCTGAAAAACACGTTTTGACCCTTTCTGCACACTGGGGTTAAGATCTGAGTGTGTGGGCTCTTCTGAACCTTGCTGTTACATGGGGATTCAGTTGTCTGAAAAAACGCGTTTATTTCGGGCTGAAAAACACGTTTTGAAAAGTGTGCTGTTACTGTCCCATAACTTACATGGGGTTGACCAAACTTGCAGAAACATGTTTATTTCTGCTGAAAAACACGTTTTGACCCTTTCTGCACACTGGGGTTAAGAGCTGAGTGTGTGGGCTCTTCTGAACCTTGCTGTTACATAGGGATTCAGTTGTCTGAAAAAACGCGTTTATTTCGGGCTGAAAAACACGTTTTGAAAAGTGTGTTGTTACTGCCCCATAACTTACATGGGGTTGACCAAACTTGCAGAAACATGTTTATTTCTGCTGAAAAACACGTTTTGACCCTTTCTGCACACTGGGGTTAAGAGCTGAGTGTGTGGGCTCTTCTGAGCCTTGCTGTTACATGGGGATTCAGTTGTCTGAAAAAACGCGTTTATTTCGGGCTGAAAAACACGTTTTGAAAAGTGTGCTGTTACTGCCCCATAACTTACATGGGGTTGACCAAACTTGCAGAAACATGTTTATTTCTGCTGAAAAACACGTTTTGACCCTTTCTGCACACTGGGGTTAAGAGCTGAGTGTGTGGGCTCTTCTGAGCCTTGCTGTTACATAGGGATTCAGTTGTCTGAAAAAACGCGTTTATTTCGGGCTGAAAAACACGTTTTGAAAAGTGTGTTGTTACTGCCCCATAACTTACATGGGGTTGACCAAACTTGCAGAAACATGTTTATTTCTGCTGAAAAACACGTTTTGACCCTTTCTGCACACTGGGGTTAAGAGCTGAGTGTGTGGGCTCTTCTGAACCTTGCTGTTACATGGGGATTCAGTTGTCTGAAAAAACGCGTTTATTTCGGGCTGAAAAACACGTTTTGAAAAGTGTGTTGTTACTGCCCCATAACTTACATAGGGTTGACCAAACTTGCAGAAACATGTTTATTTCAGCTGAAAAACACGTTTTGACCCTTTCTGCACACTGGGGTTAAGAGCTGAGTGTGTGGGCTCTTCTGAGCCTTGCTGTTACATAGGGATTCAGTTGTCTGAAAAAACGCGTTTATTTCGGGCTGAAAAACACGTTTTGAAAAGTGTGCTGTTACTGCCCCATAACTTACATGGGGTTGACCAAACTTGCAGAAACATGTTTATTTCTGCTGAAAAACACGTTTTGACCCTTTCTGCACACTGGGGTTAAGAGCTGAGTGTGTGGGCTCTTCTGAGCCTTGCTGTTACATAGGGATTCAGTTGTCTGAAAAAACGCGTTTATTTCGGGCTGAAAAACACGTTTTGAAAAGTGTGCTGTTACTGCCCCATAACTTACATGGGGTTGACCAAACTTGCAGAAACATGTTTATTTCTGCTGAAAAACACGTTTTGACCCTTTCTGCACACTGGGGTTAAGATCTGAGTGTGTGGGCTCTTCTGAACCTTGCTGTTACATGGGGATTCAGTTGTCTGAAAAAACGCGTTTATTTCGGGCTGAAAAACACGTTTTGAAAAGTGTGTTGTTACTGCCCCATAACTTACATGGGGTTGACCAAACTTGCAGAAACATGTTTATTTCTGCTGAAAAACACGTTTTGACCCTTTCTGCACACTGGGGTTAAGAGCTGAGTGTGTGGGCTCTTCTGAGCCTTGCTGTTACATGGGGATTCAGTTGTCTGAAAAAACGTGTTTATTTCGGGCTGAAAAACACGTTTTGAAAAGTGTGTTGTTACTGCCCCATAACTTACATGGGGTTGACCAAACTTTCAGAAACATGTTTATTTCTGCTGAAAAACACGTTTTGACCCTTTCTGCACACTGGGGTTAAGAGCTGAGTGTGTGGGCTCTTCAGAACCTTGCTGTTACATGGGGATTCAGTTGTCTGAAAAAACGCGTTTATTTCGGGCTGAAAAACACGTTTTGAAAAGTGTGCTGTTACTGCCCCATAACTTACATGGGGTTGACCAAACTTGCAGAAACATGTTTATTTCAGCTGAAAAACACGTTTTGACCCTTTCTGCACACTGGGGTTAAGAGCTGAGTGTGTGGGCTCTTCTGAACCTTGCTGTTACATGGGGATTCAGTTGTCTGAAAAAACGCGTTTATTTCGGGCTGAAAAACACGTTTTGAAAAGTGTGCTGTTACTGTCCCATAACTTACATGGGGTTGACCAAACTTGCAGAAACATGTTTATTTCTGCTGAAAAACACGTTTTGACCCTTTCTGCACACTGGGGTTAAGAGCTGAGTGTGTGGGCTCTTCTGAACCTTGCTGTTACATGGGGATTCAGTTGTCTGAAAAAACGCGTTTATTTCGGGCTGAAAAACACGTTTTGAAAAGTGTGTTGTTACTGTCCCATAACTTACATGGGGTTGACCAAACTTGCAGAAACATGTTTATTTCTGCTGAAAAACACGTTTTGACCCTTTCTGCACACAGGGGTTAAGAGCTGAGTGTGTGGGCTCTTCTGAGCCTTGCTGTTACATAGGGATTCAGTTGTCTGAAAAAACGCGTTTATTTCGGGCTGAAAAACACGTTTTGAAAAGTGTGTTGTTACTGCCCCATAACTTACATGGGGTTGACCAAACTTGCAGAAACATGTTTATTTCTGCTGAAAAACACGTTTTGACCCTTTCTGCACACTGGGGTTAAGAGCTGAGTGTGTGGGCTCTTCTGAGCCTTGCTGTTACATAGGGATTCAGTTGTCTGAAAAAACGCGTTTATTTCGGGCTGAAAAACACGTTTTGAAAAGTGTGTTGTTACTGCCCCATAACTTACATGGGGTTGACCAAACTTGCAGAAACATGTTTATTTCTGCTGAAAAACACGTTTTGACCCTTTCTGCACACTGGGGTTAAGAGCTGAGTGTGTGGGCTCTTCTGAACCTTGTTGTTACATGGGGATTCAGTTGTCTGAAAAAACGCGTTTATTTCGGGCTGAAAAACACGTTTTGAAAAGTGTGTTGTTACTGCCCCATAACTTACATGGGGTTGACCAAACTTGCAGAAACATGTTTATTTCTGCTGAAAAACACGTTTTGACCCTTTCTGCACACTGGGGTTAAGAGGTGAGTGTGTGGGCTCTTCTGAGCCTTGCTGTTACATGGGGATTCAGTTGTCTGAAAAAACGCGTTTATTTCGGGCTGAAAAACACGTTTTGAAAAGTGTGTTGTTACTGCCCCATAACTTACATGGGGTTGACCAAACTTGCAGAAACATGTTTATTTCTGCTGAAAAACACGTTTTGACCCTTTCTGCACACTGGGGTTAACAGCTGAGTGTGTGGGCTCTTCTGAACCTTGCTGTTACATGGGGATTCAGTTGTCTGAAAAAACGCGTTTATTTCGGGCTGAAAAACACGTTTTGAAAAGTGTGTTGTTACTGCCCCATAACTTACATAGGGTTGACCAAACTTGCAGAAACATGTTTATTTCTGCTGAAAAACACGTTTTGACCCTTTCTGCACACTGGGGTTAAGAGCTGAGTGTGTGGGCTCTTCTGAACCTTGCTGTTACATGGGGATTCAGTTGTCTGAAAAAACGCGTTTATTTCGGGCTGAAAAACACGTTTTGAAAAGTGTGCTGTTACTGTCCCATAACTTACATGGGGTTGACCAAACTTGCAGAAACATGTTTATTTCTGCTGAAAAACACGTTTTGACCCTTTCTGCACACTGGGGTTAAGAGCTGAGTGTGTGGGCTCTTCTGAACCTTGCTGTTACATGGGGATTCAGTTGTCTGAAAAAACGCGTTTATTTCGGGCTGAAAAACACGTTTTGAAAAGTGTGTTGTTACTGCCCCATAACTTACATGGGGTTGACCAAACTTGCAGAAACATGTTTATTTCTGCTGAAAAACACGTTTTGACCCTTTCTGCACACTGGGGTTAAGAGCTGAGTGTGTGGGCTCTTCTGAGCCTTGCTGTTACATGGGGATTCAGTTGTCTGAAAAAACGCGTTTATTTCGGGCTGAAAAACACGTTTTGAAAAGTGTGCTGTTACTGCCCCATAACTTACATGGGGTTGACCAAACTTGCAGAAACATGTTTATTTCTGCTGAAAAACACGTTTTGACCCTTTCTGCACACTGGGGTTAAGAGCTGAGTGTGTGGGCTCTTCTGAGCCTTGCTGTTACATAGGGATTCAGTTGTCTGAAAAAACGCGTTTATTTCGGGCTGAAAAACACGTTTTGAAAAGTGTGTTGTTACTGCCCCAAAACTTACATGGGGTTGACCAAACTTGCAGAAACCTGTTTATTTCTGCTGAAAAACACGTTTTGACCCTTTCTGCACACTGGGGTTAAGAGCTGAGTGTGTGGGCTCTTCTGAACCTTGCTGTTACATAGGGATTCAGTTGTCTGAAAAAACGCGTTTATTTCGGGCTGAAAAACACGTTTTGAAAAGTGTGCTGTTACTGCCCCATAACTTACATGGGGTTGACCAAACTTGCAGAAACATGTTTATTTCTGCTGAAAAACACGTTTTGACCCTTTCTGCACACTGGGGTTAAGAGCTGAGTGTGTGGGCTCTTCTGAGCCTTGCTGTTACATAGGGATTCAGTTGTCTGAAAAAACGCGTTTATTTCGGGCTGAAAAACACGTTTTGAAAAGTGTGCTGTTACTGCCCCATAACTTACATGGGGTTGACCAAACTTGCAGAAACATGTTTATTTCTGCTGAAAAACACGTTTTGACCCTTTCTGCACACTGGGGTTAAGATCTGAGTGTGTGGGCTCTTCTGAACCTTGCTGTTACATGGGGATTCAGTTGTCTGAAAAAACGCGTTTATTTCGGGCTGAAAAACACGTTTTGAAAAGTGTGTTGTTACTGCCCCATAACTTACATGGGGTTGACCAAACTTGCAGAAACATGTTTATTTCTGCTGAAAAACACGTTTTGACCCTTTCTGCACACTGGGGTTAAGAGCTGAGTGTGTGGGCTCTTCTGAGCCTTGCTGTTACATGGGGATTCAGTTGTCTGAAAAAACGTGTTTATTTCGGGCTGAAAAACACGTTTTGAAAAGTGTGTTGTTACTGCCCCATAACTTACATGGGGTTGACCAAACTTTCAGAAACATGTTTATTTCTGCTGAAAAACACGTTTTGACCCTTTCTGCACACTGGGGTTAAGAGCTGAGTGTGTGGGCTCTTCAGAACCTTGCTGTTACATGGGGATTCAGTTGTCTGAAAAAACGCGTTTATTTCGGGCTGAAAAACACGTTTTGAAAAGTGTGGTGTTACTGCCCCATAACTTACATGGGGTTGACCAAACTTGCAGAAACATGTTTATTTCAGCTGAAAAACACGTTTTGACCCTTTCTGCACACTGGGGTTAAGAGCTGAGTGTGTGGGCTCTTCTGAACCTTGCTGTTACATGGGGATTCAGTTGTCTGAAAAAACGCGTTTATTTCGGGCTGAAAAACACGTTTTGAAAAGTGTGTTGTTACTGCCCCATAACTTACATAGGGTTGACCAAACTTGCAGAAACATGTTTATTTCTGCTGAAAAACACGTTTTGACCCTTTCTGCACACTGGGGTTAAGAGCTGAGTGTGTGGGCTCTTCTGAACCTTGCTGTTACATGGGGATTCAGTTGTCTGAAAAAACGCGTTTATTTCGGGCTGAAAAACACGTTTTGAAAAGTGTGCTGTTACTGTCCCATAACTTACATGGGGTTGACCAAACTTGCAGAAACATGTTTATTTCTGCTGAAAAACACGTTTTGACCCTTTCTGCACACTGGGGTTAAGATCTGAGTGTGTGGGCTCTTCTGAACCTTGCTGTTACATGGGGATTCAGTTGTCTGAAAAAACGCGTTTATTTCGGGCTGAAAAACACGTTTTGAAAAGTGTGTTGTTACTGCCCCATAACTTACATGGGGTTGACCAAACTTGCAGAAACATGTTTATTTCTGCTGAAAAACACGTTTTGACCCTTTCTGCACACTGGGGTTAAGAGCTGAGTGTGTGGGCTCTTCTGAGCCTTGCTGTTACATGGGGATTCAGTTGTCTGAAAAAACGTGTTTATTTCGGGCTGAAAAACACGTTTTGAAAAGTGTGTTGTTACTGCCCCATAACTTACATGGGGTTGACCAAACTTTCAGAAACATGTTTATTTCTGCTGAAAAACACGTTTTGACCCTTTCTGCACACTGGGGTTAAAAGCTGAGTGTGTGGGCACTTCAGAACCTTGCTGTTACATGGGGATTCAGTTGTCTGAAAAAACGCGTTTATTTCGGGCTGAAAAACACGTTTTGAAAAGTGTGTTGTTACTGCCCCATAACTTACATGGGGTTGACCAAACTTGCAGAAACATGTTTATTTCTGCTGAAAAACACGTTTTGACCCTGTCTGCACACTGGGGTTAAGATCTGAGTGTGTGGGCTCTTCTGAACCTTGCTGTTACATGGGGATTCAGTTGTCTGAAAAAACGCGTTTATTTCGGGCTGAAAAACACGTTTTGAAAAGTGTGTTGTTACTGCCCCATAACTTACATGGGGTTGACCAAACTTGTAGAAACATGTTTATTTCTGCTGAAAAACACGTTTTGACCCTTTCTGCACACTGGGGTTAAGAGCTGAGTGTGTGGGCTCTTCTGAGCCTTGCTGTTACATGGGGATTCAGTTGTCTGAAAAAACGTGTTTATTTCGGGTTGAAAAACACGTTTTGAAAAGTGTGTTGTTACTGCCCCATAACTTACATGGGGTTGACCAAACTTTCAGAAACATGTTTATTTCTGCTGAAAAACACGTTTTGACCCTTTCTGCACACTGGGGTTAAAAGCTGAGTGTGTGGGCACTTCAGAACCTTGCTGTTACATGGGGATTCAGTTGTCTGAAAAAACGCGTTTATTTCGGGCTGAAAAACACGTTTTGAAAAGTGTGCTGTTACTGCCCCATAACTTACATGGGGTTGACCAAACTTGCAGAAACATGTTTATTTCAGCTGAAAAACACGTTTTGACCCTTTCTGCACACTGGGGTTAAGAGCTGAGTGTGTGGGCTCTTCTGAGCCTTGCTGTTACATAGGGATTCAGTTGTCTGAAAAAACGCGTTTATTTCGGGCTGAAAAACACGTTTTGAAAAGTGTGCTGTTACTGCCCCATAACTTACATGGGGTTGACCAAACTTGCAGAAACATGTTTATTTCTGCTGAAAAACACGTTTTGACCCTTTCTGCACACTGGGGTTAAGATCTGAGTGTGTGGGCTCTTCTGAACCTTGCTGTTACATGGGGATTCAGTTGTCTGAAAAAACGCGTTTATTTCGGGCTGAAAAACACGTTTTGAAAAGTGTGTTGTTACTGCCCCATAACTTACATGGGGTTGACCAAACTTGCAGAAACATGTTTATTTCTGCTGAAAAACACGTTTTGACCCTTTCTGCACACTGGGGTTAAGAGCTGAGTGTGTGGGCTCTTCTGAGCCTTGCTGTTACATGGGGATTCAGTTGTCTGAAAAAACGTGTTTATTTCGGGCTGAAAAACACGTTTTGAAAAGTGTGTTGTTACTGCCCCATAACTTACATGGGGTTGACCAAACTTTCAGAAACATGTTTATTTCTGCTGAAAAACACGTTTTGACCCTTTCTGCACACTGGGGTTAAGAGCTGAGTGTGTGGGCTCTTCAGAACCTTGCTGTTACATGGGGATTCAGTTGTCTGAAAAAACGCGTTTATTTCGGGCTGAAAAACACGTTTTGAAAAGTGTGGTGTTACTGCCCCATAACTTACATGGGGTTGACCAAACTTGCAGAAACATGTTTATTTCAGCTGAAAAACACGTTTTGACCCTTTCTGCACACTGGGGTTAAGAGCTGAGTGTGTGGGCTCTTCTGAACCTTGCTGTTACATGGGGATTCAGTTGTCTGAAAAAACGCGTTTATTTCGGGCTGAAAAACACGTTTTGAAAAGTGTGTTGTTACTGCACCATAACTTACATGGGGTTGACCAAACTTGCAGAAACATGTTTATTTCTGCTGAAAAACACGTTTTGACCCTTTCTGCACACTGGGGTTAAGAGCTGAGTGTGTGGGCTCTTCTGAGCCTTGCTGTTACATGGGGATTCAGTTGTCTGAAAAAACGTGTTTATTTCGGGCTGAAAAACACGTTTTGAAAAGTGTGTTGTTACTGCCCCATAACTTACATGGGGTTGACCAAACTTTCAGAAACATGTTTATTTCTGCTGAAAAACACGTTTTGACCCTTTCTGCACACTGGGGTTAAAAGCTGAGTGTGTGGGCTCTTCTGAACCTTGCTGTTACATGGGGATTCAGTTGTCTGAAAAAACGCGTTTATTTCGGGCTGAAAAACACGTTTTGAAAAGTGTGCTGTTACTGTCCCATAACTTACATGGGGTTGACCAAACTTGCAGAAACATGTTTATTTCTGCTGAAAAACACGTTTTGACCCTTTCTGCACACTGGGGTTAAGAGCTGAGTGTGTGGGCTCTTCTGAACCTTGCTGTTACATGGGGATTCAGTTGTCTGAAAAAACGTGTTTATTTCGGGCTGAAAAACACGTTTTGAAAAGTGTGTTGTTACTGCCCCATAACTTACATGGGGTTGACCAAACTTTCAGAAACATGTTTATTTCTGCTGAAAAACACGTTTTGACCCTTTCTGCACACTGGGGTTAAGAGCTGAGTGTGTGGGCTCTTCAGAACCTTGCTGTTACATGGGGATTCAGTTGTCTGAAAAAACGCGTTTATTTCGGGCTGAAAAACACCTTTTGAAAAGTGTGCTGTTACTGCCCCATAACTTACATGGGGTTGACCAAACTTGCAGAAACGTTTATTTCAGCTGAAAAACACGTTTTGACCCTTTCTGCACACTGGGGTTAAGAGCTGAGTGTGTGGGCTCTTCTGAACCTTGCTGTTACATGGGGATTCAGTTGTCTGAAAAAACGCGTTTATTTCGGGCTGAAAAACACGTTTTGAAAAGTGTGTTGTTACTGCCCCATAACTTACATAGGGTTGACCAAACTTGCAGAAACATGTTTATTTCTGCTGAAAAACACGTTTTGACCCTTTCTGCACACTGGGGTTAAGAGCTGAGTGTGTGGGCTCTTCTTAGCCTTGCTGTTACATGGGGATTCAGTTGTCTGAAAAAACGCGTTTATTTCGGGCTGAAAAACACGTTTTGAAAAGTGTGCTGTTACTGCCCCATAACTTACATGGGGTTGACCAAACTTGCAGAAACATGTTTATTTCTGCTGAAAAACACGTTTTGACCCTTTCTGCACACTGGGGTTAAGATCTGAGTGTGTGGGCTCTTCTGAACCTTGCTGTTACATGGGGATTCAGTTGTCTGAAAAAACGCGTTTATTTCGGGCTGAAAAACACGTTTTGAAAAGTGTGTTGTTACTGCCCCATAACTTACATGGGGTTGACCAAACTTGCAGAAACATGTTTATTTCTGCTGAAAAACACGTTTTGACCCTTTCTGCACACTGGGGATAAGAGCTGAGTGTGTGGGCTCTTCTGAACCTTGCTGTTACATGGGGATTCAGTTGTCTGAAAAAACGCGTTTATTTCGGGCTGAAAAACACGTTTTGAAAAGTGTGTTGTTACTGCCCCATAACTTACATGGGGTTGACCAAACTTGCAGAAACATGTTTATTTCTGCTGAAAAACACGTTTTGACCCTTTCTGCACACTGGGGTTAAGAGGTGAGTGTGTGGGCTCTTCTGAGCCTTGCTGTTACATGGGGATTCAGTTGTCTTAAAAAAAGCGTTTATTTCGGGCTGAAAAACACGTTTTGAAAAGTGTGTTGTTACTGCCCCATAACTTACATGGGGTTGACCAAACTTGCAGAAACATGTTTATTTCTGCTGAAAAACACGTTTTGACCCTTTCTGCACACTGGGGTTAACAGCTGAGTGTGTGGGCTCTTCTGAACCTTGCTGTTACATGGGGATTCAGTTGTCTGAAAAAACGCGTTTATTTCGGGCTGAAAAACACGTTTTGAAAAGTGTGTTGTTACTGCCCCATAACTTACATAGGGTTGACCAAACTTGCAGAAACATGTTTATTTCTGCTGAAAAACACGTTTTGACCCTTTCTGCACACTGGGGTTAAGAGCTGAGTGTGTGGGCTCTTCTGAACCTTGCTGTTACATGGGGATTCAGTTGTCTGAAAAAACGCGTTTATTTCGGGCTGAAAAACACGTTTTGAAAAGTGTGCTGTTACTGTCCCATAACTTACATGGGGTTGACCAAACTTGCAGAAACATGTTTATTTCTGCTGAAAAACACGTTTTGACCCTTTCTGCACACTGGGGTTAAGAGCTGAGTGTGTGGGCTCTTCTGAACCTTGCTGTTACATGGGGATTCAGTTGTCTGAAAAAACGCGTTTATTTCGGGCTGAAAAACACGTTTTGAAAAGTGTGTTGTTACTGCCCCATAACTTACATGGGGTTGACCAAACTTGCAGAAACATGTTTATTTCTGCTGAAAAACACGTTTTGACCCTTTCTGCACACTGGGGTTAAGAGCTGAGTGTGTGGGCTCTTCTGAACCTTGCTGTTACATGGGGATTCAGTTGTCTGAAAAAACGCGTTTATTTCGGGCTGAAAAACACGTTTTGAAAAGTGTGTTGTTACTGCCCCATAACTTACATAGGGTTGACCAAACTTGCAGAAACATGTTTATTTCAGCTGAAAAACACGTTTTGACCCTTTCTGCACACTGGGGTTAAGAGCTGAGTGTGTGGGCTCTTCTGAGCCTTGCTGTTACATAGGGATTCAGTTGTCTGAAAAAACGCGTTTATTTCGGGCTGAAAAACACGTTTTGAAAAGTGTGCTGTTACTGCCCCATAACTTACACGGGGTTGACCAAACTTGCAGAAACATGTTTATTTCTGCTGAAAAACACGTTTTGACCCTTTCTGCACACTGGGGTTAAGATCTGAGTGTGTGGGCTCTTCTGAACCTTGCTGTTACATGGGGATTCAGTTGTCTGAAAAAACGCGTTTATTTCGGGCTGAACAACACGTTTTGAAAAGTGTGTTGTTACTGCCCCATAACTTACATGGGGTTGACCAAACTTGCAGAAACATGTTTATTTCTGCTGAAAAACACGTTTTGACCCTTTCTGCACACTGGGGTTAAGAGCTGAGTGTGTGGGCTCTTCTGAGCCTTGCTGTTACATGGGGATTCAGTTGTCTGAAAAAACGTGTTTATTTCGGGCTGAAAAACACGTTTTGAAAAGTGTGTTGTTACTGCCCCATAACTTACATGGGGTTGACCAAACTTTCAGAAACATGTTTATTTCTGCTGAAAAACACGTTTTGACCCTTTCTGCACACTGGGGTTAAAAGCTGAGTGTGTGGGCTCTTCAGAACCTTGCTGTTACATGGGGATTCAGTTGTCTGAAAAAACGCGTTTATTTCGGGCTGAAAAACACGTTTTGAAAAGTGTGCTGTTACTGCCCCATAACTTACATGGGGTTGACCAAACTTGCAGAAACATGTTTATTTCAGCTGAAAAACACGTTTTGACCCTTTCTGCACACTGGGGTTAAGAGCTGAGTGTGTGGGCTCTTCTGAACCTTGCTGTTACATGGGGATTCAGTTGTCTGAAAAAACGCGTTTATTTCGGGCTGAAAAACACGTTTTGAAAAGTGTGTTGTTACTGCCCCATAACTTACATAGGGTTGACCAAACTTGCAGAAACATGTTTATTTCTGCTGAAAAACACGTTTTGACCCTTTCTGCACACTGGGGTTAAGAGCTGAGTGTGTGGGCTCTTCTTAGCCTTGCTGTTACATGGGGATTCAGTTGTCTGAAAAAACGCGTTTATTTCGGGCTGAAAAACACGTTTTGAAAAGTGTGCTGTTACTGCCCCATAACTTACATGGGGTTGACCAAACTTGCAGAAACATGTTTATTTCTGCTGAAAAACACGTTTTGACCCTTTCTGCACACTGGGGTTAAGATCTGAGTGTGTGGGCTCTTCTGAACCTTGCTGTTACATGGGGATTCAGTTGTCTGAAAAAACGCGTTTATTTCGGGCTGAAAAACACGTTTTGAAAAGTGTGTTGTTACTGCCCCATAACTTACATGGGGTTGACCAAACTTGCAGAAACATGTTTATTTCTGCTGAAAAACACGTTTTGACCCTTTCTGCACACTGGGGATAAGAGCTGAGTGTGTGGGCTCTTCTGAACCTTGCTGTTACATGGGGATTCAGTTGTCTGAAAAAACGCGTTTATTTCGGGCTGAAAAACACGTTTTGAAAAGTGTGTTGTTACTGCCCCATAACTTACATGGGGTTGACCAAACTTGCAGAAACATGTTTATTTCTGCTGAAAAACACGTTTTGACCCTTTCTGCACACTGGGGTTAAGAGGTGAGTGTGTGGGCTCTTCTGAGCCTTGCTGTTACATGGGGATTCAGTTGTCTTAAAAAAAGCGTTTATTTCGGGCTGAAAAACACGTTTTGAAAAGTGTGTTGTTACTGCCCCATAACTTACATGGGGTTGACCAAACTTGCAGAAACATGTTTATTTCTGCTGAAAAACACGTTTTGACCCTTTCTGCACACTGGGGTTAACAGCTGAGTGTGTGGGCTCTTCTGAACCTTGCTGTTACATGGGGATTCAGTTGTCTGAAAAAACGCGTTTATTTCGGGCTGAAAAACACGTTTTGAAAAGTGTGTTGTTACTGCCCCATAACTTACATAGGGTTGACCAAACTTGCAGAAACATGTTTATTTCTGCTGAAAAACACGTTTTGACCCTTTCTGCACACTGGGGTTAAGAGCTGAGTGTGTGGGCTCTTCTGAACCTTGCTGTTACATGGGGATTCAGTTGTCTGAAAAAACGCGTTTATTTCGGGCTGAAAAACACGTTTTGAAAAGTGTGCTGTTACTGTCCCATAACTTACATGGGGTTGACCAAACTTGCAGAAACATGTTTATTTCTGCTGAAAAACACGTTTTGACCCTTTCTGCACACTGGGGTTAAGAGCTGAGTGTGTGGGCTCTTCTGAGCCTTGCTGTTACATAGGGATTCAGTTGTCTGAAAAAACGCGTTTATTTCGGGCTGAAAAACACGTTTTGAAAAGTGTGTTGTTACTGCCCCAAAACTTACATGGGGTTGACCAAACTTGCAGAAACCTGTTTATTTCTGCTGAAAAACACGTTTTGACCCTTTCTGCACACTGGGGTTAAGAGCTGAGTGTGTGGGCTCTTCTGAACCTTGCTGTTACATAGGGATTCAGTTGTCTGAAAAAACGCGTTTATTTCGGGCTGAAAAACACGTTTTGAAAAGTGTGCTGTTACTGCCCCATAACTTACATGGGGTTGACCAAACTTGCAGAAACATGTTTATTTCTGCTGAAAAACACGTTTTGACCCTTTCTGCACACTGGGGTTAAGAGCTGAGTGTGTGGGCTCTTCTGAGCCTTGCTGTTACATAGGGATTCAGTTGTCTGAAAAAACGCGTTTATTTCGGGCTGAAAAACACGTTTTGAAAAGTGTGCTGTTACTGCCCCATAACTTACATGGGGTTGACCAAACTTGCAGAAACATGTTTATTTCTGCTGAAAAACACGTTTTGACCCTTTCTGCACACTGGGGTTAAGATCTGAGTGTGTGGGCTCTTCTGAACCTTGCTGTTACATGGGGATTCAGTTGTCTGAAAAAACGCGTTTATTTCGGGCTGAAAAACACGTTTTGAAAAGTGTGTTGTTACTGCCCCATAACTTACATGGGGTTGACCAAACTTGCAGAAACATGTTTATTTCTGCTGAAAAACACGTTTTGACCCTTTCTGCACACTGGGGTTAAGAGCTGAGTGTGTGGGCTCTTCTGAGCCTTGCTGTTACATGGGGATTCAGTTGTCTGAAAAAACGTGTTTATTTCGGGCTGAAAAACACGTTTTGAAAAGTGTGTTGTTACTGCCCCATAACTTACATGGGGTTGACCAAACTTTCAGAAACATGTTTATTTCTGCTGAAAAACACGTTTTGACCCTTTCTGCACACTGGGGTTAAGAGCTGAGTGTGTGGGCTCTTCAGAACCTTGCTGTTACATGGGGATTCAGTTGTCTGAAAAAACGCGTTTATTTCGGGCTGAAAAACACGTTTTGAAAAGTGTGGTGTTACTGCCCCATAACTTACATGGGGTTGACCAAACTTGCAGAAACATGTTTATTTCAGCTGAAAAACACGTTTTGACCCTTTCTGCACACTGGGGTTAAGAGCTGAGTGTGTGGGCTCTTCTGAACCTTGCTGTTACATGGGGATTCAGTTGTCTGAAAAAACGCGTTTATTTCGGGCTGAAAAACACGTTTTGAAAAGTGTGTTGTTACTGCCCCATAACTTACATAGGGTTGACCAAACTTGCAGAAACATGTTTATTTCTGCTGAAAAACACGTTTTGACCCTTTCTGCACACTGGGGTTAAGAGCTGAGTGTGTGGGCTCTTCTGAACCTTGCTGTTACATGGGGATTCAGTTGTCTGAAAAAACGCGTTTATTTCGGGCTGAAAAACACGTTTTGAAAAGTGTGCTGTTACTGTCCCATAACTTACATGGGGTTGACCAAACTTGCAGAAACATGTTTATTTCTGCTGAAAAACACGTTTTGACCCTTTCTGCACACTGGGGTTAAGATCTGAGTGTGTGGGCTCTTCTGAACCTTGCTGTTACATGGGGATTCAGTTGTCTGAAAAAACGCGTTTATTTCGGGCTGAAAAACACGTTTTGAAAAGTGTGTTGTTACTGCCCCATAACTTACATGGGGTTGACCAAACTTGCAGAAACATGTTTATTTCTGCTGAAAAACACGTTTTGACCCTTTCTGCACACTGGGGTTAAGAGCTGAGTGTGTGGGCTCTTCTGAGCCTTGCTGTTACATGGGGATTCAGTTGTCTGAAAAAACGTGTTTATTTCGGGCTGAAAAACACGTTTTGAAAAGTGTGTTGTTACTGCCCCATAACTTACATGGGGTTGACCAAACTTTCAGAAACATGTTTATTTCTGCTGAAAAACACGTTTTGACCCTTTCTGCACACTGGGGTTAAAAGCTGAGTGTGTGGGCACTTCAGAACCTTGCTGTTACATGGGGATTCAGTTGTCTGAAAAAACGCGTTTATTTCGGGCTGAAAAACACGTTTTGAAAAGTGTGTTGTTACTGCCCCATAACTTACATGGGGTTGACCAAACTTGCAGAAACATGTTTATTTCAGCTGAAAAACACGTTTTGACCCTTTCTGCACACTGGGGTTAAGAGCTGAGTGTGTGGGCTCTTCTGAGCCTTGCTGTTACATGGGGATTCAGTTGTCTGAAAAAACGTGTTTATTTCGGGCTGAAAAACACGTTTTGAAAAGTGTGCTGTTACTGCCCCATAACTTACATGGGGTTGACCAAACTTTCAGAAACATGTTTATTTCTGCTGAAAAACACGTTTTGACCCTGTCTGCACACTGGGGTTAAGATCTGAGTGTGTGGGCTCTTCTGAACCTTGCTGTTACATGGGGATTCAGTTGTCTGAAAAAACGCGTTTATTTCGGGCTGAAAAACACGTTTTGAAAAGTGTGTTGTTACTGCCCCATAACTTACATGGGGTTGACCAAACTTGTAGAAACATGTTTATTTCTGCTGAAAAACACGTTTTGACCCTTTCTGCACACTGGGGTTAAGAGCTGAGTGTGTGGGCTCTTCTGAGCCTTGCTGTTACATGGGGATTCAGTTGTCTGAAAAAACGTGTTTATTTCGGGTTGAAAAACACGTTTTGAAAAGTGTGTTGTTACTGCCCCATAACTTACATGGGGTTGACCAAACTTTCAGAAACATGTTTATTTCTGCTGAAAAACACGTTTTGACCCTTTCTGCACACTGGGGTTAAAAGCTGAGTGTGTGGGCACTTCAGAACCTTGCTGTTACATGGGGATTCAGTTGTCTGAAAAAACGCGTTTATTTCGGGCTGAAAAACACGTTTTGAAAAGTGTGCTGTTACTGCCCCATAACTTACATGGGGTTGACCAAACTTGCAGAAACATGTTTATTTCAGCTGAAAAACACGTTTTGACCCTTTCTGCACACTGGGGTTAAGAGCTGAGTGTGTGGGCTCTTCTGAGCCTTGCTGTTACATAGGGATTCAGTTGTCTGAAAAAACGCGTTTATTTCGGGCTGAAAAACACGTTTTGAAAAGTGTGCTGTTACTGCCCCATAACTTACATGGGGTTGACCAAACTTGCAGAAACATGTTTATTTCTGCTGAAAAACACGTTTTGACCCTTTCTGCACACTGGGGTTAAGATCTGAGTGTGTGGGCTCTTCTGAACCTTGCTGTTACATGGGGATTCAGTTGTCTGAAAAAACGCGTTTATTTCGGGCTGAAAAACACGTTTTGAAAAGTGTGTTGTTACTGCCCCATAACTTACATGGGGTTGACCAAACTTGCAGAAACATGTTTATTTCTGCTGAAAAACACGTTTTGACCCTTTCTGCACACTGGGGTTAAGAGCTGAGTGTGTGGGCTCTTCTGAGCCTTGCTGTTACATGGGGATTCAGTTGTCTGAAAAAACGTGTTTATTTCGGGCTGAAAAACACGTTTTGAAAAGTGTGTTGTTACTGCCCCATAACTTACATGGGGTTGACCAAACTTTCAGAAACATGTTTATTTCTGCTGAAAAACACGTTTTGACCCTTTCTGCACACTGGGGTTAAGAGCTGAGTGTGTGGGCTCTTCAGAACCTTGCTGTTACATGGGGATTCAGTTGTCTGAAAAAACGCGTTTATTTCGGGCTGAAAAACACGTTTTGAAAAGTGTGGTGTTACTGCCCCATAACTTACATGGGGTTGACCAAACTTGCAGAAACATGTTTATTTCAGCTGAAAAACACGTTTTGACCCTTTCTGCACACTGGGGTTAAGAGCTGAGTGTGTGGGCTCTTCTGAACCTTGCTGTTACATGGGGATTCAGTTGTCTGAAAAAACGCGTTTATTTCGGGCTGAAAAACACGTTTTGAAAAGTGTGTTGTTACTGCACCATAACTTACATGGGGTTGACCAAACTTGCAGAAACATGTTTATTTCTGCTGAAAAACACGTTTTGACCCTTTCTGCACACTGGGGTTAAGAGCTGAGTGTGTGGGCTCTTCTGAGCCTTGCTGTTACATGGGGATTCAGTTGTCTGAAAAAACGTGTTTATTTCGGGCTGAAAAACACGTTTTGAAAAGTGTGTTGTTACTGCCCCATAACTTACATGGGGTTGACCAAACTTTCAGAAACATGTTTATTTCTGCTGAAAAACACGTTTTGACCCTTTCTGCACACTGGGGTTAAAAGCTGAGTGTGTGGGCTCTTCTGAACCTTGCTGTTACATGGGGATTCAGTTGTCTGAAAAAACGCGTTTATTTCGGGCTGAAAAACACGTTTTGAAAAGTGTGCTGTTACTGTCCCATAACTTACATGGGGTTGACCAAACTTGCAGAAACATGTTTATTTCTGCTGAAAAACACGTTTTGACCCTTTCTGCACACTGGGGTTAAGAGCTGAGTGTGTGGGCTCTTCTGAACCTTGCTGTTACATGGGGATTCAGTTGTCTGAAAAAACGTGTTTATTTCGGGCTGAAAAACACGTTTTGAAAAGTGTGTTGTTACTGCCCCATAACTTACATGGGGTTGACCAAACTTTCAGAAACATGTTTATTTCTGCTGAAAAACACGTTTTGACCCTTTCTGCACACTGGGGTTAAGAGCTGAGTGTGTGGGCTCTTCAGAACCTTGCTGTTACATGGGGATTCAGTTGTCTGAAAAAACGCGTTTATTTCGGGCTGAAAAACACCTTTTGAAAAGTGTGCTGTTACTGCCCCATAACTTACATGGGGTTGACCAAACTTGCAGAAACGTTTATTTCAGCTGAAAAACACGTTTTGACCCTTTCTGCACACTGGGGTTAAGAGCTGAGTGTGTGGGCTCTTCTGAACCTTGCTGTTACATGGGGATTCAGTTGTCTGAAAAAACGCGTTTATTTCGGGCTGAAAAACACGTTTTGAAAAGTGTGTTGTTACTGCCCCATAACTTACATAGGGTTGACCAAACTTGCAGAAACATGTTTATTTCTGCTGAAAAACACGTTTTGACCCTTTCTGCACACTGGGGTTAAGAGCTGAGTGTGTGGGCTCTTCTTAGCCTTGCTGTTACATGGGGATTCAGTTGTCTGAAAAAACGCGTTTATTTCGGGCTGAAAAACACGTTTTGAAAAGTGTGCTGTTACTGCCCCATAACTTACATGGGGTTGACCAAACTTGCAGAAACATGTTTATTTCTGCTGAAAAACACGTTTTGACCCTTTCTGCACACTGGGGTTAAGATCTGAGTGTGTGGGCTCTTCTGAACCTTGCTGTTACATGGGGATTCAGTTGTCTGAAAAAACGCGTTTATTTCGGGCTGAAAAACACGTTTTGAAAAGTGTGTTGTTACTGCCCCATAACTTACATGGGGTTGACCAAACTTGCAGAAACATGTTTATTTCTGCTGAAAAACACGTTTTGACCCTTTCTGCACACTGGGGATAAGAGCTGAGTGTGTGGGCTCTTCTGAACCTTGCTGTTACATGGGGATTCAGTTGTCTGAAAAAACGCGTTTATTTCGGGCTGAAAAACACGTTTTGAAAAGTGTGTTGTTACTGCCCCATAACTTACATGGGGTTGACCAAACTTGCAGAAACATGTTTATTTCTGCTGAAAAACACGTTTTGACCCTTTCTGCACACTGGGGTTAAGAGGTGAGTGTGTGGGCTCTTCTGAGCCTTGCTGTTACATGGGGATTCAGTTGTCTTAAAAAAAGCGTTTATTTCGGGCTGAAAAACACGTTTTGAAAAGTGTGTTGTTACTGCCCCATAACTTACATGGGGTTGACCAAACTTGCAGAAACATGTTTATTTCTGCTGAAAAACACGTTTTGACCCTTTCTGCACACTGGGGTTAACAGCTGAGTGTGTGGGCTCTTCTGAACCTTGCTGTTACATGGGGATTCAGTTGTCTGAAAAAACGCGTTTATTTCGGGCTGAAAAACACGTTTTGAAAAGTGTGTTGTTACTGCCCCATAACTTACATAGGGTTGACCAAACTTGCAGAAACATGTTTATTTCTGCTGAAAAACACGTTTTGACCCTTTCTGCACACTGGGGTTAAGAGCTGAGTGTGTGGGCTCTTCTGAACCTTGCTGTTACATGGGGATTCAGTTGTCTGAAAAAACGCGTTTATTTCGGGCTGAAAAACACGTTTTGAAAAGTGTGCTGTTACTGTCCCATAACTTACATGGGGTTGACCAAACTTGCAGAAACATGTTTATTTCTGCTGAAAAACACGTTTTGACCCTTTCTGCACACTGGGGTTAAGAGCTGAGTGTGTGGGCTCTTCTGAACCTTGCTGTTACATGGGGATTCAGTTGTCTGAAAAAACGCGTTTATTTCGGGCTGAAAAACACGTTTTGAAAAGTGTGTTGTTACTGCCCCATAACTTACATGGGGTTGACCAAACTTGCAGAAACATGTTTATTTCTGCTGAAAAACACGTTTTGACCCTTTCTGCACACTGGGGTTAAGAGCTGAGTGTGTGGGCTCTTCTGAACCTTGCTGTTACATGGGGATTCAGTTGTCTGAAAAAACGCGTTTATTTCGGGCTGAAAAACACGTTTTGAAAAGTGTGTTGTTACTGCCCCATAACTTACATAGGGTTGACCAAACTTGCAGAAACATGTTTATTTCAGCTGAAAAACACGTTTTGACCCTTTCTGCACACTGGGGTTAAGAGCTGAGTGTGTGGGCTCTTCTGAGCCTTGCTGTTACATAGGGATTCAGTTGTCTGAAAAAACGCGTTTATTTCGGGCTGAAAAACACGTTTTGAAAAGTGTGCTGTTACTGCCCCATAACTTACATGGGGTTGACCAAACTTGCAGAAACATGTTTATTTCTGCTGAAAAACACGTTTTGACCCTTTCTGCACACTGGGGTTAAGATCTGAGTGTGTGGGCTCTTCTGAACCTTGCTGTTACATGGGGATTCAGTTGTCTGAAAAAACGCGTTTATTTCGGGCTGAACAACACGTTTTGAAAAGTGTGTTGTTACTGCCCCATAACTTACATGGGGTTGACCAAACTTGCAGAAACATGTTTATTTCTGCTGAAAAACACGTTTTGACCCTTTCTGCACACTGGGGTTAAGAGCTGAGTGTGTGGGCTCTTCTGAGCCTTGCTGTTACATGGGGATTCAGTTGTCTGAAAAAACGTGTTTATTTCGGGCTGAAAAACACGTTTTGAAAAGTGTGTTGTTACTGCCCCATAACTTACATGGGGTTGACCAAACTTTCAGAAACATGTTTATTTCTGCTGAAAAACACGTTTTGACCCTTTCTGCACACTGGGGTTAAAAGCTGAGTGTGTGGGCTCTTCAGAACCTTGCTGTTACATGGGGATTCAGTTGTCTGAAAAAACGCGTTTATTTCGGGCTGAAAAACACGTTTTGAAAAGTGTGCTGTTACTGCCCCATAACTTACATGGGGTTGACCAAACTTGCAGAAACATGTTTATTTCAGCTGAAAAACACGTTTTGACCCTTTCTGCACACTGGGGTTAAGAGCTGAGTGTGTGGGCTCTTCTGAACCTTGCTGTTACATGGGGATTCAGTTGTCTGAAAAAACGCGTTTATTTCGGGCTGAAAAACACGTTTTGAAAAGTGTGTTGTTACTGCCCCATAACTTACATAGGGTTGACCAAACTTGCAGAAACATGTTTATTTCTGCTGAAAAACACGTTTTGACCCTTTCTGCACACTGGGGTTAAGAGCTGAGTGTGTGGGCTCTTCTTAGCCTTGCTGTTACATGGGGATTCAGTTGTCTGAAAAAACGCGTTTATTTCGGGCTGAAAAACACGTTTTGAAAAGTGTGCTGTTACTGCCCCATAACTTACATGGGGTTGACCAAACTTGCAGAAACATGTTTATTTCTGCTGAAAAACACGTTTTGACCCTTTCTGCACACTGGGGTTAAGATCTGAGTGTGTGGGCTCTTCTGAACCTTGCTGTTACATGGGGATTCAGTTGTCTGAAAAAACGCGTTTATTTCGGGCTGAAAAACACGTTTTGAAAAGTGTGTTGTTACTGCCCCATAACTTACATGGGGTTGACCAAACTTGCAGAAACATGTTTATTTCTGCTGAAAAACACGTTTTGACCCTTTCTGCACACTGGGGATAAGAGCTGAGTGTGTGGGCTCTTCTGAACCTTGCTGTTACATGGGGATTCAGTTGTCTGAAAAAACGCGTTTATTTCGGGCTGAAAAACACGTTTTGAAAAGTGTGTTGTTACTGCCCCATAACTTACATGGGGTTGACCAAACTTGCAGAAACATGTTTATTTCTGCTGAAAAACACGTTTTGACCCTTTCTGCACACTGGGGTTAAGAGGTGAGTGTGTGGGCTCTTCTGAGCCTTGCTGTTACATGGGGATTCAGTTGTCTTAAAAAAAGCGTTTATTTCGGGCTGAAAAACACGTTTTGAAAAGTGTGTTGTTACTGCCCCATAACTTACATGGGGTTGACCAAACTTGCAGAAACATGTTTATTTCTGCTGAAAAACACGTTTTGACCCTTTCTGCACACTGGGGTTAAGAGCTGAGTGTGTGGGCTCTTCTGAACCTTGCTGTTACATGGGGATTCAGTTGTCTGAAAAAACGCGTTTATTTCGGGCTGAAAAACACGTTTTGAAAAGTGTGCTGTTACTGTCCCATAACTTACATGGGGTTGACCAAACTTGCAGAAACATGTTTATTTCTGCTGAAAAACACGTTTTGACCCTTTCTGCACACTGGGGTTAAGAGCTGAGTGTGTGGGCTCTTCTGAACCTTGCTGTTACATGGGGATTCAGTTGTCTGAAAAAACGCGTTTATTTCGGGCTGAAAAACACGTTTTGAAAAGTGTGTTGTTACTGCCCCATAACTTACATGGGGTTGACCAAACTTGCAGAAACATGTTTATTTCTGCTGAAAAACACGTTTTGACCCTTTCTGCACACTGGGGTTAAGAGCTGAGTGTGTGGGCTCTTCTGAACCTTGCTGTTACATGGGGATTCAGTTGTCTGAAAAAACGCGTTTATTTCGGGCTGAAAAACACGTTTTGAAAAGTGTGTTGTTACTGCCCCATAACTTACATAGGGTTGACCAAACTTGCAGAAACATGTTTATTTCAGCTGAAAAACACGTTTTGACCCTTTCTGCACACTGGGGTTAAGAGCTGAGTGTGTGGGCTCTTCTGAGCCTTGCTGTTACATAGGGATTCAGTTGTCTGAAAAAACGCGTTTATTTCGGGCTGAAAAACACGTTTTGAAAAGTGTGCTGTTACTGCCCCATAACTTACATGGGGTTGACCAAACTTGCAGAAACATGTTTATTTCTGCTGAAAAACACGTTTTGACCCTTTCTGCACACTGGGGTTAAGATCTGAGTGTGTGGGCTCTTCTGAACCTTGCTGTTACATGGGGATTCAGTTGTCTGAAAAAACGCGTTTATTTCGGGCTGAACAACACGTTTTGAAAAGTGTGCTGTTACTGCCCCATAACTTACATGGGGTTGACCAAACTTGCAGAAACATGTTTATTTCAGCTGAAAAACACGTTTTGACCCTTTCTGCACACTGGGGTTAAGAGCTGAGTGTGTGGGCTCTTCTGAGCCTTGCTGTTACATGGGGATTCAGTTGTCTGAAAAAACGTGTTTATTTCGGGCTGAAAAACACGTTTTGAAAAGTGTGCTGTTACTGCCCCATAACTTACATGGGGTTGACCAAACTTTCAGAAACATGTTTATTTCTGCTGAAAAACACGTTTTGACCCTGTCTGCACACTGGGGTTAAGATCTGAGTGTGTGGGCTCTTCTGAACCTTGCTGTTACATGGGGATTCAGTTGTCTGAAAAAACGCGTTTATTTCGGGCTGAAAAACACGTTTTGAAAAGTGTGTTGTTACTGCCCCATAACTTACATGGGGTTGACCAAACTTGTAGAAACATGTTTATTTCTGCTGAAAAACACGTTTTGACCCTTTCTGCACACTGGGGTTAAGAGCTGAGTGTGTGGGCTCTTCTGAGCCTTGCTGTTACATGGGGATTCAGTTGTCTGAAAAAACGTGTTTATTTCGGGCTGAAAAACACGTTTTGAAAAGTGTGTTGTTACTGCCCCATAACTTACATGGGGTTGACCAAACTTTCAGAAACATGTTTATTTCTGCTGAAAAACACGTTTTGACCCTTTCTGCACACTGGGGTTAAAAGCTGAGTGTGTGGGCACTTCAGAACCTTGCTGTTACATGGGGATTCAGTTGTCTGAAAAAACGCGTTTATTTCGGGCTGAAAAACACGTTTTGAAAAGTGTGCTGTTACTGCCCCATAACTTACATGGGGTTGACCAAACTTGCAGAAACATGTTTATTTCAGCTGAAAAACACGTTTTGACCCTTTCTGCACACTGGGGTTAAGAGCTGAGTGTGTGGGCTCTTCTGAGCCTTGCTGTTACATAGGGATTCAGTTGTCTGAAAAAACGCGTTTATTTCGGGCTGAAAAACACGTTTTGAAAAGTGTGCTGTTACTGCCCCATAACTTACATGGGGTTGACCAAACTTGCAGAAACATGTTTATTTCTGCTGAAAAACACGTTTTGACCCTTTCTGCACACTGGGGTTAAGATCTGAGTGTGTGGGCTCTTCTGAACCTTGCTGTTACATGGGGATTCAGTTGTCTGAAAAAACGCGTTTATTTCGGGCTGAAAAACACGTTTTGAAAAGTGTGTTGTTACTGCCCCATAACTTACATGGGGTTGACCAAACTTGCAGAAACATGTTTATTTCTGCTGAAAAACACGTTTTGACCCTTTCTGCACACTGGGGTTAAGATCTGAGTGTGTGGGCTCTTCTGAACCTTGCTGTTACATGGGGATTCAGTTGTCTGAAAAAACGCGTTTATTTCGGGCTGAAAAACACGTTTTGAAAAGTGTGCTGTTACTGTCCCATAACTTACATGGGGTTGACCAAACTTGCAGAAACATGTATATTTCTGCTGAAAA
The DNA here is from genome assembly GCF_059453375.1 of Lepisosteus platostomus. Classification (NCBI taxonomy): domain Eukaryota; kingdom Metazoa; phylum Chordata; class Actinopteri; order Semionotiformes; family Lepisosteidae; genus Lepisosteus; species Lepisosteus platostomus. The sequence goes on along the minus strand of NC_142621.1, from coordinate 15,973,060 downwards.
ACACGTTTTGACCCTTTCTGCACACTGGGGTTAAGAGCTGAGTGTGTGGGCTCTTCTGAACCTTGCTGTTACATAGGGATTCAGTTGTCTGAAAAAACGCGTTTATTTCGGGCTGAAAAACACGTTTTGAAAAGTGTGTTGTTACTGCCCCATAACTTACATGGGGTTGACCAAACTTGCAGAAACATGTTTATTTCTGCTGAAAAACACGTTTTGACCCTTTCTGCACACTGGGGTTAAGAGCTGAGTGTGTGGGCTCTTCTGAGCCTTGCTGTTACATGGGGATTCAGTTGTCTGAAAAAACGCGTTTATTTCGGGCTGAAAAACACGTTTTGAAAAGTGTGCTGTTACTGCCCCATAACTTACATGGGGTTGACCAAACTTGCAGAAACATGTTTATTTCTGCTGAAAAACACGTTTTGACCCTTTCTGCACACTGGGGTTAAGAGCTGAGTGTGTGGGCTCTTCTGAGCCTTGCTGTTACATAGGGATTCAGTTGTCTGAAAAAACGCGTTTATTTCGGGCTGAAAAACACGTTTTGAAAAGTGTGTTGTTACTGCCCCATAACTTACATGGGGTTGACCAAACTTGCAGAAACATGTTTATTTCTGCTGAAAAACACGTTTTGACCCTTTCTGCACACTGGGGTTAAGAGCTGAGTGTGTGGGCTCTTCTGAACCTTGCTGTTACATGGGGATTCAGTTGTCTGAAAAAACGCGTTTATTTCGGGCTGAAAAACACGTTTTGAAAAGTGTGTTGTTACTGCCCCATAACTTACATAGGGTTGACCAAACTTGCAGAAACATGTTTATTTCAGCTGAAAAACACGTTTTGACCCTTTCTGCACACTGGGGTTAAGAGCTGAGTGTGTGGGCTCTTCTGAGCCTTGCTGTTACATAGGGATTCAGTTGTCTGAAAAAACGCGTTTATTTCGGGCTGAAAAACACGTTTTGAAAAGTGTGCTGTTACTGCCCCATAACTTACATGGGGTTGACCAAACTTGCAGAAACATGTTTATTTCTGCTGAAAAACACGTTTTGACCCTTTCTGCACACTGGGGTTAAGAGCTGAGTGTGTGGGCTCTTCTGAGCCTTGCTGTTACATAGGGATTCAGTTGTCTGAAAAAACGCGTTTATTTCGGGCTGAAAAACACGTTTTGAAAAGTGTGCTGTTACTGCCCCATAACTTACATGGGGTTGACCAAACTTGCAGAAACATGTTTATTTCTGCTGAAAAACACGTTTTGACCCTTTCTGCACACTGGGGTTAAGATCTGAGTGTGTGGGCTCTTCTGAACCTTGCTGTTACATGGGGATTCAGTTGTCTGAAAAAACGCGTTTATTTCGGGCTGAAAAACACGTTTTGAAAAGTGTGTTGTTACTGCCCCATAACTTACATGGGGTTGACCAAACTTGCAGAAACATGTTTATTTCTGCTGAAAAACACGTTTTGACCCTTTCTGCACACTGGGGTTAAGAGCTGAGTGTGTGGGCTCTTCTGAGCCTTGCTGTTACATGGGGATTCAGTTGTCTGAAAAAACGTGTTTATTTCGGGCTGAAAAACACGTTTTGAAAAGTGTGTTGTTACTGCCCCATAACTTACATGGGGTTGACCAAACTTTCAGAAACATGTTTATTTCTGCTGAAAAACACGTTTTGACCCTTTCTGCACACTGGGGTTAAGAGCTGAGTGTGTGGGCTCTTCAGAACCTTGCTGTTACATGGGGATTCAGTTGTCTGAAAAAACGCGTTTATTTCGGGCTGAAAAACACGTTTTGAAAAGTGTGCTGTTACTGCCCCATAACTTACATGGGGTTGACCAAACTTGCAGAAACATGTTTATTTCAGCTGAAAAACACGTTTTGACCCTTTCTGCACACTGGGGTTAAGAGCTGAGTGTGTGGGCTCTTCTGAACCTTGCTGTTACATGGGGATTCAGTTGTCTGAAAAAACGCGTTTATTTCGGGCTGAAAAACACGTTTTGAAAAGTGTGCTGTTACTGTCCCATAACTTACATGGGGTTGACCAAACTTGCAGAAACATGTTTATTTCTGCTGAAAAACACGTTTTGACCCTTTCTGCACACTGGGGTTAAGAGCTGAGTGTGTGGGCTCTTCTGAACCTTGCTGTTACATGGGGATTCAGTTGTCTGAAAAAACGCGTTTATTTCGGGCTGAAAAACACGTTTTGAAAAGTGTGTTGTTACTGTCCCATAACTTACATGGGGTTGACCAAACTTGCAGAAACATGTTTATTTCTGCTGAAAAACACGTTTTGTCCCTTTCTGCACACAGGGGTTAAGAGCTGAGTGTGTGGGCTCTTCTGAGCCTTGCTGTTACATAGGGATTCAGTTGTCTGAAAAAACGCGTTTATTTCGGGCTGAAAAACACGTTTTGAAAAGTGTGTTGTTACTGCCCCATAACTTACATGGGGTTGACCAAACTTGCAGAAACATGTTTATTTCTGCTGAAAAACACGTTTTGACCCTTTCTGCACACTGGGGTTAAGAGCTGAGTGTGTGGGCTCTTCTGAGCCTTGCTGTTACATAGGGATTCAGTTGTCTGAAAAAACGCGTTTATTTCGGGCTGAAAAACACGTTTTGAAAAGTGTGTTGTTACTGCCCCATAACTTACATGGGGTTGACCAAACTTGCAGAAACATGTTTATTTCTGCTGAAAAACACGTTTTGACCCTTTCTGCACACTGGGGTTAAGAGCTGAGTGTGTGGGCTCTTCTGAACCTTGTTGTTACATGGGGATTCAGTTGTCTGAAAAAACGCGTTTATTTCGGGCTGAAAAACACGTTTTGAAAAGTGTGTTGTTACTGCCCCATAACTTACATGGGGTTGACCAAACTTGCAGAAACATGTTTATTTCTGCTGAAAAACACGTTTTGACCCTTTCTGCACACTGGGGTTAAGAGGTGAGTGTGTGGGCTCTTCTGAGCCTTGCTGTTACATGGGGATTCAGTTGTCTGAAAAAACGCGTTTATTTCGGGCTGAAAAACACGTTTTGAAAAGTGTGTTGTTACTGCCCCATAACTTACATGGGGTTGACCAAACTTGCAGAAACATGTTTATTTCTGCTGAAAAACACGTTTTGACCCTTTCTGCACACTGGGGTTAACAGCTGAGTGTGTGGGCTCTTCTGAACCTTGCTGTTACATGGGGATTCAGTTGTCTGAAAAAACGCGTTTATTTCGGGCTGAAAAACACGTTTTGAAAAGTGTGTTGTTACTGCCCCATAACTTACATAGGGTTGACCAAACTTGCAGAAACATGTTTATTTCTGCTGAAAAACACGTTTTGACCCTTTCTGCACACTGGGGTTAAGAGCTGAGTGTGTGGGCTCTTCTGAACCTTGCTGTTACATGGGGATTCAGTTGTCTGAAAAAACGCGTTTATTTCGGGCTGAAAAACACGTTTTGAAAAGTGTGCTGTTACTGTCCCATAACGTACATGGGGTTGACCAAACTTGCAGAAACATGTTTATTTCTGCTGAAAAACACGTTTTGACCCTTTCTGCACACTGGGGTTAAGAGCTGAGTGTGTGGGCTCTTCTGAACCTTGCTGTTACATGGGGATTCAGTTGTCTGAAAAAACGCGTTTATTTCGGGCTGAAAAACACGTTTTGAAAAGTGTGTTGTTACTGCCCCATAACTTACATGGGGTTGACCAAACTTGCAGAAACATGTTTATTTCTGCTGAAAAACACGTTTTGACCCTTTCTGCACACTGGGGTTAAGAGCTGAGTGTGTGGGCTCTTCTGAGCCTTGCTGTTACATGGGGATTCAGTTGTCTGAAAAAACGCGTTTATTTCGGGCTGAAAAACACGTTTTGAAAAGTGTGCTGTTACTGCCCCATAACTTACATGGGGTTGACCAAACTTGCAGAAACATGTTTATTTCTGCTGAAAAACACGTTTTGACCCTTTCTGCACACTGGGGTTAAGAGCTGAGTGTGTGGGCTCTTCTGAGCCTTGCTGTTACATAGGGATTCAGTTGTCTGAAAAAACGCGTTTATTTCGGGCTGAAAAACACGTTTTGAAAAGTGTGTTGTTACTGCCCCAAAACTTACATGGGGTTGACCAAACTTGCAGAAACCTGTTTATTTCTGCTGAAAAACACGTTTTGACCCTTTCTGCACACTGGGGTTAAGAGCTGAGTGTGTGGGCTCTTCTGAACCTTGCTGTTACATAGGGATTCAGTTGTCTGAAAAAACGCGTTTATTTCGGGCTGAAAAACACGTTTTGAAAAGTGTGCTGTTACTGCCCCATAACTTACATGGGGTTGACCAAACTTGCAGAAACATGTTTATTTCTGCTGAAAAACACGTTTTGACCCTTTCTGCACACTGGGGTTAAGAGCTGAGTGTGTGGGCTCTTCTGAGCCTTGCTGTTACATGGGGATTCAGTTGTCTGAAAAAACGTGTTTATTTCGGGCTGAAAAACACGTTTTGAAAAGTGTGTTGTTACTGCCCCATAACTTACATGGGGTTGACCAAACTTTCAGAAACATGTTTATTTCTGCTGAAAAACACGTTTTGACCCTTTCTGCACACTGGGGTTAAGAGCTGAGTGTGTGGGCTCTTCAGAACCTTGCTGTTACATGGGGATTCAGTTGTCTGAAAAAACGCGTTTATTTCGGGCTGAAAAACACGTTTTGAAAAGTGTGGTGTTACTGCCCCATAACTTACATGGGGTTGACCAAACTTGCAGAAACATGTTTATTTCAGCTGAAAAACACGTTTTGACCCTTTCTGCACACTGGGGTTAAGAGCTGAGTGTGTGGGCTCTTCTGAACCTTGCTGTTACATGGGGATTCAGTTGTCTGAAAAAACGCGTTTATTTCGGGCTGAAAAACACGTTTTGAAAAGTGTGTTGTTACTGCCCCATAACTTACATAGGGTTGACCAAACTTGCAGAAACATGTTTATTTCTGCTGAAAAACACGTTTTGACCCTTTCTGCACACTGGGGTTAAGAGCTGAGTGTGTGGGCTCTTCTGAACCTTGCTGTTACATGGGGATTCAGTTGTCTGAAAAAACGCGTTTATTTCGGGCTGAAAAACACGTTTTGAAAAGTGTGCTGTTACTGTCCCATAACTTACATGGGGTTGACCAAACTTGCAGAAACATGTTTATTTCTGCTGAAAAACACGTTTTGACCCTTTCTGCACACTGGGGTTAAGATCTGAGTGTGTGGGCTCTTCTGAACCTTGCTGTTACATGGGGATTCAGTTGTCTGAAAAAACGCGTTTATTTCGGGCTGAAAAACACGTTTTGAAAAGTGTGTTGTTACTGCCCCATAACTTACATGGGGTTGACCAAACTTGCAGAAACATGTTTATTTCTGCTGAAAAACACGTTTTGACCCTTTCTGCACACTGGGGTTAAGAGCTGAGTGTGTGGGCTCTTCTGAGCCTTGCTGTTACATGGGGATTCAGTTGTCTGAAAAAACGTGTTTATTTCGGGCTGAAAAACACGTTTTGAAAAGTGTGTTGTTACTGCCCCATAACTTACATGGGGTTGACCAAACTTTCAGAAACATGTTTATTTCTGCTGAAAAACACGTTTTGACCCTTTCTGCACACTGGGGTTAAAAGCTGAGTGTGTGGGCACTTCAGAACCTTGCTGTTACATGGGGATTCAGTTGTCTGAAAAAACGCGTTTATTTCGGGCTGAAAAACACGTTTTGAAAAGTGTGTTGTTACTGCCCCATAACTTACATGGGGTTGACCAAACTTGCAGAAACATGTTTATTTCAGCTGAAAAACACGTTTTGACCCTTTCTGCACACTGGGGTTAAGAGCTGAGTGTGTGGGCTCTTCTGAGCCTTGCTGTTACATGGGGATTCAGTTGTCTGAAAAAACGTGTTTATTTCGGGCTGAAAAACACGTTTTGAAAAGTGTGCTGTTACTGCCCCATAACTTACATGGGGTTGACCAAACTTTCAGAAACATGTTTATTTCTGCTGAAAAACACGTTTTGACCCTGTCTGCACACTGGGGTTAAGATCTGAGTGTGTGGGCTCTTCTGAACCTTGCTGTTACATGGGGATTCAGTTGTCTGAAAAAACGCGTTTATTTCGGGCTGAAAAACACGTTTTGAAAAGTGTGTTGTTACTGCCCCATAACTTACATGGGGTTGACCAAACTTGTAGAAACGTTTATTTCTGCTGAAAAACACGTTTTGACCCTTTCTGCACACTGGGGTTAAGAGCTGAGTGTGTGGGCTCTTCTGAGCCTTGCTGTTACATGGGGATTCAGTTGTCTGAAAAAACGTGTTTATTTCGGGCTGAAAAACACGTTTTGAAAAGTGTGTTGTTACTGCCCCATAACTTACATGGGGTTGACCAAACTTTCAGAAACATGTTTATTTCTGCTGAAAAACACGTTTTGACCCTTTCTGCACACTGGGGTTAAAAGCTGAGTGTGTGGGCACTTCAGAACCTTGCTGTTACATGGGGATTCAGTTGTCTGAAAAAACGCGTTTATTTCGGGCTGAAAAACACGTTTTGAAAAGTGTGCTGTTACTGCCCCATAACTTACATGGGGTTGACCAAACTTGCAGAAACATGTTTATTTCAGCTGAAAAACACGTTTTGACCCTTTCTGCACACTGGGGTTAAGAGCTGAGTGTGTGGGCTCTTCTGAGCCTTGCTGTTACATAGGGATTCAGTTGTCTGAAAAAACGCGTTTATTTCGGGCTGAAAAACACGTTTTGAAAAGTGTGCTGTTACTGCCCCATAACTTACATGGGGTTGACCAAACTTGCAGAAACATGTTTATTTCTGCTGAAAAACACGTTTTGACCCTTTCTGCACACTGGGGTTAAGATCTGAGTGTGTGGGCTCTTCTGAACCTTGCTGTTACATGGGGATTCAGTTGTCTGAAAAAACGCGTTTATTTCGGGCTGAAAAACACGTTTTGAAAAGTGTGTTGTTACTGCCCCATAACTTACATGGGGTTGACCAAACTTGCAGAAACATGTTTATTTCTGCTGAAAAACACGTTTTGACCCTTTCTGCACACTGGGGTTAAGAGCTGAGTGTGTGGGCTCTTCTGAGCCTTGCTGTTACATGGGGATTCAGTTGTCTGAAAAAACGTGTTTATTTCGGGCTGAAAAACACGTTTTGAAAAGTGTGTTGTTACTGCCCCATAACTTACATGGGGTTGACCAAACTTTCAGAAACATGTTTATTTCTGCTGAAAAACACGTTTTGACCCTTTCTGCACACTGGGGTTAAGAGCTGAGTGTGTGGGCTCTTCAGAACCTTGCTGTTACATGGGGATTCAGTTGTCTGAAAAAACGCGTTTATTTCGGGCTGAAAAACACGTTTTGAAAAGTGTGGTGTTACTGCCCCATAACTTACATGGGGTTGACCAAACTTGCAGAAACATGTTTATTTCAGCTGAAAAACACGTTTTGACCCTTTCTGCACACTGGGGTTAAGAGCTGAGTGTGTGGGCTCTTCTGAACCTTGCTGTTACATGGGGATTCAGTTGTCTGAAAAAACGCGTTTATTTCGGGCTGAAAAACACGTTTTGAAAAGTGTGTTGTTACTGCACCATAACTTACATGGGGTTGACCAAACTTGCAGAAACATGTTTATTTCTGCTGAAAAACACGTTTTGACCCTTTCTGCACACTGGGGTTAAGAGCTGAGTGTGTGGGCTCTTCTGAGCCTTGCTGTTACATGGGGATTCAGTTGTCTGAAAAAACGTGTTTATTTCGGGCTGAAAAACACGTTTTGAAAAGTGTGTTGTTACTGCCCCATAACTTACATGGGGTTGACCAAACTTTCAGAAACATGTTTATTTCTGCTGAAAAACACGTTTTGACCCTTTCTGCACACTGGGGTTAAAAGCTGAGTGTGTGGGCTCTTCTGAACCTTGCTGTTACATGGGGATTCAGTTGTCTGAAAAAACGCGTTTATTTCGGGCTGAAAAACACGTTTTGAAAAGTGTGCTGTTACTGTCCCATAACTTACATGGGGTTGACCAAACTTGCAGAAACATGTTTATTTCTGCTGAAAAACACGTTTTGACCCTTTCTGCACACTGGGGTTAAGAGCTGAGTGTGTGGGCTCTTCTGAACCTTGCTGTTACATGGGGATTCAGTTGTCTGAAAAAACGTGTTTATTTCGGGCTGAAAAACACGTTTTGAAAAGTGTGTTGTTACTGCCCCATAACTTACATGGGGTTGACCAAACTTTCAGAAACATGTTTATTTCTGCTGAAAAACACGTTTTGACCCTTTCTGCACACTGGGGTTAAGAGCTGAGTGTGTGGGCTCTTCAGAACCTTGCTGTTACATGGGGATTCAGTTGTCTGAAAAAACGCGTTTATTTCGGGCTGAAAAACACCTTTTGAAAAGTGTGCTGTTACTGCCCCATAACTTACATGGGGTTGACCAAACTTGCAGAAACGTTTATTTCAGCTGAAAAACACGTTTTGACCCTTTCTGCACACTGGGGTTAAGAGCTGAGTGTGTGGGCTCTTCTGAACCTTGCTGTTACATGGGGATTCAGTTGTCTGAAAAAACGCGTTTATTTCGGGCTGAAAAACACGTTTTGAAAAGTGTGTTGTTACTGCCCCATAACTTACATAGGGTTGACCAAACTTGCAGAAACATGTTTATTTCTGCTGAAAAACACGTTTTGACCCTTTCTGCACACTGGGGTTAAGAGCTGAGTGTGTGGGCTCTTCTTAGCCTTGCTGTTACATGGGGATTCAGTTGTCTGAAAAAACGCGTTTATTTCGGGCTGAAAAACACGTTTTGAAAAGTGTGCTGTTACTGCCCCATAACTTACATGGGGTTGACCAAACTTGCAGAAACATGTTTATTTCTGCTGAAAAACACGTTTTGACCCTTTCTGCACACTGGGGTTAAGATCTGAGTGTGTGGGCTCTTCTGAACCTTGCTGTTACATGGGGATTCAGTTGTCTGAAAAAACGCGTTTATTTCGGGCTGAAAAACACGTTTTGAAAAGTGTGTTGTTACTGCCCCATAACTTACATGGGGTTGACCAAACTTGCAGAAACATGTTTATTTCTGCTGAAAAACACGTTTTGACCCTTTCTGCACACTGGGGATAAGAGCTGAGTGTGTGGGCTCTTCTGAACCTTGCTGTTACATGGGGATTCAGTTGTCTGAAAAAACGCGTTTATTTCGGGCTGAAAAACACGTTTTGAAAAGTGTGTTGTTACTGCCCCATAACTTACATGGGGTTGACCAAACTTGCAGAAACATGTTTATTTCTGCTGAAAAACACGTTTTGACCCTTTCTGCACACTGGGGTTAAGAGGTGAGTGTGTGGGCTCTTCTGAGCCTTGCTGTTACATGGGGATTCAGTTGTCTTAAAAAAAGCGTTTATTTCGGGCTGAAAAACACGTTTTGAAAAGTGTGTTGTTACTGCCCCATAACTTACATGGGGTTGACCAAACTTGCAGAAACATGTTTATTTCTGCTGAAAAACACGTTTTGACCCTTTCTGCACACTGGGGTTAACAGCTGAGTGTGTGGGCTCTTCTGAACCTTGCTGTTACATGGGGATTCAGTTGTCTGAAAAAACGCGTTTATTTCGGGCTGAAAAACACGTTTTGAAAAGTGTGTTGTTACTGCCCCATAACTTACATAGGGTTGACCAAACTTGCAGAAACATGTTTATTTCTGCTGAAAAACACGTTTTGACCCTTTCTGCACACTGGGGTTAAGAGCTGAGTGTGTGGGCTCTTCTGAACCTTGCTGTTACATGGGGATTCAGTTGTCTGAAAAAACGCGTTTATTTCGGGCTGAAAAACACGTTTTGAAAAGTGTGCTGTTACTGTCCCATAACTTACATGGGGTTGACCAAACTTGCAGAAACATGTTTATTTCTGCTGAAAAACACGTTTTGACCCTTTCTGCACACTGGGGTTAAGAGCTGAGTGTGTGGGCTCTTCTGAACCTTGCTGTTACATGGGGATTCAGTTGTCTGAAAAAACGCGTTTATTTCGGGCTGAAAAACACGTTTTGAAAAGTGTGTTGTTACTGCCCCATAACTTACATGGGGTTGACCAAACTTGCAGAAACATGTTTATTTCTGCTGAAAAACACGTTTTGACCCTTTCTGCACACTGGGGTTAAGAGCTGAGTGTGTGGGCTCTTCTGAACCTTGCTGTTACATGGGGATTCAGTTGTCTGAAAAAACGCGTTTATTTCGGGCTGAAAAACACGTTTTGAAAAGTGTGTTGTTACTGCCCCATAACTTACATAGGGTTGACCAAACTTGCAGAAACATGTTTATTTCAGCTGAAAAACACGTTTTGACCCTTTCTGCACACTGGGGTTAAGAGCTGAGTGTGTGGGCTCTTCTGAGCCTTGCTGTTACATAGGGATTCAGTTGTCTGAAAAAACGCGTTTATTTCGGGCTGAAAAACACGTTTTGAAAAGTGTGCTGTTACTGCCCCATAACTTACATGGGGTTGACCAAACTTGCAGAAACATGTTTATTTCTGCTGAAAAACACGTTTTGACCCTTTCTGCACACTGGGGTTAAGATCTGAGTGTGTGGGCTCTTCTGAACCTTGCTGTTACATGGGGATTCAGTTGTCTGAAAAAACGCGTTTATTTCGGGCTGAACAACACGTTTTGAAAAGTGTGTTGTTACTGCCCCATAACTTACATGGGGTTGACCAAACTTGCAGAAACATGTTTATTTCTGCTGAAAAACACGTTTTGACCCTTTCTGCACACTGGGGTTAAGAGCTGAGTGTGTGGGCTCTTCTGAGCCTTGCTGTTACATGGGGATTCAGTTGTCTGAAAAAACGTGTTTATTTCGGGCTGAAAAACACGTTTTGAAAAGTGTGTTGTTACTGCCCCATAACTTACATGGGGTTGACCAAACTTTCAGAAACATGTTTATTTCTGCTGAAAAACACGTTTTGACCCTTTCTGCACACTGGGGTTAAAAGCTGAGTGTGTGGGCTCTTCAGAACCTTGCTGTTACATGGGGATTCAGTTGTCTGAAAAAACGCGTTTATTTCGGGCTGAAAAACACGTTTTGAAAAGTGTGCTGTTACTGCCCCATAACTTACATGGGGTTGACCAAACTTGCAGAAACATGTTTATTTCAGCTGAAAAACACGTTTTGACCCTTTCTGCACACTGGGGTTAAGAGCTGAGTGTGTGGGCTCTTCTGAACCTTGCTGTTACATGGGGATTCAGTTGTCTGAAAAAACGCGTTTATTTCGGGCTGAAAAACACGTTTTGAAAAGTGTGTTGTTACTGCCCCATAACTTACATAGGGTTGACCAAACTTGCAGAAACATGTTTATTTCTGCTGAAAAACACGTTTTGACCCTTTCTGCACACTGGGGTTAAGAGCTGAGTGTGTGGGCTCTTCTTAGCCTTGCTGTTACATGGGGATTCAGTTGTCTGAAAAAACGCGTTTATTTCGGGCTGAAAAACACGTTTTGAAAAGTGTGCTGTTACTGCCCCATAACTTACATGGGGTTGACCAAACTTGCAGAAACATGTTTATTTCTGCTGAAAAACACGTTTTGACCCTTTCTGCACACTGGGGTTAAGATCTGAGTGTGTGGGCTCTTCTGAACCTTGCTGTTACATGGGGATTCAGTTGTCTGAAAAAACGCGTTTATTTCGGGCTGAAAAACACGTTTTGAAAAGTGTGTTGTTACTGCCCCATAACTTACATGGGGTTGACCAAACTTGCAGAAACATGTTTATTTCTGCTGAAAAACACGTTTTGACCCTTTCTGCACACTGGGGATAAGAGCTGAGTGTGTGGGCTCTTCTGAACCTTGCTGTTACATGGGGATTCAGTTGTCTGAAAAAACGCGTTTATTTCGGGCTGAAAAACACGTTTTGAAAAGTGTGTTGTTACTGCCCCATAACTTACATGGGGTTGACCAAACTTGCAGAAACATGTTTATTTCTGCTGAAAAACACGTTTTGACCCTTTCTGCACACTGGGGTTAAGAGGTGAGTGTGTGGGCTCTTCTGAGCCTTGCTGTTACATGGGGATTCAGTTGTCTTAAAAAAAGCGTTTATTTCGGGCTGAAAAACACGTTTTGAAAAGTGTGTTGTTACTGCCCCATAACTTACATGGGGTTGACCAAACTTTCAGAAACATGTTTATTTCTGCTGAAAAACACGTTTTGACCCTTTCTGCACACTGGGGTTAACAGCTGAGTGTGTGGGCTCTTCTGAACCTTGCTGTTACATGGGGATTCAGTTGTCTGAAAAAACGCGTTTATTTCGGGCTGAAAAACACGTTTTGAAAAGTGTGTTGTTACTGCCCCATAACTTACATAGGGTTGACCAAACTTGCAGAAACATGTTTATTTCTGCTGAAAAACACGTTTTGACCCTTTCTGCACACTGGGGTTAAGAGCTGAGTGTGTGGGCTCTTCTGAACCTTGCTGTTACATGGGGATTCAGTTGTCTGAAAAAACGCGTTTATTTCGGGCTGAAAAACACGTTTTGAAAAGTGTGCTGTTACTGTCCCATAACTTACATGGGGTTGACCAAACTTGCAGAAACATGTTTATTTCTGCTGAAAAACACGTTTTGACCCTTTCTGCACACTGGGGTTAAGAGCTGAGTGTGTGGGCTCTTCTGAACCTTGCTGTTACATGGGGATTCAGTTGTCTGAAAAAACGCGTTTATTTCGGGCTGAAAAACACGTTTTGAAAAGTGTGTTGTTACTGCCCCATAACTTACATGGGGTTGACCAAACTTGCAGAAACATGTTTATTTCTGCTGAAAAACACGTTTTGACCCTTTCTGCACACTGGGGTTAAGAGCTGAGTGTGTGGGCTCTTCTGAACCTTGCTGTTACATGGGGATTCAGTTGTCTGAAAAAACGCGTTTATTTCGGGCTGAAAAACACGTTTTGAAAAGTGTGTTGTTACTGCCCCATAACTTACATAGGGTTGACCAAACTTGCAGAAACATGTTTATTTCAGCTGAAAAACACGTTTTGACCCTTTCTGCACACTGGGGTTAAGAGCTGAGTGTGTGGGCTCTTCTGAGCCTTGCTGTTACATAGGGATTCAGTTGTCTGAAAAAACGCGTTTATTTCGGGCTGAAAAACACGTTTTGAAAAGTGTGCTGTTACTGCCCCATAACTTACATGGGGTTGACCAAACTTGCAGAAACATGTTTATTTCTGCTGAAAAACACGTTTTGACCCTTTCTGCACACTGGGGTTAAGATCTGAGTGTGTGGGCTCTTCTGAACCTTGCTGTTACATGGGGATTCAGTTGTCTGAAAAAACGCGTTTATTTCGGGCTGAACAACACGTTTTGAAAAGTGTGTTGTTACTGCCCCATAACTTACATGGGGTTGACCAAACTTGCAGAAACATGTTTATTTCTGCTGAAAAACACGTTTTGACCCTTTCTGCACACTGGGGTTAAGAGCTGAGTGTGTGGGCTCTTCTGAGCCTTGCTGTTACATGGGGATTCAGTTGTCTGAAAAAACGTGTTTATTTCGGGCTGAAAAACACGTTTTGAAAAGTGTGTTGTTACTGCCCCATAACTTACATGGGGTTGACCAAACTTTCAGAAACATGTTTATTTCTGCTGAAAAACACGTTTTGACCCTTTCTGCACACTGGGGTTAAAAGCTGAGTGTGTGGGCTCTTCAGAACCTTGCTGTTACATGGGGATTCAGTTGTCTGAAAAAACGCGTTTATTTCGGGCTGAAAAACACGTTTTGAAAAGTGTGCTGTTACTGCCCCATAACTTACATGGGGTTGACCAAACTTGCAGAAACATGTTTATTTCAGCTGAAAAACACGTTTTGACCCTTTCTGCACACTGGGGTTAAGAGCTGAGTGTGTGGGCTCTTCTGAACCTTGCTGTTACATGGGGATTCAGTTGTCTGAAAAAACGCGTTTATTTCGGGCTGAAAAACACGTTTTGAAAAGTGTGTTGTTACTGCCCCATAACTTACATAGGGTTGACCAAACTTGCAGAAACATGTTTATTTCTGCTGAAAAACACGTTTTGACCCTTTCTGCACACTGGGGTTAAGAGCTGAGTGTGTGGGCTCTTCTGAACCTTGCTGTTACATGGGGATTCAGTTGTCTGAAAAAACGCGTTTATTTCGGGCTGAAAAACACGTTTTGAAAAGTGTGCTGTTACTGTCCCATAACTTACATGGGGTTGACCAAACTTGCAGAAACATGTTTATTTCTGCTGAAAAACACGTTTTGACCCTTTCTGCACACTGGGGTTAAGAGCTGAGTGTGTGGGCTCTTCTGAACCTTGCTGTTACATGGGGATTCAGTTGTCTGAAAAAACGTGTTTATTTCGGGCTGAAAAACACGTTTTGAAAAGTGTGTTGTTACTGCCCCATAACTTACATGGGGTTGACCAAACTTTCAGAAACATGTTTATTTCTGCTGAAAAACACGTTTTGACCCTTTCTGCACACTGGGGTTAAGAGCTGAGTGTGTGGGCTCTTCAGAACCTTGCTGTTACATGGGGATTCAGTTGTCTGAAAAAACGCGTTTATTTCGGGCTGAAAAACACGTTTTGAAAAGTGAGTTGTTACTGCCCCATAACTTACATAGGGTTGACCAAACTTGCAGAAACATGTTTATTTCTGCTGAAAAACACGTTTTGACCCTTTCTGCACACTGGGGTTAAGAGCTGAGTGTGTGGGCTCTTCTTAGCCTTGCTGTTACATGGGGATTCAGTTGTCTGAAAAAACGCGTTTATTTCGGGCTGAAAAACACGTTTTGAAAAGTGTGCTGTTACTGCCCCATAACTTACATGGGGTTGACCAAACTTGCAGAAACATGTTTATTTCTGCTGAAAAACACGTTTTGACCCTTTCTGCACACTGGGGTTAAGAGCTGAGTGTGTGGGCTCTTCTGAGCCTTGCTGTTACATAGGGATTCAGTTGTCTGAAAAAACGCGTTTATTTCGGGCTGAAAAACACGTTTTGAAAAGTGTGTTGTTACTGCCCCATAACTTACATGGGGTTGACCAAACTTGCAGAAACATGTTTATTTCTGCTGAAAAACACGTTTTGACCCTTTCTGCACACTGGGGTTAAGATCTGAGTGTGTGGGCTCTTCTGAACCTTGCTGTTACATGGGGATTCAGTTGTCTGAAAAAACGCGTTTATTTCGGGCTGAAAAACACGTTTTGAAAAGTGTGTTGTTACTGCCCCATAACTTACATGGGGTTGACCAAACTTGCAGAAACATGTTTATTTCTGCTGAAAAACACGTTTTGACCCTTTCTGCACACTGGGGTTAAGAGCTGAGTGTGTGGGCTCTTCTGAGCCTTGCTGTTACATAGGGATTCAGTTGTCTGAAAAAACGCGTTTATTTCGGGCTGAAAAACACGTTTTGAAAAGTGTGTTGTTACTGCCCCATAACTTACATGGGGTTGACCAAACTTGCAGAAACATGTTTATTTCTGCTGAAAAACACGTTTTGACCCTTTCTGCACACTGGGGTTAAGATCTGAGTGTGTGGGCTCTTCTGAACCTTGCTGTTACATGGGGATTCAGTTGTCTGAAAAAACGCGTTTATTTCGGGCTGAAAAACACGTTTTGAAAAGTGTGTTGTTACTGCCCCATAACTTACATGGGGTTGACCAAACTTGCAGAAACATGTTTATTTCTGCTGAAAAACACGTTTTGAACCTTTCTGCACACTGGGGATAAGAGCTGAGTGTGTGGGCTCTTCTGAACCTTGCTGTTACATGGGGATTCAGTTGTCTGAAAAAACGCGTTTATTTCGGGCTGAAAAACACGTTTTGAAAAGTGTGTTGTTACTGCCCCATAACTTACATGGGGTTGACCAAACTTGCAGAAACATGTTTATTTCTGCTGAAAAACACGTTTTGACCCTTTCTGCACACTGGGGTTAAGAGGTGAGTGTGTGGGCTCTTCTGAGCCTTGCTGTTACATGGGGATTCAGTTGTCTGAAAAAACGCGTTTATTTCGGGCTGAAAAACACGTTTTGAAAAGTGTGTTGTTACTGCCCCATAACTTACATGGGGTTGACCAAACTTGCAGAAACATGTTTATTTCTGCTGAAAAACACGTTTTGACCCTTTCTGCACACTGGGGTTAACAGCTGAGTGTGTGGGCTCTTCTGAACCTTGCTGTTACATGGGGATTCAGTTGTCTGAAAAAACGCGTTTATTTCGGGCTGAAAAACACGTTTTGAAAAGTGTGTTGTTACTGCCCCATAACTTACATAGGGTTGACCAAACTTGCAGAAACATGTTTATTTCTGCTGAAAAACACGTTTTGACCCTTTCTGCACACTGGGGTTAAGAGCTGAGTGTGTGGGCTCTTCTGAACCTTGCTGTTACATGGGGATTCAGTTGTCTGAAAAAACGCGTTTATTTCGGGCTGAAAAACACGTTTTGAAAAGTGTGCTGTTACTGTCCCATAACTTACATGGGGTTGACCAAACTTGCAGAAACATGTTTATTTCTGCTGAAAAACACGTTTTGACCCTTTCTGCACACTGGGGTTAAGAGCTGAGTGTGTGGGCTCTTCTGAACCTTGCTGTTACATGGGGATTCAGTTGTCTGAAAAAACGCGTTTATTTCGGGCTGAAAAACACGTTTTGAAAAGTGTGTTGTTACTGTCCCATAACTTACATGGGGTTGACCAAACTTGCAGAAACATGTTTATTTCTGCTGAAAAACACGTTTTGACCCTTTCTGCACACTGGGGTTAAGAGCTGAGTGTGTGGGCTCTTCTGAACCTTGCTGTTACATGGGGATTCAGTTGTCTGAAAAAACGTGTTTATTTCGGGCTGAAAAACACGTTTTGAAAAGTGTGTTGTTACTGCCCCATAACTTACATGGGGTTGACCAAACTTGCAGAAACATGTTTATTTCTGCTGAAAAACACGTTTTGACCCTTTCTGCACACTGGGGTTAAGATCTGAGTGTGTGGGCTCTTCTGAACCTTGCTGTTACATGGGGATTCAGTTGTCTGAAAAAACGCGTTTATTTCGGGCTGAAAAACACGTTTTGAAAAGTGTGTTGTTACTGCCCCATAACTTACATGGGGTTGACCAAACTTGCAGAAACATGTTTATTTCTGCTGAAAAACACGTTTTGACCCTTTCTGCACACTGGGGTTAAGAGCTGAGTGTGTGGGCTCTTCTGAGCCTTGCTGTTACATAGGGATTCAGTTGTCTGAAAAAACGCGTTTATTTCGGGCTGAAAAACACGTTTTGAAAAGTGTGTTGTTACTGCCCCATAACTTACATGGGGTTGACCAAACTTGCAGAAACGTTTATTTCTGCTGAAAAACACGTTTTGACCCTTTCTGCACACTGGGGTTAAGATCTGAGTGTGTGGGCTCTTCTGAACCTTGCTGTTACATGGGGATTCAGTTGTCTGAAAAAACGCGTTTATTTCGGGCTGAAAAACACGTTTTGAAAAGTGTGTTGTTACTGCCCCATAACTTACATGGGGTTGACCAAACTTGCAGAAACATGTTTATTTCTGCTGAAAAACACGTTTTGACCCTTTCTGCACACTGGGGTTAAGAGCTGAGTGTGTGGGCTCTTCTGAGCCTTGCTGTTACATAGGGATTCAGTTGTCTGAAAAAACGCGTTTATTTCGGGCTGAAAAACACGTTTTGAAAAGTGTGTTGTTACTGCCCCATAACTTACATGGGGTTGACCAAACTTGCAGAAACATGTTTATTTCTGCTGAAAAACACGTTTTGACCCTTTCTGCACACTGGGGTTAAGATCTGAGTGTGTGGGCTCTTCTGAACCTTGCTGTTACATGGGGATTCAGTTGTCTGAAAAAACGCGTTTATTTCGGGCTGAAAAACACGTTTTGAAAAGTGTGTTGTTACTGCCCCATAACTTACATGGGGTTGACCAAACTTGCAGAAACATGTTTATTTCTGCTGAAAAACACGTTTTGACCCTTTCTGCACACTGGGGTTAAGAGGTGAGTGTGTGGGCTCTTCTGAGCCTTGCTGTTACATGGGGATTCAGTTGTCTGAAAAAACGCGTTTATTTCGGGCTGAAAAACACGTTTTGAAAAGTGTGTTGTTACTGCCCCATAACTTACATGGGGTTGACCAAACTTGCAGAAACATGTTTATTTCTGCTGAAAAACACGTTTTGACCCTTTCTGCACACTGGGGTTAACAGCTGAGTGTGTGGGCTCTTCTGAACCTTGCTGTTACATGGGGATTCAGTTGTCTGAAAAAACGCGTTTATTTCGGGCTGAAAAACACGTTTTGAAAAGTGTGTTGTTACTGCCCCATAACTTACATAGGGTTGACCAAACTTGCAGAAACATGTTTATTTCTGCTGAAAAACACGTTTTGACCCTTTCTGCACACTGGGGTTAAGAGCTGAGTGTGTGGGCTCTTCTGAACCTTGCTGTTACATGGGGATTCAGTTGTCTGAAAAAACGCGTTTATTTCGGGCTGAAAAACACGTTTTGAAAAGTGTGCTGTTACTGTCCCATAACTTACATGGGGTTGACCAAACTTGCAGAAACATGTTTATTTCTGCTGAAAAACACGTTTTGACCCTTTCTGCACACTGGAGTTAAGAGCTGAGTGTGTGGGCTCTTCTGAACCTTGCTGTTACATGGGGATTCAGTTGTCTGAAAAAACGCGTTTATTTCGGGCTGAAAAACACGTTTTGAAAAGTGTGTTGTTACTGCCCCATAACTTACATGGGGTTGACCAAACTTGCAGAAACATGTTTATTTCTGCTGAAAAACACGTTTTGACCCTTTCTGCACACTGGGGTTAAGAGCTGAGTGTGTGGGCTCTTCTGAACCTTGCTGTTACATGGGGATTCAGTTGTCTGAAAAAACGCGTTTATTTCGGGCTGAAAAACACGTTTTGAAAAGTGTGTTGTTACTGCCCCATAACTTACATAGGGTTGACCAAACTTGCAGAAACATGTTTATTTCAGCTGAAAAACACGTTTTGACCCTTTCTGCACACTGGGGTTAAGAGCTGAGTGTGTGGGCTCTTCTGAGCCTTGCTGTTACATAGGGATTCAGTTGTCTGAAAAAACGCGTTTATTTCGGGCTGAAAAACACGTTTTGAAAAGTGTGCTGTTACTGCCCCATAACTTACATGGGGTTGACCAAACTTGCAGAAACATGTTTATTTCTGCTGAAAAACACGTTTTGACCCTTTCTGCACACTGGGGTTAAGATCTGAGTGTGTGGGCTCTTCTGAACCTTGCTGTTACATGGGGATTCAGTTGTCTGAAAAAACGCGTTTATTTCGGGCTGAACAACACGTTTTGAAAAGTGTGTTGTTACTGCCCCATAACTTACATGGGGTTGACCAAACTTGCAGAAACATGTTTATTTCTGCTGAAAAACACGTTTTGACCCTTTCTGCACACTGGGGTTAAGAGCTGAGTGTGTGGGCTCTTCTGAGCCTTGCTGTTACATGGGGATTCAGTTGTCTGAAAAAACGTGTTTATTTCGGGCTGAAAAACACGTTTTGAAAAGTGTGTTGTTACTGCCCCATAACTTACATGGGGTTGACCAAACTTTCAGAAACATGTTTATTTCTGCTGAAAAACACGTTTTGACCCTTTCTGCACACTGGGGTTAAAAGCTGAGTGTGTGGGCTCTTCAGAACCTTGCTGTTACATGGGGATTCAGTTGTCTGAAAAAACGCGTTTATTTCGGGCTGAAAAACACGTTTTGAAAAGTGTGCTGTTACTGCCCCATAACTTACATGGGGTTGACCAAACTTGCAGAAACATGTTTATTTCAGCTGAAAAACACGTTTTGACCCTTTCTGCACACTGGGGTTAAGAGCTGAGTGTGTGGGCTCTTCTGAACCTTGCTGTTACATGGGGATTCAGTTGTCTGAAAAAACGCGTTTATTTCGGGCTGAAAAACACGTTTTGAAAAGTGTGTTGTTACTGCCCCATAACTTACATAGGGTTGACCAAACTTGCAGAAACATGTTTATTTCTGCTGAAAAACACGTTTTGACCCTTTCTGCACACTGGGGTTAAGAGCTGAGTGTGTGGGCTCTTCTGAACCTTGCTGTTACATGGGGATTCAGTTGTCTGAAAAAACGCGTTTATTTCGGGCTGAAAAACACGTTTTGAAAAGTGTGCTGTTACTGTCCCATAACTTACATGGGGTTGACCAAACTTGCAGAAACATGTTTATTTCTGCTGAAAAACACGTTTTGACCCTTTCTGCACACTGGGGTTAAGAGCTGAGTGTGTGGGCTCTTCTGAACCTTGCTGTTACATGGGGATTCAGTTGTCTGAAAAAACGTGTTTATTTCGGGCTGAAAAACACGTTTTGAAAAGTGTGTTGTTACTGCCCCATAACTTACATGGGGTTGACCAAACTTTCAGAAACATGTTTATTTCTGCTGAAAAACACGTTTTGACCCTTTCTGCACACTGGGGTTAAGAGCTGAGTGTGTGGGCTCTTCAGAACCTTGCTGTTACATGGGGATTCAGTTGTCTGAAAAAACGCGTTTATTTCGGGCTGAAAAACACGTTTTGAAAAGTGTGCTGTTACTGCCCCATAACTTACATGGGGTTGACCAAACTTGCAGAAACATGTTTATTTCAGCTGAAAAACACGTTTTGACCCTTTCTGCACACTGGGGTTAAGAGCTGAGTGTGTGGGCTCTTCTGAACCTTGCTGTTACATGGGGATTCAGTTGTCTGAAAAAACGCGTTTATTTCGGGCTGAAAAACACGTTTTGAAAAGTGTGTTGTTACTGCCCCATAACTTACATAGGGTTGACCAAACTTGCAGAAACATGTTTATTTCTGCTGAAAAACACGTTTTGACCCTTTCTGCACACTGGGGTTAAGAGCTGAGTGTGTGGGCTCTTCTGAACCTTGCTGTTACATGGGGATTCAGTTGTCTGAAAAAACGCGTTTATTTCGGGCTGAAAAACACGTTTTGAAAAGTGTGCTGTTACTGTCCCATAACTTACATGGGGTTGACCAAACTTGCAGAAACATGTTTATTTCTGCTGAAAAACACGTTTTGACCCTTTCTGCACACTGGGGTTAAGAGCTGAGTGTGTGGGCTCTTCTGAACCTTGCTGTTACATGGGGATTCAGTTGTCTGAAAAAACGCGTTTATTTCGGGCTGAAAAACACGTTTTGAAAAGTGTGCTGTTACTGTCCCATAACTTACATGGGGTTGACCAAACTTGCAGAAACATGTTTATTTCTGCTGAAAAACACGTTTTGACCCTTTCTGCACACTGGGGTTAAGAGCTGAGTGTGTGGGCTCTTCTGAACCTTGCTGTTACATGGGGATTCAGTTGTCTGAAAAAACGTGTTTATTTCGGGCTGAAAAACACGTTTTGAAAAGTGTGTTGTTACTGCCCCATAACTTACATGGGGTTGACCAAACTTGCAGAAACATGTTTATTTCTGCTGAAAAACACGTTTTGACCCTTTCTGCACACTGGGGTTAAGATCTGAGTGTGTGGGCTCTTCTGAACCTTGCTGTTACATGGGGATTCAGTTGTCTGAAAAAACGCGTTTATTTCGGGCTGAAAAACATGTTTTGAAAAGTGTGTTGTTACTGCCCCATAACTTACATGGGGTTGACCAAACTTGCAGAAACATGTTTATTTCTGCTGAAAAACACGTTTTGACCCTTTCTGCACACTAGGGTTAAGAGCTGAGTGTGTGGGCTCTTCTGAGCCTTGCTGTTACATAGGGATTCAGTTGTCTGAAAAAACGCGTTTATTTCGGGCTGAAAAACACGTTTTGAAAAGTGTGTTGTTACTGCCCCATAACTTACATGGGGTTGACCAAACTTGCAGAAACATGTTTATTTCTGCTGAAAAACACGTTTTGACCCTTTCTGCACACTGGGGTTAAGATCTGAGTGTGTGGGCTCTTCTGAACCTTGCTGTTACATGGGGATTCAGTTGTCTGAAAAAACGCGTTTATTTCGGGCTGAAAAACACGTTTTGAAAAGTGTGTTGTTACTGCCCCATAACTTACATGGGGTTGACCAAACTTGCAGAAACATGTTTATTTCTGCTGAAAAACACGTTTTGACCCTTTCTGCACACTGGGGATAAGAGCTGAGTGTGTGGGCTCTTCTGAACCTTGCTGTTACATGGGGATTCAGTTGTCTGAAAAAACGCGTTTATTTCGGGCTGAAAAACACGTTTTGAAAAGTGTGTTGTTACTGCCCCATAACTTACATAGGGTTGACCAAACTTGCAGAAACATGTTTATTTCTGCTGAAAAACACGTTTTGACCCTTTCTGCACACTGGGGTTAAGAGCTGAGTGTGTGGGCTCTTCTGAACCTTGCTGTTACATGGGGATTCAGTTGTCTGAAAAAACGCGTTTATTTCGGGCTGAAAAACACGTTTTGAAAAGTGTGCTGTTACTGTCCCATAACTTACATGGGGTTGACCAAACTTGCAGAAACATGTTTATTTCTGCTGAAAAACACGTTTTGACCCTTTCTGCACACTGGGGTTAAGAGCTGAGTGTGTGGGCTCTTCTGAGCCTTGCTGTTACATAGGGATTCAGTTGTCTGAAAAAACGTGTTTATTTCGGGCTGAAAAACACGTTTTGAAAAGTGTGCTGTTACTGCCCCATAACTTACATGGGGTTGACCAAACTTGCAGAAACATGTTTATTTCTGCTGAAAAACACGTTTTGACCCTTTCTGCACACTGGGGTTAAGAGCTGAGTGTGTGGGCTCTTCTGAGCCTTGCTGTTACATAGGGATTCAGTTGTCTGAAAAAACGCGTTTATTTCGGGCTGAAAAACACGTTTTGAAAAGTGTGCTGTTACTGCCCCATAACTTACATGGGGTTGACCAAACTTGCAGAAACATGTTTATTTCTGCTGAAAAACACGTTTTGACCCTTTCTGCACACTGGGGTTAAGATCTGAGTGTGTGGGCTCTTCTGAACCTTGCTGTTACATGGGGATTCAGTTGTCTGAAAAAACGCGTTTATTTCGGGCTGAAAAACACGTTTTGAAAAGTGTGTTGTTACTGCCCCATAACTTACATGGGGTTGACCAAACTTGCAGAAACATGTTTATTTCTGCTGAAAAACACGTTTTGACCCTTTCTGCACACTGGGGTTAAGAGCTGAGTGTGTGGGCTCTTCTGAGCCTTGCTGTTACATGGGGATTCAGTTGTCTGAAAAAACGTGTTTATTTCGGGCTGAAAAACACGTTTTGAAAAGTGTGTTGTTACTGCCCCATAACTTACATGGGGTTGACCAAACTTTCAGAAATGTTTATTTCTGCTGAAAAACACGTTTTGACCCTTTCTGCACACTGGGGTTAAAAGCTGAGTGTGTGGGCTCTTCAGAACCTTGCTGTTACATGGGGATTCAGTTGTCTGAAAAAACGCGTTTATTTCGGGCTGAAAAACACGTTTTGAAAAGTGTGCTGTTACTGCCCCATAACTTACATGGGGTTGACCAAACTTGCAGAAACATGTTTATTTCAGCTGAAAAACACGTTTTGACCCTTTCTGCACACTGGGGTTAAGAGCTGAGTGTGTGGGCTCTTCTGAACCTTGCTGTTACATGGGGATTCAGTTGTCTGAAAAAACGCGTTTATTTCGGGCTGAAAAACACGTTTTGAAAAGTGTGTTGTTACTGCCCCATAACTTACATAGGGTTGACCAAACTTGCAGAAACATGTTTATTTCTGCTGAAAAACACGTTTTGACCCTTTCTGCACACTGGGGTTAAGAGCTGAGTGTGTGGGCTCTTCTGAACCTTGCTGTTACATGGGGATTCAGTTGTCTGAAAAAACGCGTTTATTTCGGGCTGAAAAACACGTTTTGAAAAGTGTGCTGTTACTGTCCCATAACTTACATGGGGTTGACCAAACTTGCAGAAACATGTTTATTTCTGCTGAAAAACACGTTTTGACCCTTTCTGCACACTGGGGTTAAGAGCTGAGTGTGTGGGCTCTTCTGAACCTTGCTGTTACATGGGGATTCAGTTGTCTGAAAAAACGCGTTTATTTCGGGCTGAAAAACACGTTTTGAAAAGTGTGTTGTTACTGCCCCATAACTTACATGGGGTTGACCAAACTTGCAGAAACATGTTTATTTCTGCTGAAAAACACGTTTTGACCCTTTCTGCACACTGGGGTTAAGAGCTGAGTGTGTGGGCTCTTCTGAGCCTTGCTGTTACATGGGGATTCAGTTGTCTGAAAAAACGCGTTTATTTCGGGCTGAAAAACACGTTTTGAAAAGTGTGCTGTTACTGCCCCATAACTTACATGGGGTTGACCAAACTTGCAGAAACATGTTTATTTCTGCTGAAAAACACGTTTTGACCCTTTCTGCACACTGGGGTTAAGAGCTGAGTGTGTGGGCTCTTCTGAGCCTTGCTGTTACATAGGGATTCAGTTGTCTGAAAAAACGCGTTTATTTCGGGCTGAAAAACACGTTTTGAAAAGTGTGTTGTTACTGCCCCAAAACTTACATGGGGTTGACCAAACTTGCAGAAACCTGTTTATTTCTGCTGAAAAACACGTTTTGACCCTTTCTGCACACTGGGGTTAAGAGCTGAGTGTGTGGGCTCTTCTGAACCTTGCTGTTACATAGGGATTCAGTTGTCTGAAAAAACGCGTTTATTTCGGGCTGAAAAACACGTTTTGAAAAGTGTGCTGTTACTGCCCCATAACTTACATGGGGTTGACCAAACTTGCAGAAACATGTTTATTTCTGCTGAAAAACACGTTTTGACCCTTTCTGCACACTGGGGTTAAGAGCTGAGTGTGTGGGCTCTTCTGAGCCTTGCTGTTACATAGGGATTCAGTTGTCTGAAAAAACGCGTTTATTTCGGGCTGAAAAACACGTTTTGAAAAGTGTGCTGTTACTGCCCCATAACTTACATGGGGTTGACCAAACTTGCAGAAACATGTTTATTTCTGCTGAAAAACACGTTTTGACCCTTTCTGCACACTGGGGTTAAGATCTGAGTGTGTGGGCTCTTCTGAACCTTGCTGTTACATGGGGATTCAGTTGTCTGAAAAAACGCGTTTATTTCGGGCTGAAAAACACGTTTTGAAAAGTGTGTTGTTACTGCCCCATAACTTACATGGGGTTGACCAAACTTGCAGAAACATGTTTATTTCTGCTGAAAAACACGTTTTGACCCTTTCTGCACACTGGGGTTAAGAGCTGAGTGTGTGGGCTCTTCTGAGCCTTGCTGTTACATGGGGATTCAGTTGTCTGAAAAAACGTGTTTATTTCGGGCTGAAAAACACGTTTTGAAAAGTGTGTTGTTACTGCCCCATAACTTACATGGGGTTGACCAAACTTTCAGAAACATGTTTATTTCTGCTGAAAAACACGTTTTGACCCTTTCTGCACACTGGGGTTAAGAGCTGAGTGTGTGGGCTCTTCAGAACCTTGCTGTTACATGGGGATTCAGTTGTCTGAAAAAACGCGTTTATTTCGGGCTGAAAAACACGTTTTGAAAAGTGTGTTGTTACTGCCCCATAACTTACATGGGGTTGACCAAACTTGCAGAAACATGTTTATTTCTGCTGAAAAACACGTTTTGACCCTTTCTGCACACTGGGGTTAAGAGCTGAGTGTGTGGGCTCTTCTGAGCCTTGCTGTTACATGGGGATTCAGTTGTCTGAAAAAACGTGTTTATTTCGGGCTGAAAAACACGTTTTGAAAAGTGTGTTGTTACTGCCCCATAACTTACATGGGGTTGACCAAACTTTCAGAAACATGTTTATTTCTGCTGAAAAACACGTTTTGACCCTTTCTGCACACTGGGGTTAAGAGCTGAGTGTGTGGGCTCTTCAGAACCTTGCTGTTACATGGGGATTCAGTTGTCTGAAAAAACGCGTTTATTTCGGGCTGAAAAACACGTTTTGAAAAGTGTGGTGTTACTGCCCCATAACTTACATGGGGTTGACCAAACTTGCAGAAACATGTTTATTTCAGCTGAAAAACACGTTTTGACCCTTTCTGCACACTGGGGTTAAGAGCTGAGTGTGTGGGCTCTTCTGAACCTTGCTGTTACATGGGGATTCAGTTGTCTGAAAAAACGCGTTTATTTCGGGCTGAAAAACACGTTTTGAAAAGTGTGTTGTTACTGCCCCATAACTTACATAGGGTTGACCAAACTTGCAGAAACATGTTTATTTCTGCTGAAAAACACGTTTTGACCCTTTCTGCACACTGGGGTTAAGAGCTGAGTGTGTGGGCTCTTCTGAACCTTGCTGTTACATGGGGATTCAGTTGTCTGAAAAAACGCGTTTATTTCGGGCTGAAAAACACGTTTTGAAAAGTGTGCTGTTACTGTCCCATAACTTACATGGGGTTGACCAAACTTGCAGAAACATGTTTATTTCTGCTGAAAAACACGTTTTGACCCTTTCTGCACACTGGGGTTAAGAGCTGAGTGTGTGGGCTCTTCTGAACCTTGCTGTTACATGGGGATTCAGTTGTCTGAAAAAACGTGTTTATTTCGGGCTGAAAAACACGTTTTGAAAAGTGTGTTGTTACTGCCCCATAACTTACATGGGGTTGACCAAACTTTCAGAAACATGTTTATTTCTGCTGAAAAACACGTTTTGACCCTTTCTGCACACTGGGGTTAAGAGCTGAGTGTGTGGGCTCTTCAGAACCTTGCTGTTACATGGGGATTCAGTTGTCTGAAAAAACGCGTTTATTTCGGGCTGAAAAACACGTTTTGAAAAGTGTGCTGTTACTGCCCCATAACTTACATGGGGTTGACCAAACTTGCAGAAACATGTTTATTTCTGCTGAAAAACACGTTTTGACCCTTTCTGCACACTGGGGTTAAGATCTGAGTGTGTGGGCTCTTCTGAACCTTGCTGTTACATGGGGATTCAGTTGTCTGAAAAAACGCGTTTATTTCGGGCTGAAAAACACGTTTTGAAAAGTGTGTTGTTACTGCCCCATAACTTACATGGGGTTGACCAAACTTGTAGAAACATGTTTATTTCTGCTGAAAAACACGTTTTGACCCTTTCTGCACACTGGGGTTAAGAGGTGAGTGTGTGGGCTCTTCTGAGCCTTGCTGTTACATGGGGATTCAGTTGTCTGAAAAAACGCGTTTATTTCGGGCTGAAAAACACGTTTTGAAAAGTGTGTTGTTACTGCCCCATAACTTACATGGGGTTGACCAAACTTGCAGAAACATGTTTATTTCTGCTGAAAAACACGTTTTGACCCTTTCTGCACACTGGGGTTAACAGCTGAGTGTGTGGGCTCTTCTGAACCTTGCTGTTACATGGGGATTCAGTTGTCTGAAAAAACGCGTTTATTTCGGGCTGAAAAACACGTTTTGAAAAGTGTGTTGTTACTGCCCCATAACTTACATAGGGTTGACCAAACTTGCAGAAACATGTTTATTTCTGCTGAAAAACACGTTTTGACCCTTTCTGCACACTGGGGTTAAGAGCTGAGTGTGTGGGCTCTTCTGAACCTTGCTGTTACATGGGGATTCAGTTGTCTGAAAAAACGCGTTTATTTCGGGCTGAAAAACACGTTTTGAAAAGTGTGCTGTTACTGTCCCATAACTTACATGGGGTTGACCAAACTTGCAGAAACATGTTTATTTCTGCTGAAAAACACGTTTTGACCCTTTCTGCACACTGGGGTTAAGAGCTGAGTGTGTGGGCTCTTCTGAACCTTGCTGTTACATGGGGATTCAGTTGTCTGAAAAAACGCGTTTATTTCGGGCTGAAAAACACGTTTTGAAAAGTGTGTTGTTACTGTCCCATAACTTACATGGGGTTGACCAAACTTGCAGAAACATGTTTATTTCTGCTGAAAAACACGTTTTGACCCTTTCTGCACACTGGGGTTAAGAGCTGAGTGTGTGGGCTCTTCTGAACCTTGCTGTTACATGGGGATTCAGTTGTCTGAAAAAACGTGTTTATTTCGGGCTGAAAAACACGTTTTGAAAAGTGTGTTGTTACTGCCCCATAACTTACATGGGGTTGACCAAACTTGCAGAAACATGTTTATTTCTGCTGAAAAACACGTTTTGACCCTTTCTGCACACTGGGGTTAAGATCTGAGTGTGTGGGCTCTTCTGAACCTTGCTGTTACATGGGGATTCAGTTGTCTGAAAAAACGCGTTTATTTCGGGCTGAAAAACACGTTTTGAAAAGTGTGTTGTTACTGCCCCATAACTTACATGGGGTTGACCAAACTTGCAGAAACATGTTTATTTCTGCTGAAAAACACGTTTTGACCCTTTCTGCACACTGGGGTTAAGAGCTGAGTGTGTGGGCTCTTCTGAGCCTTGCTGTTACATAGGGATTCAGTTGTCTGAAAAAACGCGTTTATTTCGGGCTGAAAAACACGTTTTGAAAAGTGTGTTGTTACTGCCCCATAACTTACATGGGGTTGACCAAACTTGCAGAAACGTTTATTTCTGCTGAAAAACACGTTTTGACCCTTTCTGCACACTGGGGTTAAGATCTGAGTGTGTGGGCTCTTCTGAACCTTGCTGTTACATGGGGATTCAGTTGTCTGAAAAAACGCGTTTATTTCGGGCTGAAAAACACGTTTTGAAAAGTGTGTTGTTACTGCCCCATAACTTACATGGGGTTGACCAAACTTGCAGAAACATGTTTATTTCTGCTGAAAAACACGTTTTGACCCTTTCTGCACACTGGGGTTAAGAGCTGAGTGTGTGGGCTCTTCTGAGCCTTGCTGTTACATAGGGATTCAGTTGTCTGAAAAAACGCGTTTATTTCGGGCTGAAAAACACGTTTTGAAAAGTGTGTTGTTACTGCCCCATAACTTACATGGGGTTGACCAAACTTGCAGAAACATGTTTATTTCTGCTGAAAAACACGTTTTGACCCTTTCTGCACACTGGGGTTAAGATCTGAGTGTGTGGGCTCTTCTGAACCTTGCTGTTACATGGGGATTCAGTTGTCTGAAAAAACGCGTTTATTTCGGGCTGAAAAACACGTTTTGAAAAGTGTGTTGTTACTGCCCCATAACTTACATGGGGTTGACCAAACTTGCAGAAACATGTTTATTTCTGCTGAAAAACACGTTTTGACCCTTTCTGCACACTGGGGTTAAGAGGTGAGTGTGTGGGCTCTTCTGAGCCTTGCTGTTACATGGGGATTCAGTTGTCTGAAAAAACGCGTTTATTTCGGGCTGAAAAACACGTTTTGAAAAGTGTGTTGTTACTGCCCCATAACTTACATGGGGTTGACCAAACTTGCAGAAACATGTTTATTTCTGCTGAAAAACACGTTTTGACCCTTTCTGCACACTGGGGTTAACAGCTGAGTGTGTGGGCTCTTCTGAACCTTGCTGTTACATGGGGATTCAGTTGTCTGAAAAAACGCGTTTATTTCGGGCTGAAAAACACGTTTTGAAAAGTGTGTTGTTACTGCCCCATAACTTACATAGGGTTGACCAAACTTGCAGAAACATGTTTATTTCTGCTGAAAAACACGTTTTGACCCTTTCTGCACACTGGGGTTAAGAGCTGAGTGTGTGGGCTCTTCTGAACCTTGCTGTTACATGGGGATTCAGTTGTCTGAAAAAACGCGTTTATTTCGGGCTGAAAAACACGTTTTGAAAAGTGTGCTGTTACTGTCCCATAACTTACATGGGGTTGACCAAACTTGCAGAAACATGTTTATTTCTGCTGAAAAACACGTTTTGACCCTTTCTGCACACTGGGGTTAAGAGCTGAGTGTGTGGGCTCTTCTGAACCTTGCTGTTACATGGGGATTCAGTTGTCTGAAAAAACGCGTTTATTTCGGGCTGAAAAACACGTTTTGAAAAGTGTGTTGTTACTGCCCCATAACTTACATGGGGTTGACCAAACTTGCAGAAACATGTTTATTTCTGCTGAAAAACACGTTTTGACCCTTTCTGCACACTGGGGTTAAGAGCTGAGTGTGTGGGCTCTTCTGAACCTTGCTGTTACATGGGGATTCAGTTGTCTGAAAAAACGCGTTTATTTCGGGCTGAAAAACACGTTTTGAAAAGTGTGTTGTTACTGCCCCATAACTTACATAGGGTTGACCAAACTTGCAGAAACATGTTTATTTCAGCTGAAAAACACGTTTTGACCCTTTCTGCACACTGGGGTTAAGAGCTGAGTGTGTGGGCTCTTCTGAGCCTTGCTGTTACATAGGGATTCAGTTGTCTGAAAAAACGCGTTTATTTCGGGCTGAAAAACACGTTTTGAAAAGTGTGCTGTTACTGCCCCATAACTTACATGGGGTTGACCAAACTTGCAGAAACATGTTTATTTCTGCTGAAAAACACGTTTTGACCCTTTCTGCACACTGGGGTTAAGATCTGAGTGTGTGGGCTCTTCTGAACCTTGCTGTTACATGGGGATTCAGTTGTCTGAAAAAACGCGTTTATTTCGGGCTGAACAACACGTTTTGAAAAGTGTGTTGTTACTGCCCCATAACTTACATGGGGTTGACCAAACTTGCAGAAACATGTTTATTTCTGCTGAAAAACACGTTTTGACCCTTTCTGCACACTGGGGTTAAGAGCTGAGTGTGTGGGCTCTTCTGAGCCTTGCTGTTACATGGGGATTCAGTTGTCTGAAAAAACGTGTTTATTTCGGGCTGAAAAACACGTTTTGAAAAGTGTGTTGTTACTGCCCCATAACTTACATGGGGTTGACCAAACTTTCAGAAACATGTTTATTTCTGCTGAAAAACACGTTTTGACCCTTTCTGCACACTGGGGTTAAAAGCTGAGTGTGTGGGCTCTTCAGAACCTTGCTGTTACATGGGGATTCAGTTGTCTGAAAAAACGCGTTTATTTCGGGCTGAAAAACACGTTTTGAAAAGTGTGCTGTTACTGCCCCATAACTTACATGGGGTTGACCAAACTTGCAGAAACATGTTTATTTCAGCTGAAAAACACGTTTTGACCCTTTCTGCACACTGGGGTTAAGAGCTGAGTGTGTGGGCTCTTCTGAACCTTGCTGTTACATGGGGATTCAGTTGTCTGAAAAAACGCGTTTATTTCGGGCTGAAAAACACGTTTTGAAAAGTGTGTTGTTACTGCCCCATAACTTACATAGGGTTGACCAAACTTGCAGAAACATGTTTATTTCTGCTGAAAAACACGTTTTGACCCTTTCTGCACACTGGGGTTAAGAGCTGAGTGTGTGGGCTCTTCTGAACCTTGCTGTTACATGGGGATTCAGTTGTCTGAAAAAACGCGTTTATTTCGGGCTGAAAAACACGTTTTGAAAAGTGTGCTGTTACTGTCCCATAACTTACATGGGGTTGACCAAACTTGCAGAAACATGTTTATTTCTGCTGAAAAACACGTTTTGACCCTTTCTGCACACTGGGGTTAAGAGCTGAGTGTGTGGGCTCTTCTGAACCTTGCTGTTACATGGGGATTCAGTTGTCTGAAAAAACGTGTTTATTTCGGGCTGAAAAACACGTTTTGAAAAGTGTGTTGTTACTGCCCCATAACTTACATGGGGTTGACCAAACTTTCAGAAACATGTTTATTTCTGCTGAAAAACACGTTTTGACCCTTTCTGCACACTGGGGTTAAGAGCTGAGTGTGTGGGCTCTTCAGAACCTTGCTGTTACATGGGGATTCAGTTGTCTGAAAAAACGCGTTTATTTCGGGCTGAAAAACACGTTTTGAAAAGTGTGCTGTTACTGCCCCATAACTTACATGGGGTTGACCAAACTTGCAGAAACATGTTTATTTCAGCTGAAAAACACGTTTTGACCCTTTCTGCACACTGGGGTTAAGAGCTGAGTGTGTGGGCTCTTCTGAACCTTGCTGTTACATGGGGATTCAGTTGTCTGAAAAAACGCGTTTATTTCGGGCTGAAAAACACGTTTTGAAAAGTGTGTTGTTACTGCCCCATAACTTACATAGGGTTGACCAAACTTGCAGAAACATGTTTATTTCAGCTGAAAAACACGTTTTGACCCTTTCTGCACACTGGGGTTAAGAGCTGAGTGTGTGGGCTCTTCTGAGCCTTGCTGTTACATAGGGATTCAGTTGTCTGAAAAAACGCGTTTATTTCGGGCTGAAAAACACGTTTTGAAAAGTGTGCTGTTACTGCCCCATAACTTACATGGGGTTGACCAAACTTGCAGAAACATGTTTATTTCTGCTGAAAAACACGTTTTGACCCTTTCTGCACACTGGGGTTAAGATCTGAGTGTGTGGGCTCTTCTGAACCTTGCTGTTACATGGGGATTCAGTTGTCTGAAAAAACGCGTTTATTTCGGGCTGAACAACACGTTTTGAAAAGTGTGTTGTTACTGCCCCATAACTTACATGGGGTTGACCAAACTTGCAGAAACATGTTTATTTCTGCTGAAAAACACGTTTTGACCCTTTCTGCACACTGGGGTTAAGAGCTGAGTGTGTGGGCTCTTCTGAGCCTTGCTGTTACATGGGGATTCAGTTGTCTGAAAAAACGTGTTTATTTCGGGCTGAAAAACACGTTTTGAAAAGTGTGTTGTTACTGCCCCATAACTTACATGGGGTTGACCAAACTTTCAGAAACATGTTTATTTCTGCTGAAAAACACGTTTTGACCCTTTCTGCACACTGGGGTTAAAAGCTGAGTGTGTGGGCTCTTCAGAACCTTGCTGTTACATGGGGATTCAGTTGTCTGAAAAAACGCGTTTATTTCGGGCTGAAAAACACGTTTTGAAAAGTGTGCTGTTACTGCCCCATAACTTACATGGGGTTGACCAAACTTGCAGAAACATGTTTATTTCAGCTGAAAAACACGTTTTGACCCTTTCTGCACACTGGGGTTAAGAGCTGAGTGTGTGGGCTCTTCTGAACCTTGCTGTTACATGGGGATTCAGTTGTCTGAAAAAACGCGTTTATTTCGGGCTGAAAAACACGTTTTGAAAAGTGTGTTGTTACTGCCCCATAACTTACATAGGGTTGACCAAACTTGCAGAAACATGTTTATTTCTGCTGAAAAACACGTTTTGACCCTTTCTGCACACTGGGGTTAAGAGCTGAGTGTGTGGGCTCTTCTGAACCTTGCTGTTACATGGGGATTCAGTTGTCTGAAAAAACGCGTTTATTTCGGGCTGAAAAACACGTTTTGAAAAGTGTGCTGTTACTGTCCCATAACTTACATGGGGTTGACCAAACTTGCAGAAACATGTTTATTTCTGCTGAAAAACACGTTTTGACCCTTTCTGCACACTGGGGTTAAGAGCTGAGTGTGTGGGCTCTTCTGAACCTTGCTGTTACATGGGGATTCAGTTGTCTGAAAAAACGTGTTTATTTCGGGCTGAAAAACACGTTTTGAAAAGTGTGTTGTTACTGCCCCATAACTTACATGGGGTTGACCAAACTTTCAGAAACATGTTTATTTCTGCTGAAAAACACGTTTTGACCCTTTCTGCACACTGGGGTTAAGAGCTGAGTGTGTGGGCTCTTCAGAACCTTGCTGTTACATGGGGATTCAGTTGTCTGAAAAAACGCGTTTATTTCGGGCTGAAAAACACGTTTTGAAAAGTGTGCTGTTACTGCCCCATAACTTACATGGGGTTGACCAAACTTGCAGAAACATGTTTATTTCAGCTGAAAAACACGTTTTGACCCTTTCTGCACACTGGGGTTAAGAGCTGAGTGTGTGGGCTCTTCTGAACCTTGCTGTTACATGGGGATTCAGTTGTCTGAAAAAACGCGTTTATTTCGGGCTGAAAAACACGTTTTGAAAAGTGTGTTGTTACTGCCCCATAACTTACATAGGGTTGACCAAACTTGCAGAAACATGTTTATTTCTGCTGAAAAACACGTTTTGACCCTTTCTGCACACTGGGGTTAAGAGCTGAGTGTGTGGGCTCTTCTGAACCTTGCTGTTACATGGGGATTCAGTTGTCTGAAAAAACGCGTTTATTTCGGGCTGAAAAACACGTTTTGAAAAGTGTGCTGTTACTGTCCCATAACTTACATGGGGTTGACCAAACTTGCAGAAACATGTTTATTTCTGCTGAAAAACACGTTTTGACCCTTTCTGCACACTGGGGTTAAGAGCTGAGTGTGTGGGCTCTTCTGAACCTTGCTGTTACATGGGGATTCAGTTGTCTGAAAAAACGCGTTTATTTCGGGCTGAAAAATACGTTTTGAAAAGTGTGCTGTTACTGTCCCATAACTTACATGGGGTTGACCAAACTTGCAGAAACATGTTTATTTCTGCTGAAAAACACGTTTTGACCCTTTCTGCACACTGGGGTTAAGAGCTGAGTGTGTGGGCTCTTCTGAACCTTGCTGTTACATGGGGATTCAGTTGTCTGAAAAAACGTGTTTATTTCGGGCTGAAAAACACGTTTTGAAAAGTGTGTTGTTACTGCCCCATAACTTACATGGGGTTGACCAAACTTGCAGAAACATGTTTATTTCTGCTGAAAAACACGTTTTGACCCTTTCTGCACACTGGGGTTAAGATCTGAGTGTGTGGGCTCTTCTGAACCTTGCTGTTACATGGGGATTCAGTTGTCTGAAAAAACGCGTTTATTTCGGGCTGAAAAACATGTTTTGAAAAGTGTGTTGTTACTGCCCCATAACTTACATGGGGTTGACCAAACTTGCAGAAACATGTTTATTTCTGCTGAAAAACACGTTTTGACCCTTTCTGCACACTAGGGTTAAGAGCTGAGTGTGTGGGCTCTTCTGAGCCTTGCTGTTACATAGGGATTCAGTTGTCTGAAAAAACGCGTTTATTTCGGGCTGAAAAACACGTTTTGAAAAGTGTGTTGTTACTGCCCCATAACTTACATGGGGTTGACCAAACTTGCAGAAACATGTTTATTTCTGCTGAAAAACACGTTTTGACCCTTTCTGCACACTGGGGTTAAGATCTGAGTGTGTGGGCTCTTCTGAACCTTGCTGTTACATGGGGATTCAGTTGTCTGAAAAAACGCGTTTATTTCGGGCTGAAAAACACGTTTTGAAAAGTGTGTTGTTACTGCCCCATAACTTACATGGGGTTGACCAAACTTGCAGAAACATGTTTATTTCTGCTGAAAAACACGTTTTGACCCTTTCTGCACACTGGGGATAAGAGCTGAGTGTGTGGGCTCTTCTGAACCTTGCTGTTACATGGGGATTCAGTTGTCTGAAAAAACGCGTTTATTTCGGGCTGAAAAACACGTTTTGAAAAGTGTGTTGTTACTGCCCCATAACTTACATAGGGTTGACCAAACTTGCAGAAACATGTTTATTTCTGCTGAAAAACACGTTTTGACCCTTTCTGCACACTGGGGTTAAGAGCTGAGTGTGTGGGCTCTTCTGAACCTTGCTGTTACATGGGGATTCAGTTGTCTGAAAAAACGCGTTTATTTCGGGCTGAAAAACACGTTTTGAAAAGTGTGCTGTTACTGTCCCATAACTTACATGGGGTTGACCAAACTTGCAGAAACATGTTTATTTCTGCTGAAAAACACGTTTTGACCCTTTCTGCACACTGGGGTTAAGAGCTGAGTGTGTGGGCTCTTCTGAGCCTTGCTGTTACATAGGGATTCAGTTGTCTGAAAAAACGTGTTTATTTCGGGCTGAAAAACACGTTTTGAAAAGTGTGCTGTTACTGCCCCATAACTTACATGGGGTTGACCAAACTTGCAGAAACATGTTTATTTCTGCTGAAAAACACGTTTTGACCCTTTCTGCACACTGGGGTTAAGAGCTGAGTGTGTGGGCTCTTCTGAGCCTTGCTGTTACATAGGGATTCAGTTGTCTGAAAAAACGCGTTTATTTCGGGCTGAAAAACACGTTTTGAAAAGTGTGCTGTTACTGCCCCATAACTTACATGGGGTTGACCAAACTTGCAGAAACATGTTTATTTCTGCTGAAAAACACGTTTTGACCCTTTCTGCACACTGGGGTTAAGATCTGAGTGTGTGGGCTCTTCTGAACCTTGCTGTTACATGGGGATTCAGTTGTCTGAAAAAACGCGTTTATTTCGGGCTGAAAAACACGTTTTGAAAAGTGTGTTGTTACTGCCCCATAACTTACATGGGGTTGACCAAACTTGCAGAAACATGTTTATTTCTGCTGAAAAACACGTTTTGACCCTTTCTGCACACTGGGGTTAAGAGCTGAGTGTGTGGGCTCTTCTGAGCCTTGCTGTTACATGGGGATTCAGTTGTCTGAAAAAACGTGTTTATTTCGGGCTGAAAAACACGTTTTGAAAAGTGTGTTGTTACTGCCCCATAACTTACATGGGGTTGACCAAACTTTCAGAAATGTTTATTTCTGCTGAAAAACACGTTTTGACCCTTTCTGCACACTGGGGTTAAAAGCTGAGTGTGTGGGCTCTTCAGAACCTTGCTGTTACATGGGGATTCAGTTGTCTGAAAAAACGCGTTTATTTCGGGCTGAAAAACACGTTTTGAAAAGTGTGCTGTTACTGCCCCATAACTTACATGGGGTTGACCAAACTTGCAGAAACATGTTTATTTCAGCTGAAAAACACGTTTTGACCCTTTCTGCACACTGGGGTTAAGAGCTGAGTGTGTGGGCTCTTCTGAACCTTGCTGTTACATGGGGATTCAGTTGTCTGAAAAAACGCGTTTATTTCGGGCTGAAAAACACGTTTTGAAAAGTGTGTTGTTACTGCCCCATAACTTACATAGGGTTGACCAAACTTGCAGAAACATGTTTATTTCTGCTGAAAAACACGTTTTGACCCTTTCTGCACACTGGGGTTAAGAGCTGAGTGTGTGGGCTCTTCTGAACCTTGCTGTTACATGGGGATTCAGTTGTCTGAAAAAACGCGTTTATTTCGGGCTGAAAAACACGTTTTGAAAAGTGTGCTGTTACTGTCCCATAACTTACATGGGGTTGACCAAACTTGCAGAAACATGTTTATTTCTGCTGAAAAACACGTTTTGACCCTTTCTGCACACTGGGGTTAAGAGCTGAGTGTGTGGGCTCTTCTGAACCTTGCTGTTACATGGGGATTCAGTTGTCTGAAAAAACGCGTTTATTTCGGGCTGAAAAACACGTTTTGAAAAGTGTGTTGTTACTGCCCCATAACTTACATGGGGTTGACCAAACTTGCAGAAACATGTTTATTTCTGCTGAAAAACACGTTTTGACCCTTTCTGCACACTGGGGTTAAGAGCTGAGTGTGTGGGCTCTTCTGAGCCTTGCTGTTACATGGGGATTCAGTTGTCTGAAAAAACGCGTTTATTTCGGGCTGAAAAACACGTTTTGAAAAGTGTGCTGTTACTGCCCCATAACTTACATGGGGTTGACCAAACTTGCAGAAACATGTTTATTTCTGCTGAAAAACACGTTTTGACCCTTTCTGCACACTGGGGTTAAGAGCTGAGTGTGTGGGCTCTTCTGAGCCTTGCTGTTACATAGGGATTCAGTTGTCTGAAAAAACGCGTTTATTTCGGGCTGAAAAACACGTTTTGAAAAGTGTGTTGTTACTGCCCCAAAACTTACATGGGGTTGACCAAACTTGCAGAAACCTGTTTATTTCTGCTGAAAAACACGTTTTGACCCTTTCTGCACACTGGGGTTAAGAGCTGAGTGTGTGGGCTCTTCTGAACCTTGCTGTTACATAGGGATTCAGTTGTCTGAAAAAACGCGTTTATTTCGGGCTGAAAAACACGTTTTGAAAAGTGTGCTGTTACTGCCCCATAACTTACATGGGGTTGACCAAACTTGCAGAAACATGTTTATTTCTGCTGAAAAACACGTTTTGACCCTTTCTGCACACTGGGGTTAAGAGCTGAGTGTGTGGGCTCTTCTGAGCCTTGCTGTTACATAGGGATTCAGTTGTCTGAAAAAACGCGTTTATTTCGGGCTGAAAAACACGTTTTGAAAAGTGTGCTGTTACTGCCCCATAACTTACATGGGGTTGACCAAACTTGCAGAAACATGTTTATTTCTGCTGAAAAACACGTTTTGACCCTTTCTGCACACTGGGGTTAAGATCTGAGTGTGTGGGCTCTTCTGAACCTTGCTGTTACATGGGGATTCAGTTGTCTGAAAAAACGCGTTTATTTCGGGCTGAAAAACACGTTTTGAAAAGTGTGTTGTTACTGCCCCATAACTTACATGGGGTTGACCAAACTTGCAGAAACATGTTTATTTCTGCTGAAAAACACGTTTTGACCCTTTCTGCACACTGGGGTTAAGAGCTGAGTGTGTGGGCTCTTCTGAGCCTTGCTGTTACATGGGGATTCAGTTGTCTGAAAAAACGTGTTTATTTCGGGCTGAAAAACACGTTTTGAAAAGTGTGTTGTTACTGCCCCATAACTTACATGGGGTTGACCAAACTTTCAGAAACATGTTTATTTCTGCT
The DNA here is from genome assembly GCF_059453375.1 of Lepisosteus platostomus. Classification (NCBI taxonomy): domain Eukaryota; kingdom Metazoa; phylum Chordata; class Actinopteri; order Semionotiformes; family Lepisosteidae; genus Lepisosteus; species Lepisosteus platostomus. The sequence goes on along the minus strand of NC_142621.1, from coordinate 15,934,761 downwards.
GAAAAACACGTTTTGACCCTTTCTGCACACTGGGGTTAAGAGCTGAGTGTGTGGGCTCTTCAGAACCTTGCTGTTACATGGGGATTCAGTTGTCTGAAAAAACGCGTTTATTTCGGGCTGAAAAACACGTTTTGAAAAGTGTGTTGTTACTGCCCCATAACTTACATGGGGTTGACCAAACTTGCAGAAACATGTTTATTTCTGCTGAAAAACACGTTTTGACCCTTTCTGCACACTGGGGTTAAGAGCTGAGTGTGTGGGCTCTTCTGAGCCTTGCTGTTACATGGGGATTCAGTTGTCTGAAAAAACGTGTTTATTTCGGGCTGAAAAACACGTTTTGAAAAGTGTGTTGTTACTGCCCCATAACTTACATGGGGTTGACCAAACTTTCAGAAACATGTTTATTTCTGCTGAAAAACACGTTTTGACCCTTTCTGCACACTGGGGTTAAGAGCTGAGTGTGTGGGCTCTTCAGAACCTTGCTGTTACATGGGGATTCAGTTGTCTGAAAAAACGCGTTTATTTCGGGCTGAAAAACACGTTTTGAAAAGTGTGGTGTTACTGCCCCATAACTTACATGGGGTTGACCAAACTTGCAGAAACATGCTTATTTCAGCTGAAAAACACGTTTTGACCCTTTCTGCACACTGGGGTTAAGAGCTGAGTGTGTGGGCTCTTCTGAACCTTGCTGTTACATGGGGATTCAGTTGTCTGAAAAAACGCGTTTATTTCGGGCTGAAAAACACGTTTTGAAAAGTGTGTTGTTACTGCCCCATAACTTACATAGGGTTGACCAAACTTGCAGAAACATGTTTATTTCTGCTGAAAAACACGTTTTGACCCTTTCTGCACACTGGGGTTAAGAGCTGAGTGTGTGGGCTCTTCTGAACCTTGCTGTTACATGGGGATTCAGTTGTCTGAAAAAACGCGTTTATTTCGGGCTGAAAAACACGTTTTGAAAAGTGTGCTGTTACTGTCCCATAACTTACATGGGGTTGACCAAACTTGCAGAAACATGTTTATTTCTGCTGAAAAACACGTTTTGACCCTTTCTGCACACTGGGGTTAAGAGCTGAGTGTGTGGGCTCTTCTGAACCTTGCTGTTACATGGGGATTCAGTTGTCTGAAAAAACGTGTTTATTTCGGGCTGAAAAACACGTTTTGAAAAGTGTGTTGTTACTGCCCCATAACTTACATGGGGTTGACCAAACTTTCAGAAACATGTTTATTTCTGCTGAAAAACACGTTTTGACCCTTTCTGCACACTGGGGTTAAGAGCTGAGTGTGTGGGCTCTTCAGAACCTTGCTGTTACATGGGGATTCAGTTGTCTGAAAAAACGCGTTTATTTCGGGCTGAAAAACACGTTTTGAAAAGTGTGCTGTTACTGCCCCATAACTTACATGGGGTTGACCAAACTTGCAGAAACCTGTTTATTTCTGCTGAAAAACACGTTTTGACCCTTTCTGCACACTGGGGTTAAGAGCTGAGTGTGTGGGCTCTTCTGAACCTTGCTGTTACATGGGGATTCAGTTGTCTGAAAAAACGCGTTTATTTCGGGCTGAAAAACACGTTTTGAAAAGTGTGTTGTTACTGCCCCATAACTTACATAGGGTTGACCAAACTTGCAGAAACATGTTTATTTCTGCTGAAAAACACGTTTTGACCCTTTCTGCACACTGGGGTTAAGAGCTGAGTGTGTGGGCTCTTCTGAACCTTGCTGTTACATGGGGATTCAGTTGTCTGAAAAAACGCGTTTATTTCGGGCTGAAAAACACGTTTTGAAAAGTGTGCTGTTACTGTCCCATAACTTACATGGGGTTGACCAAACTTGCAGAAACATGTTTATTTCTGCTGAAAAACACGTTTTGACCCTTTCTGCACACTGGGGTTAAGAGCTGAGTGTGTGGGCTCTTCTGAACCTTGCTGTTACATGGGGATTCAGTTGTCTGAAAAAACGCGTTTATTTCGGGCTGAAAAACACGTTTTGAAAAGTGTGCTGTTACTGTCCCATAACTTACATGGGGTTGACCAAACTTGCAGAAACATGTTTATTTCTGCTGAAAAACACGTTTTGACCCTTTCTGCACACTGGGGTTAAGAGCTGAGTGTGTGGGCTCTTCTGAACCTTGCTGTTACATGGGGATTCAGTTGTCTGAAAAAACGTGTTTATTTCGGGCTGAAAAACACGTTTTGAAAAGTGTGTTGTTACTGCCCCATAACTTACATGGGGTTGACCAAACTTGCAGAAACATGTTTATTTCTGCTGAAAAACACGTTTTGACCCTTTCTGCACACTGGGGTTAAGATCTGAGTGTGTGGGCTCTTCTGAACCTTGCTGTTACATGGGGATTCAGTTGTCTGAAAAAACGCGTTTATTTCGGGCTGAAAAACATGTTTTGAAAAGTGTGTTGTTACTGCCCCATAACTTACATGGGGTTGACCAAACTTGCAGAAACATGTTTATTTCTGCTGAAAAACACGTTTTGACCCTTTCTGCACACTAGGGTTAAGAGCTGAGTGTGTGGGCTCTTCTGAGCCTTGCTGTTACATAGGGATTCAGTTGTCTGAAAAAACGCGTTTATTTCGGGCTGAAAAACACGTTTTGAAAAGTGTGTTGTTACTGCCCCATAACTTACATGGGGTTGACCAAACTTGCAGAAACATGTTTATTTCTGCTGAAAAACACGTTTTGACCCTTTCTGCACACTGGGGTTAAGATCTGAGTGTGTGGGCTCTTCTGAACCTTGCTGTTACATGGGGATTCAGTTGTCTGAAAAAACGCGTTTATTTCGGGCTGAAAAACACGTTTTGAAAAGTGTGTTGTTACTGCCCCATAACTTACATGGGGTTGACCAAACTTGCAGAAACATGTTTATTTCTGCTGAAAAACACGTTTTGACCCTTTCTGCACACTGGGGATAAGAGCTGAGTGTGTGGGCTCTTCTGAACCTTGCTGTTACATGGGGATTCAGTTGTCTGAAAAAACGCGTTTATTTCGGGCTGAAAAACACGTTTTGAAAAGTGTGTTGTTACTGCCCCATAACTTACATAGGGTTGACCAAACTTGCAGAAACATGTTTATTTCTGCTGAAAAACACGTTTTGACCCTTTCTGCACACTGGGGTTAAGAGCTGAGTGTGTGGGCTCTTCTGAACCTTGCTGTTACATGGGGATTCAGTTGTCTGAAAAAACGCGTTTATTTCGGGCTGAAAAACACGTTTTGAAAAGTGTGCTGTTACTGTCCCATAACTTACATGGGGTTGACCAAACTTGCAGAAACATGTTTATTTCTGCTGAAAAACACGTTTTGACCCTTTCTGCACACTGGGGTTAAGAGCTGAGTGTGTGGGCTCTTCTGAGCCTTGCTGTTACATAGGGATTCAGTTGTCTGAAAAAACGTGTTTATTTCGGGCTGAAAAACACGTTTTGAAAAGTGTGCTGTTACTGCCCCATAACTTACATGGGGTTGACCAAACTTGCAGAAACATGTTTATTTCTGCTGAAAAACACGTTTTGACCCTTTCTGCACACTGGGGTTAAGAGCTGAGTGTGTGGGCTCTTCTGAGCCTTGCTGTTACATAGGGATTCAGTTGTCTGAAAAAACGCGTTTATTTCGGGCTGAAAAACACGTTTTGAAAAGTGTGCTGTTACTGCCCCATAACTTACATGGGGTTGACCAAACTTGCAGAAACATGTTTATTTCTGCTGAAAAACACGTTTTGACCCTTTCTGCACACTGGGGTTAAGATCTGAGTGTGTGGGCTCTTCTGAACCTTGCTGTTACATGGGGATTCAGTTGTCTGAAAAAACGCGTTTATTTCGGGCTGAAAAACACGTTTTGAAAAGTGTGTTGTTACTGCCCCATAACTTACATGGGGTTGACCAAACTTGCAGAAACATGTTTATTTCTGCTGAAAAACACGTTTTGACCCTTTCTGCACACTGGGGTTAAGAGCTGAGTGTGTGGGCTCTTCTGAGCCTTGCTGTTACATGGGGATTCAGTTGTCTGAAAAAACGTGTTTATTTCGGGCTGAAAAACACGTTTTGAAAAGTGTGTTGTTACTGCCCCATAACTTACATGGGGTTGACCAAACTTTCAGAAATGTTTATTTCTGCTGAAAAACACGTTTTGACCCTTTCTGCACACTGGGGTTAAAAGCTGAGTGTGTGGGCTCTTCAGAACCTTGCTGTTACATGGGGATTCAGTTGTCTGAAAAAACGCGTTTATTTCGGGCTGAAAAACACGTTTTGAAAAGTGTGCTGTTACTGCCCCATAACTTACATGGGGTTGACCAAACTTGCAGAAACATGTTTATTTCAGCTGAAAAACACGTTTTGACCCTTTCTGCACACTGGGGTTAAGAGCTGAGTGTGTGGGCTCTTCTGAACCTTGCTGTTACATGGGGATTCAGTTGTCTGAAAAAACGCGTTTATTTCGGGCTGAAAAACACGTTTTGAAAAGTGTGTTGTTACTGCCCCATAACTTACATAGGGTTGACCAAACTTGCAGAAACATGTTTATTTCTGCTGAAAAACACGTTTTGACCCTTTCTGCACACTGGGGTTAAGAGCTGAGTGTGTGGGCTCTTCTGAACCTTGCTGTTACATGGGGATTCAGTTGTCTGAAAAAACGCGTTTATTTCGGGCTGAAAAACACGTTTTGAAAAGTGTGCTGTTACTGTCCCATAACTTACATGGGGTTGACCAAACTTGCAGAAACATGTTTATTTCTGCTGAAAAACACGTTTTGACCCTTTCTGCACACTGGGGTTAAGAGCTGAGTGTGTGGGCTCTTCTGAACCTTGCTGTTACATGGGGATTCAGTTGTCTGAAAAAACGCGTTTATTTCGGGCTGAAAAACACGTTTTGAAAAGTGTGTTGTTACTGCCCCATAACTTACATGGGGTTGACCAAACTTGCAGAAACATGTTTATTTCTGCTGAAAAACACGTTTTGACCCTTTCTGCACACTGGGGTTAAGAGCTGAGTGTGTGGGCTCTTCTGAGCCTTGCTGTTACATGGGGATTCAGTTGTCTGAAAAAACGCGTTTATTTCGGGCTGAAAAACACGTTTTGAAAAGTGTGCTGTTACTGCCCCATAACTTACATGGGGTTGACCAAACTTGCAGAAACATGTTTATTTCTGCTGAAAAACACGTTTTGACCCTTTCTGCACACTGGGGTTAAGAGCTGAGTGTGTGGGCTCTTCTGAGCCTTGCTGTTACATAGGGATTCAGTTGTCTGAAAAAACGCGTTTATTTCGGGCTGAAAAACACGTTTTGAAAAGTGTGTTGTTACTGCCCCAAAACTTACATGGGGTTGACCAAACTTGCAGAAACCTGTTTATTTCTGCTGAAAAACACGTTTTGACCCTTTCTGCACACTGGGGTTAAGAGCTGAGTGTGTGGGCTCTTCTGAACCTTGCTGTTACATAGGGATTCAGTTGTCTGAAAAAACGCGTTTATTTCGGGCTGAAAAACACGTTTTGAAAAGTGTGCTGTTACTGCCCCATAACTTACATGGGGTTGACCAAACTTGCAGAAACATGTTTATTTCTGCTGAAAAACACGTTTTGACCCTTTCTGCACACTGGGGTTAAGATCTGAGTGTGTGGGCTCTTCTGAACCTTGCTGTTACATGGGGATTCAGTTGTCTGAAAAAACGCGTTTATTTCGGGCTGAAAAACACGTTTTGAAAAGTGTGTTGTTACTGCCCCATAACTTACATGGGGTTGACCAAACTTGCAGAAACATGTTTATTTCTGCTGAAAAACACGTTTTGACCCTTTCTGCACACTGGGGTTAAGAGCTGAGTGTGTGGGCTCTTCTGAGCCTTGCTGTTACATGGGGATTCAGTTGTCTGAAAAAACGTGTTTATTTCGGGCTGAAAAACACGTTTTGAAAAGTGTGTTGTTACTGCCCCATAACTTACATGGGGTTGACCAAACTTTCAGAAACATGTTTATTTCTGCTGAAAAACACGTTTTGACCCTTTCTGCACACTGGGGTTAAGAGCTGAGTGTGTGGGCTCTTCAGAACCTTGCTGTTACATGGGGATTCAGTTGTCTGAAAAAACGCGTTTATTTCGGGCTGAAAAACACGTTTTGAAAAGTGTGTTGTTACTGCCCCATAACTTACATGGGGTTGACCAAACTTGCAGAAACATGTTTATTTCTGCTGAAAAACACGTTTTGACCCTTTCTGCACACTGGGGTTAAGAGCTGAGTGTGTGGGCTCTTCTGAGCCTTGCTGTTACATGGGGATTCAGTTGTCTGAAAAAACGTGTTTATTTCGGGCTGAAAAACACGTTTTGAAAAGTGTGTTGTTACTGCCCCATAACTTACATGGGGTTGACCAAACTTTCAGAAACATGTTTATTTCTGCTGAAAAACACGTTTTGACCCTTTCTGCACACTGGGGTTAAGAGCTGAGTGTGTGGGCTCTTCAGAACCTTGCTGTTACATGGGGATTCAGTTGTCTGAAAAAACGCGTTTATTTCGGGCTGAAAAACACGTTTTGAAAAGTGTGGTGTTACTGCCCCATAACTTACATGGGGTTGACCAAACTTGCAGAAACATGTTTATTTCAGCTGAAAAACACGTTTTGACCCTTTCTGCACACTGGGGTTAAGAGCTGAGTGTGTGGGCTCTTCTGAACCTTGCTGTTACATGGGGATTCAGTTGTCTGAAAAAACGCGTTTATTTCGGGCTGAAAAACACGTTTTGAAAAGTGTGTTGTTACTGCCCCATAACTTACATAGGGTTGACCAAACTTGCAGAAACATGTTTATTTCTGCTGAAAAACACGTTTTGACCCTTTCTGCACACTGGGGTTAAGAGCTGAGTGTGTGGGCTCTTCTGAACCTTGCTGTTACATGGGGATTCAGTTGTCTGAAAAAACGCGTTTATTTCGGGCTGAAAAACACGTTTTGAAAAGTGTGCTGTTACTGTCCCATAACTTACATGGGGTTGACCAAACTTGCAGAAACATGTTTATTTCTGCTGAAAAACACGTTTTGACCCTTTCTGCACACTGGGGTTAAGAGCTGAGTGTGTGGGCTCTTCTGAACCTTGCTGTTACATGGGGATTCAGTTGTCTGAAAAAACGCGTTTATTTCGGGCTGAAAAACACGTTTTGAAAAGTGTGTTGTTACTGCCCCATAACTTACATGGGGTTGACCAAACTTGCAGAAACATGTTTATTTCTGCTGAAAAACACGTTTTGACCCTTTCTGCACACTGGGGTTAAGAGCTGAGTGTGTGGGCTCTTCTGAGCCTTGCTGTTACATGGGGATTCAATTGTCTGAAAAAACGCGTTTATTTCGGGCTGAAAAACACGTTTTGAAAAGTGTGCTGTTACTGCCCCATAACTTACATGGGGTTGACCAAACTTGCAGAAACATGTTTATTTCTGCTGAAAAACACGTTTTGACCCTTTCTGCACACTGGGGTTAAGAGCTGAGTGTGTGGGCTCTTCTGAGCCTTGCTGTTACATAGGGATTCAGTTGTCTGAAAAAACGCGTTTATTTCGGGCTGAAAAACACGTTTTGAAAAGTGTGTTGTTACTGCCCCATAACTTACATGGGGTTGACCAAACTTGCAGAAACCTGTTTATTTCTGCTGAAAAACACGTTTTGACCCTTTCTGCACACTGGGGTTAAGAGCTGAGTGTGTGGGCTCTTCTGAGCCTTGCTGTTACATAGGGATTCAGTTGTCTGAAAAAACGCGTTTATTTCGGGCTGAAAAACACGTTTTGAAAAGTGTGCTGTTACTGCCCCATAACTTACATGGGGTTGACCAAACTTGCAGAAACATGTTTATTTCTGCTGAAAAACACGTTTTGACCCTTTCTGCACACTGGGGTTAAGATCTGAGTGTGTGGGCTCTTCTGAACCTTGCTGTTACATGGGGATTCAGTTGTCTGAAAAAACGCGTTTATTTCGGGCTGAAAAACACGTTTTGAAAAGTGTGTTGTTACTGCCCCATAACTTACATGGGGTTGACCAAACTTGCAGAAACATGTTTATTTCTGCTGAAAAACACGTTTTGACCCTTTCTGCACACTGGGGTTAAGAGCTGAGTGTGTGGGCTCTTCTGAGCCTTGCTGTTACATGGGGATTCAGTTGTCTGAAAAAACGTGTTTATTTCGGGCTGAAAAACACGTTTTGAAAAGTGTGTTGTTACTGCCCCATAACTTACATGGGGTTGACCAAACTTTCAGAAACATGTTTATTTCTGCTGAAAAACACGTTTTGACCCTTTCTGCACACTGGGGTTAAGAGCTGAGTGTGTGGGCTCTTCAGAACCTTGCTGTTACATGGGGATTCAGTTGTCTGAAAAAACGCGTTTATTTCGGGCTGAAAAACACGTTTTGAAAAGTGTGGTGTTACTGCCCCATAACTTACATGGGGTTGACCAAACTTGCAGAAACATGTTTATTTCAGCTGAAAAACACGTTTTGACCCTTTCTGCACACTGGGGTTAAGAGCTGAGTGTGTGGGCTCTTCTGAACCTTGCTGTTACATGGGGATTCAGTTGTCTGAAAAAACGCGTTTATTTCGGGCTGAAAAACACGTTTTGAAAAGTGTGTTGTTACTGCCCCATAACTTACATAGGGTTGACCAAACTTGCAGAAACATGTTTATTTCTGCTGAAAAACACGTTTTGACCCTTTCTGCACACTGGGGTTAAGAGCTGAGTGTGTGGGCTCTTCTGAACCTTGCTGTTACATGGGGATTCAGTTGTCTGAAAAAACGCGTTTATTTCGGGCTGAAAAACACGTTTTGAAAAGTGTGCTGTTACTGTCCCATAACTTACATGGGGTTGACCAAACTTGCAGAAACATGTTTATTTCTGCTGAAAAACACGTTTTGACCCTTTCTGCACACTGGGGTTAAGAGCTGAGTGTGTGGGCTCTTCTGAACCTTGCTGTTACATGGGGATTCAGTTGTCTGAAAAAACGCGTTTATTTCGGGCTGAAAAACACGTTTTGAAAAGTGTGCTGTTACTGTCCCATAACTTACATGGGGTTGACCAAACTTGCAGAAACATGTTTATTTCTGCTGAAAAACACGTTTTGACCCTTTCTGCACACTGGGGTTAAGAGCTGAGTGTGTGGGCTCTTCTGAGCCTTGCTGTTACATGGGGATTCAGTTGTCTGAAAAAACGTGTTTATTTCGGGCTGAAAAACACGTTTTGAAAAGTGTGTTGTTACTGCCCCATAACTTACATGGGGTTGACCAAACTTTCAGAAACATGTTTATTTCTGCTGAAAAACACGTTTTGACCCTTTCTGCACACTGGGGTTAAGAGCTGAGTGTGTGGGCTCTTCTTAGCCTTGCTGTTACATGGGGATTCAGTTGTCTGAAAAAACGCGTTTATTTCGGGCTGAAAAACACGTTTTGAAAAGTGTGCTGTTACTGCCCCATAACTTACATGGGGTTGACCAAACTTGCAGAAACATGTTTATTTCTGCTGAAAAACACGTTTTGACCCTTTCTGCACACTGGGGTTAAGAGCTGAGTGTGTGGGCTCTTCTGAGCCTTGCTGTTACATAGGGATTCAGTTGTCTGAAAAAACGCGTTTATTTCGGGCTGAAAAACACGTTTTGAAAAGTGTGTTGTTACTGCCCCATAACTTACATGGGGTTGACCAAACTTTCAGAAACATGTTTATTTCTGCTGAAAAACACGTTTTGACCCTTTCTGCACACTGGGGTTAAGAGCTGAGTGTGTGGGCTCTTCAGAACCTTGCTGTTACATGGGGATTCAGTTGTCTGAAAAAACGCGTTTATTTCGGGCTGAAAAACACGTTTTGAAAAGTGTGTTGTTACTGCCCCATAACTTACATGGGGTTGACCAAACTTGCAGAAACATGTTTATTTCTGCTGAAAAACACGTTTTGACCCTTTCTGCACACTGGGGTTAAGAGCTGAGTGTGTGGGCTCTTCTGAGCCTTGCTGTTACATGGGGATTCAGTTGTCTGAAAAAACGTGTTTATTTCGGGCTGAAAAACACGTTTTGAAAAGTGTGTTGTTACTGCCCCATAACTTACATGGGGTTGACCAAACTTTCAGAAACATGTTTATTTCTGCTGAAAAACACGTTTTGACCCTTTCTGCACACTGGGGTTAAGAGCTGAGTGTGTGGGCTCTTCAGAACCTTGCTGTTACATGGGGATTCAGTTGTCTGAAAAAACGCGTTTATTTCGGGCTGAAAAACACGTTTTGAAAAGTGTGGTGTTACTGCCCCATAACTTACATGGGGTTGACCAAACTTGCAGAAACATGTTTATTTCAGCTGAAAAACACGTTTTGACCCTTTCTGCACACTGGGGTTAAGAGCTGAGTGTGTGGGCTCTTCTGAACCTTGCTGTTACATGGGGATTCAGTTGTCTGAAAAAACGCGTTTATTTCGGGCTGAAAAACACGTTTTGAAAAGTGTGTTGTTACTGCCCCATAACTTACATAGGGTTGACCAAACTTGCAGAAACATGTTTATTTCTGCTGAAAAACACGTTTTGACCCTTTCTGCACACTGGGGTTAAGAGCTGAGTGTGTGGGCTCTTCTGAACCTTGCTGTTACATGGGGATTCAGTTGTCTGAAAAAACGCGTTTATTTCGGGCTGAAAAACACGTTTTGAAAAGTGTGCTGTTACTGTCCCATAACTTACATGGGGTTGACCAAACTTGCAGAAACATGTTTATTTCTGCTGAAAAACACGTTTTGACCCTTTCTGCACACTGGGGTTAAGAGCTGAGTGTGTGGGCTCTTCTGAACCTTGCTGTTACATGGGGATTCAGTTGTCTGAAAAAACGCGTTTATTTCGGGCTGAAAAACACGTTTTGAAAAGTGTGTTGTTACTGCCCCATAACTTACATGGGGTTGACCAAACTTGCAGAAACATGTTTATTTCTGCTGAAAAACACGTTTTGACCCTTTCTGCACACTGGGGTTAAGAGCTGAGTGTGTGGGCTCTTCTGAGCCTTGCTGTTACATGGGGATTCAATTGTCTGAAAAAACGCGTTTATTTCGGGCTGAAAAACACGTTTTGAAAAGTGTGCTGTTACTGCCCCATAACTTACATGGGGTTGACCAAACTTGCAGAAACATGTTTATTTCTGCTGAAAAACACGTTTTGACCCTTTCTGCACACTGGGGTTAAGAGCTGAGTGTGTGGGCTCTTCTGAGCCTTGCTGTTACATAGGGATTCAGTTGTCTGAAAAAACGCGTTTATTTCGGGCTGAAAAACACGTTTTGAAAAGTGTGTTGTTACTGCCCCATAACTTACATGGGGTTGACCAAACTTGCAGAAACCTGTTTATTTCTGCTGAAAAACACGTTTTGACCCTTTCTGCACACTGGGGTTAAGAGCTGAGTGTGTGGGCTCTTCTGAGCCTTGCTGTTACATAGGGATTCAGTTGTCTGAAAAAACGCGTTTATTTCGGGCTGAAAAACACGTTTTGAAAAGTGTGCTGTTACTGCCCCATAACTTACATGGGGTTGACCAAACTTGCAGAAACATGTTTATTTCTGCTGAAAAACACGTTTTGACCCTTTCTGCACACTGGGGTTAAGATCTGAGTGTGTGGGCTCTTCTGAACCTTGCTGTTACATGGGGATTCAGTTGTCTGAAAAAACGCGTTTATTTCGGGCTGAAAAACACGTTTTGAAAAGTGTGTTGTTACTGCCCCATAACTTACATGGGGTTGACCAAACTTGCAGAAACATGTTTATTTCTGCTGAAAAACACGTTTTGACCCTTTCTGCACACTGGGGTTAAGAGCTGAGTGTGTGGGCTCTTCTGAGCCTTGCTGTTACATGGGGATTCAGTTGTCTGAAAAAACGTGTTTATTTCGGGCTGAAAAACACGTTTTGAAAAGTGTGTTGTTACTGCCCCATAACTTACATGGGGTTGACCAAACTTTCAGAAACATGTTTATTTCTGCTGAAAAACACGTTTTGACCCTTTCTGCACACTGGGGTTAAGAGCTGAGTGTGTGGGCTCTTCAGAACCTTGCTGTTACATGGGGATTCAGTTGTCTGAAAAAACGCGTTTATTTCGGGCTGAAAAACACGTTTTGAAAAGTGTGGTGTTACTGCCCCATAACTTACATGGGGTTGACCAAACTTGCAGAAACATGTTTATTTCAGCTGAAAAACACGTTTTGACCCTTTCTGCACACTGGGGTTAAGAGCTGAGTGTGTGGGCTCTTCTGAACCTTGCTGTTACATGGGGATTCAGTTGTCTGAAAAAACGCGTTTATTTCGGGCTGAAAAACACGTTTTGAAAAGTGTGTTGTTACTGCCCCATAACTTACATAGGGTTGACCAAACTTGCAGAAACATGTTTATTTCTGCTGAAAAACACGTTTTGACCCTTTCTGCACACTGGGGTTAAGAGCTGAGTGTGTGGGCTCTTCTGAACCTTGCTGTTACATGGGGATTCAGTTGTCTGAAAAAACGCGTTTATTTCGGGCTGAAAAACACGTTTTGAAAAGTGTGCTGTTACTGTCCCATAACTTACATGGGGTTGACCAAACTTGCAGAAACATGTTTATTTCTGCTGAAAAACACGTTTTGACCCTTTCTGCACACTGGGGTTAAGAGCTGAGTGTGTGGGCTCTTCTGAACCTTGCTGTTACATGGGGATTCAGTTGTCTGAAAAAACGCGTTTATTTCGGGCTGAAAAACACGTTTTGAAAAGTGTGCTGTTACTGTCCCATAACTTACATGGGGTTGACCAAACTTGCAGAAACATGTTTATTTCTGCTGAAAAACACGTTTTGACCCTTTCTGCACACTGGGGTTAAGAGCTGAGTGTGTGGGCTCTTCTGAGCCTTGCTGTTACATGGGGATTCAGTTGTCTGAAAAAACGTGTTTATTTCGGGCTGAAAAACACGTTTTGAAAAGTGTGTTGTTACTGCCCCATAACTTACATGGGGTTGACCAAACTTTCAGAAACATGTTTATTTCTGCTGAAAAACACGTTTTGACCCTTTCTGCACACTGGGGTTAAGAGCTGAGTGTGTGGGCTCTTCTTAGCCTTGCTGTTACATGGGGATTCAGTTGTCTGAAAAAACGCGTTTATTTCGGGCTGAAAAACACGTTTTGAAAAGTGTGCTGTTACTGCCCCATAACTTACATGGGGTTGACCAAACTTGCAGAAACATGTTTATTTCTGCTGAAAAACACGTTTTGACCCTTTCTGCACACTGGGGTTAAGAGCTGAGTGTGTGGGCTCTTCTGAGCCTTGCTGTTACATAGGGATTCAGTTGTCTGAAAAAACGCGTTTATTTCGGGCTGAAAAACACGTTTTGAAAAGTGTGTTGTTACTGCCCCATAACTTACATGGGGTTGACCAAACTTGCAGAAACATGTTTATTTCTGCTGAAAAACACGTTTTGACCCTTTCTGCACACTGGGGTTAAGAGGTGAGTGTGTGGGCTCTTCTGAGCCTTGCTGTTACATGGGGATTCAGTTGCCTGAAAAAACGCGTTTATTTCGGGCTGAAAAACACGTTTTGAAAAGTGTGTTGTTACTGCCCCATAACTTACATGGGGTTGACCAAACTTGCAGAAACATGTTTATTTCTGCTGAAAAACACGTTTTGACCCTTTCTGCACACTGGGGTTAACAGCTGAGTGTGTGGGCTCTTCTGAACCTTGCTCTTACATGGGGATTCAGTTGTCTGAAAAAACGCGTTTATTTCGGGCTGAAAAACACGTTTTGAAAAGTGTGCTGTTACTGCCCCATAACTTACATGGGGTTGACCAAACTTGCAGAAACATGTTTATTTCTGCTGAAAAACACGTTTTGACCCTTTCTGCACACTGGGGGTAAGAGCTGAGTGTGTGGGCTCTTCTGAGCCTTGCTGTTACATAGGGATTCAGTTGTCTGAAAAAACGCGTTTATTTCGGGCTGAAAAACACGTTATGAAAAGTGTGCTGTTACTGCCCCATAACTTACATGGGGTTGACCAAACTTGCAGAAACATGTTTATTTCTGCTGAAAAACACGTTTTGACCCTTTCTGCACACTGGGGTTAAGATCTGAGTGTGTGGGCTCTTCTGAACCTTGCTGTTACATGGGGATTCAGTTGTCTGAAAAAACGCGTTTATTTCGGGCTGAAAAACACGTTTTGAAAAGTGTGTTGTTACTGCCCCATAACCTACATGGGGTTGACCAAACTTTCAGAAACATGTTTATTTCTGCTGAAAAACACGTTTTGACCCTTTCTGCACACTGGGGTTAAGAGCTGAGTGTGTGGGCTCTTCAGAACCTTGCTGTTACATGGGGATTCAGTTGTCTGAAAAAACGCGTTTATTTCGGGCTGAAAAACACGTTTTGAAAAGTGTGTTGTTACTGCCCCATAACTTACATAGGGTTGACCAAACTTGCAGAAACATGTTTATTTCTGCTGAAAAACACGTTTTGACCCTTTCTGCACACTGGGGTTAAGAGCTGAGTGTGTGGGCTCTTCTGAACCTTGCTGTTACATGGGGATTCAGTTGTCTGAAAAAACGCGTTTATTTCGGGCTGAAAAACACGTTTTGAAAAGTGTGCTGTTACTGTCCCATAACTTACATGGGTTGACCAAACTTGCAGAAACATGTTTATTTCTGCTGAAAAACACGTTTTGACCCTTTCTGCACACTGGGGTTAAGAGCTGAGTGTGTGGGCTCTTCTGAACCTTGCTGTTACATGGGGATTCAGTTGTCTGAAAAAACGCGTTTATTTCGGGCTGAAAAACACGTTTTGAAAAGTGTGCTGTTACTGTCCCATAACTTACATGGGGTTGACCAAACTTGCAGAAACATGTTTATTTCTGCTGAAAAACACGTTTTGACCCTTTCTGCACACTGGGGTTAAGAGCTGAGTGTGTGGGCTCTTCTGAGCCTTGCTGTTACATGGGGATTCAGTTGTCTAAAAAAACGTGTTTATTTCGGGCTGAAAAACACGTTTTGAAAAGTGTGTTGTTACTGCCCCATAACTTACATGGGGTTGACCAAACTTTCAGAAACATGTTTATTTCTGCTGAAAAACACGTTTTGACCCTTTCTGCACACTGGGGTTAAGAGCTGAGTGTGTGGGCTCTTCTTAGCCTTGCTGTTACATGGGGATTCAGTTGTCTGAAAAAACGCGTTTATTTCGGGCTGAAAAACACGTTTTGAAATGTGTGCTGTTACTGCTCCATAACTTACATGGGGTTGACCAAACTTGCAGAAACATGTTTATTTCTGCTGAAAAACACGTTTTGACCCTTTCTGCACACTGGGGTTAAGAGCTGAGTGTGTGGGCTCTTCTGAGCCTTGCTGTTACATAGGGATTCAGTTGTCTGAAAAAACGCGTTTATTTCGGGCTGAAAAACACGTTTTGAAAAGTGTGTTGTTACTGCCCCATAACTTACATGGGGTTGACCAAACTTGCAGAAACATGTTTATTTCTGCTGAAAAACACGTTTTGACCCTTTCTGCACACTGGGGTTAAGAGCTGAGTGTGTGGGCTCTTCTGAACCTTGCTGTTACATGGGGATTCAGTTGTCTGAAAAAACGCGTTTATTTCGGGCTGAAAAACACGTTTTGAAAAGTGTGCTGTTACTGTCCCATAACTTACATGGGGTTGACCAAACTTGCAGAAACATGTTTATTTCTGCTGAAAAACACGTTTTGACCCTTTCTGCACACTGGGGTTAAGAGCTGAGTGTGTGGGCTCTTCTGAGCCTTGCTGTTACATGGGGATTCAGTTGTCTAAAAAAACGTGTTTATTTCGGGCTGAAAAACACGTTTTGAAAAGTGTGTTGTTACTGCCCCATAACTTACATGGGGTTGACCAAACTTTCAGAAACATGTTTATTTCTGCTGAAAAACACGTTTTGACCCTTTCTGCACACTGGGGTTAAGAGCTGAGTGTGTGGGCTCTTCTTAGCCTTGCTGTTACATGGGGATTCAGTTGTCTGAAAAAACGCGTTTATTTCGGGCTGAAAAACACGTTTTGAAATGTGTGCTGTTACTGCCCCATAACTTACATGGGGTTGACCAAACTTGCAGAAACATGTTTATTTCTGCTGAAAAACACGTTTTGACCCTTTCTGCACACTGGGGTTAAGAGCTGAGTGTGTGGGCTCTTCTGAGCCTTGCTGTTACATAGGGATTCAGTTGTCTGAAAAAAACGCGTTTATTTCGGGCTGAAAAACACGTTTTGAAAAGTGTGTTGTTACTGCCCCATAACTTACATGGGGTTGACCAAACTTGCAGAAACATGTTTATTTCTGCTGAAAAACACGTTTTGACCCTTTCTGCACACTGGGGTTAAGAGGTGAGTGTGTGGGCTCTTCTGAGCCTTGCTGTTACATGGGGATTCAGTTGTCTGAAAAAACGCGTTTATTTCGGGCTGAAAAACACGTTTTGAAAAGTGTGTTGTTACTGCCCCATAACTTACATGGGGTTGACCAAACTTGCAGAAACATGTTTATTTCTGCTGAAAAACACGTTTTGACCCTTTCTGCACACTGGGGTTAACAGCTGAGTGTGTGGGCTCTTCTGAACCTTGCTCTTACATGGGGATTCAGTTGTCTGAAAAAACGCGTTTATTTCGGGCTGAAAAACACGTTTTGAAAAGTGTGCTGTTACTGTCCCATAACTTACATGGGGTTGACCAAACTTGCAGAAACATGTTTATTTCTGCTGAAAAACACGTTTTGACCCTTTCTGCACACTGGGGTTAAGAGCTGAGTGTGTGGGCTCTTCTGAACCTTGCTGTTACATGGGGATTCAGTTGTCTGAAAAAACGCGTTTATTTCGGGCTGAAAAACACGTTTTGAAAAGTGTGTTGTTACTGCCCCATAACTTACATGGGGTTGACCAAACTTGCAGAAACATGTTTATTTCTGCTGAAAAACACGTTTTGACCCTTTCTGCACACTGGGGTTAAGAGCTGAGTGTGTGGGCTCTTCTGAGCCTTGCTGTTACATGGGGATTCAGTTGTCTGAAAAAACGCGTTTATTTCGGGCTGAAAAACACGTTTTGAAAAGTGTGCTGTTACTGCCCCATAACTTACATGGGGTTGACCAAACTTGCAGAAACATGTTTATTTCTGCTGAAAAACACGTTTTGACCCTTTCTGCACACTGGGGTTAAGAGCTGAGTGTGTGGGCTCTTCTGAGCCTTGCTGTTACATAGGGATTCAGTTGTCTGAAAAAACGCGTTTATTTCGGGCTGAAAAACACGTTTTGAAAAGTGTGTTGTTACTGCCCCATAACTTACATGGGGTTGACCAAACTTGCAGAAACATGTTTATTTCTGCTGAAAAACACGTTTTGACCCTTTCTGCACACTGGGGTTAAGATCTGAGTGTGTGGGCTCTTCTGAACCTTGCTGTTACATGGGGATTCAGTTGTCTGAAAAAACGCGTTTATTTCGGGCTGAAAAACACGTTTTGAAAAGTGTGTTGTTACTGCCCCATAACTTACATAGGGTTGACCAAACTTTCAGAAACATGTTTATTTCTGCTGAAAAACACGTTTTGACCCTTTCTGCACACTGGGGGTAAGAGCTGAGTGTGTGGGCTCTTCTGAGCCTTGCTGTTACATAGGGATTCAGTTGTCTGAAAAAACGCGTTTATTTCGGGCTGAAAAACACGTTTTGAAAAGTGTGCTGTTACTGCCCCATAACTTACATGGGGTTGACCAAACTTGCAGAAACATGTTTATTTCTGCTGAAAAACACGTTTTGACCCTTTCTGCACACTGGGGTTAAGAGCTGAGTGTGTGGGCTCTTCTGAGCCTTGCTGTTACATAGGGATTCAGTTGTCTGAAAAAACGCGTTTATTTCGGGCTGAAAAACACGTTTTGAAAAGTGTGCTGTTACTGCCCCATAACTTACATGGGGTTGACCAAACTTGCAGAAACATGTTTATTTCTGCTGAAAAACACGTTTTGACCCTTTCTGCACACTGGGGTTAAGATCTGAGTGTGTGGGCTCTTCTGAACCTTGCTGTTACATGGGGATTCAGTTGTCTGAAAAAACGCGTTTATTTCGGGCTGAAAAACACGTTTTGAAAAGTGTGTTGTTACTGCCCCATAACTTACATGGGGTTGACCAAACTTTCAGAAACATGTTTATTTCTGCTGAAAAACACGTTTTGACCCTTTCTGCACACTGGGGTTAAGAGCTGAGTGTGTGGGCTCTTCAGAACCTTGCTGTTACATGGGGATTCAGTTGTCTGAAAAAACGCGTTTATTTCGGGCTGAAAAACACGTTTTGAAAAGTGTGTTGTTACTGCCCCATAACTTACATGGGGTTGACCAAACTTGCAGAAACATGTTTATTTCAGCTGAAAAACACGTTTTGACCCTTTCTGCACACTGGGGTTAAGAGCTGAGTGTGTGGGCTCTTCTGAGCCTTGCTGTTACATGGGGATTCAGTTGTCTGAAAAAACGTGTTTATTTCGGGCTGAAAAACACGTTTTGAAAAGTGTGTTGTTACTGCCCCATAACTTACATGGGGTTGACCAAACTTTCAGAAACATGTTTATTTCTGCTGAAAAACACGTTTTGACCCTTTCTGCACACTGGGGTTAAGAGCTGAGTGTGTGGGCTCTTCTGAGCCTTGCTGTTACATGGGGATTCAGTTGTCTGAAAAAACGCGTTTATTTCGGGCTGAAAAACACGTTTTGAAAAGTGTGCTGTTACTGCCCCATAACTTACATGGGGTTGACCAAACTTGCAGAAACATGTTTATTTCAGCTGAAAAACACGTTTTGACCCTTTCTGCACACTGGGGTTAAGAGCTGAGTGTGTGGGCTCTTCTGAACCTTGCTGTTACATGGGGATTCAGTTGTCTGAAAAAACGCGTTTATTTCGGGCTGAAAAACACGTTTTGAAAAGTGTGTTGTTACTGCCCTATAACTTACATAGGGTTGACCAAACTTGCAGAAACATGTTTATTTCTGCTGAAAAACACGTTTTGACCCTTTCTGCACACTGGGGTTAAGAGCTGAGTGTGTGGGCTCTTCTGAACCTTGCTGTTACATGGGGATTCAGTTGTCTGAAAAAACGCGTTTATTTCGGGCTGAAAAACACGTTTTGAAAAGTGTGCTGTTACTGTCCCATAACTTACATGGGTTGACCAAACTTGCAGAAACATGTTTATTTCTGCTGAAAAACACGTTTTGACCCTTTCTGCACACTGGGGTTAAGAGCTGAGTGTGTGGGCTCTTCTGAACCTTGCTGTTACATGGGGATTCAGTTGTCTGAAAAAACGCGTTTATTTCGGGCTGAAAAACACGTTTTGAAATGTGTGCTGTTACTGCCCCATAACTTACATGGGGTTGACCAAACTTGCAGAAACATGTTTATTTCTGCTGAAAAACACGTTTTGACCCTTTCTGCACACTGGGGTTAAGAGCTGAGTGTGTGGGCTCTTCTGAGCCTTGCTGTTACATAGGGATTCAGTTGTCTGAAAAAACGCGTTTATTTCGGGCTGAAAAACACGTTTTGAAAAGTGTGTTGTTACTGCCCCATAACTTACATGGGGTTGACCAAACTTGCAGAAACATGTTTATTTCTGCTGAAAAACACGTTTTGACCCTTTCTGCACACTGGGGTTAAGAGGTGAGTGTGTGGGCTCTTCTGAGCCTTGCTGTTACATGGGGATTCAGTTGTCTGAAAAAACGCGTTTATTTCGGGCTGAAAAACACGTTTTGAAAAGTGTGTTGTTACTGCCCCATAACTTACATGGGGTTGACCAAACTTGCAGAAACATGTTTATTTCAGCTGAAAAACACGTTTTGACCCTTTCTGCACACTGGGGTTAAGAGCTGAGTGTGTGGGCTCTTCTGAGCCTTGCTGTTACATAGGGATTCAGTTGTCTGAAAAAACGCGTTTATTTCGGGCTGAAAAACACGTTTTGAAAAGTGTGTTGTTACTGCCCCATAACTTACATAGGGTTGACCAAACTTGCAGAAACATGTTTATTTCAGCTGAAAAACACGTTTTGACCCTTTCTGCACACTGGGGTTAAGAGCTGAGTGTGTGGGCTCTTCTGAGCCTTGCTGTTACATAGGGATTCAGTTGTCTGAAAAAACGCGTTTATTTCGGGCTGAAAAACACGTTTTGAAAAGTGTGCTGTTACTGCCCCATAACTTACATGGGGTTGACCAAACTTGCAGAAACATGTTTATTTCTGCTGAAAAACACGTTTTGACCCTTTCTGCACACTGGGGTTAAGAGCTGAGTGTGTGGGCTCTTCTGAGCCTTGCTGTTACATAGGGATTCAGTTGTCTGAAAAAACGCGTTTATTTCGGGCTGAAAAACACGTTTTGAAAAGTGTGCTGTTACTGCCCCATAACTTACATGGGGTTGACCAAACTTGCAGAAACATGTTTATTTCTGCTGAAAAACACGTTTTGACCCTTTCTGCACACTGGGGTTAAGATCTGAGTGTGTGGGCTCTTCTGAACCTTGCTGTTACATGGGGATTCAGTTGTCTGAAAAAACGCGTTTATTTCGGGCTGAAAAACACGTTTTGAAAAGTGTGTTGTTACTGCCCCATAACTTACATGGGGTTGACCAAACTTGCAGAAACATGTTTATTTCTGCTGAAAAACACGTTTTGACCCTTTCTGCACACTGGGGTTAAGAGCTGAGTGTGTGGGCTCTTCTGAGCCTTGCTGTTACATGGGGATTCAGTTGTCTGAAAAAACGTGTTTATTTCGGGCTGAAAAACACGTTTTGAAAAGTGTGTTGTTACTGCCCCATAACTTACATGGGGTTGACCAAACTTTCAGAAACATGTTTATTTCTGCTGAAAAACACGTTTTGACCCTTTCTGCACACTGGGGTTAAGAGCTGAGTGTGTGGGCTCTTCAGAACCTTGCTGTTACATGGGGATTCAGTTGTCTGAAAAAACGCGTTTATTTCGGGCTGAAAAACACGTTTTGAAAAGTGTGCTGTTACTGCCCCATAACTTACATGGGGTTGACCAAACTTGCAGAAACATGTTTATTTCAGCTGAAAAACACGTTTTGACCCTTTCTGCACACTGGGGTTAAGAGCTGAGTGTGTGGGCTCTTCTGAACCTTGCTGTTACATGGGGATTCAGTTGTCTGAAAAAACGCGTTTATTTCGGGCTGAAAAACACGTTTTGAAAAGTGTGCTGTTACTGTCCCATAACTTACATGGGGTTGACCAAACTTGCAGAAACATGTTTATTTCTGCTGAAAAACACGTTTTGACCCTTTCTGCACACTGGGGTTAAGAGCTGAGTGTGTGGGCTCTTCTGAACCTTGCTGTTACATGGGGATTCAGTTGTCTGAAAAAACGCGTTTATTTCGGGCTGAAAAACAAGTTTTGAAAAGTGTGTTGTTACTGTCCCATAACTTACATGGGGTTGACCAAACTTGCAGAAACATGTTTATTTCTGCTGAAAAACACGTTTTGACCCTTTCTGCACACAGGGGTTAAGAGCTGAGTGTGTGGGCTCTTCTGAGCCTTGCTGTTACATAGGGATTCAGTTGTCTGAAAAAACGCGTTTATTTCGGGCTGAAAAACACGTTTTGAAAAGTGTGTTGTTACTGCCCCATAACTTACATGGGGTTGACCAAACTTGCAGAAACATGTTTATTTCTGCTGAAAAACACGTTTTGACCCTTTCTGCACACTGGGGTTAAGAGCTGAGTGTGTGGGCTCTTCTGAGCCTTGCTGTTACATAGGGATTCAGTTGTCTGAAAAAACGCGTTTATTTCGGGCTGAAAAACACGTTTTGAAAAGTGTGTTGTTACTGCCCCATAACTTACATGGGGTTGACCAAACTTGCAGAAACATGTTTATTTCTGCTGAAAAACACGTTTTGACCCTTTCTGCACACTGGGGTTAAGAGCTGAGTGTGTGGGCTCTTCTGAACCTTGTTGTTACATGGGGATTCAGTTGTCTGAAAAAACGCGTTTATTTCGGGCTGAAAAACACGTTTTGAAAAGTGTGTTGTTACTGCCCCATAACTTACATGGGGTTGACCAAACTTGCAGAAACATGTTTATTTCTGCTGAAAAACACGTTTTGACCCTTTCTGCACACTGGGGTTAAGAGGTGAGTGTGTGGGCTCTTCTGAGCCTTGCTGTTACATGGGGATTCAGTTGTCTGAAAAAACGCGTTTATTTCGGGCTGAAAAACACGTTTTGAAAAGTGTGTTGTTACTGCCCCATAACTTACATGGGGTTGACCAAACTTGCAGAAACATGTTTATTTCTGCTGAAAAACACGTTTTGACCCTTTCTGCACACTGGGGTTAACAGCTGAGTGTGTGGGCTCTTCTGAACCTTGCTGTTACATGGGGATTCAGTTGTCTGAAAAAACGCGTTTATTTCGGGCTGAAAAACACGTTTTGAAAAGTGTGTTGTTACTGCCCCATAACTTACATAGGGTTGACCAAACTTGCAGAAACATGTTTATTTCTGCTGAAAAACACGTTTTGACCCTTTCTGCACACTGGGGTTAAGAGCTGAGTGTGTGGGCTCTTCTGAACCTTGCTGTTACATGGGGATTCAGTTGTCTGAAAAAACGCGTTTATTTCGGGCTGAAAAACACGTTTTGAAAAGTGTGCTGTTACTGTCCCATAACTTACATGGGGTTGACCAAACTTGCAGAAACATGTTTATTTCTGCTGAAAAACACGTTTTGACCCTTTCTGCACACTGGGGTTAAGAGCTGAGTGTGTGGGCTCTTCTGAACCTTGCTGTTACATGGGGATTCAGTTGTCTGAAAAAACGCGTTTATTTCGGGCTGAAAAACACGTTTTGAAAAGTGTGTTGTTACTGCCCCATAACTTACATGGGGTTGACCAAACTTGCAGAAACATGTTTATTTCTGCTGAAAAACACGTTTTGACCCTTTCTGCACACTGGGGTTAAGAGCTGAGTGTGTGGGCTCTTCTGAGCCTTGCTGTTACATGGGGATTCAGTTGTCTGAAAAAACGCGTTTATTTCGGGCTGAAAAACACGTTTTGAAAAGTGTGCTGTTACTGCCCCATAACTTACATGGGGTTGACCAAACTTGCAGAAACATGTTTATTTCTGCTGAAAAACACGTTTTGACCCTTTCTGCACACTGGGGTTAAGAGCTGAGTGTGTGGGCTCTTCTGAGCCTTGCTGTTACATAGGGATTCAGTTGTCTGAAAAAACGCGTTTATTTCGGGCTGAAAAACACGTTTTGAAAAGTGTGTTGTTACTGCCCCAAAACTTACATGGGGTTGACCAAACTTGCAGAAACCTGTTTATTTCTGCTGAAAAACACGTTTTGACCCTTTCTGCACACTGGGGTTAAGAGCTGAGTGTGTGGGCTCTTCTGAACCTTGCTGTTACATAGGGATTCAGTTGTCTGAAAAAACGCGTTTATTTCGGGCTGAAAAACACGTTTTGAAAAGTGTGCTGTTACTGCCCCATAACTTACATGGGGTTGACCAAACTTGCAGAAACATGTTTATTTCTGCTGAAAAACACGTTTTGACCCTTTCTGCACACTGGGGTTAAGAGCTGAGTGTGTGGGCTCTTCTGAGCCTTGCTGTTACATAGGGATTCAGTTGTCTGAAAAAACGCGTTTATTTCGGGCTGAAAAACACGTTTTGAAAAGTGTGCTGTTACTGCCCCATAACTTACATGGGGTTGACCAAACTTGCAGAAACATGTTTATTTCTGCTGAAAAACACGTTTTGACCCTTTCTGCACACTGGGGTTAAGATCTGAGTGTGTGGGCTCTTCTGAACCTTGCTGTTACATGGGGATTCAGTTGTCTGAAAAAACGCGTTTATTTCGGGCTGAAAAACACGTTTTGAAAAGTGTGTTGTTACTGCCCCATAACTTTCATGGGGTTGACCAAACTTGCAGAAACATGTTTATTTCTGCTGAAAAACACGTTTTGACCCTTTCTGCACACTGGGGTTAAGAGCTGAGTGTGTGGGCTCTTCTGAGCCTTGCTGTTACATGGGGATTCAGTTGTCTGAAAAAACGTGTTTATTTCGGGCTGAAAAACACGTTTTGAAAAGTGTGTTGTTACTGCCCCATAACTTACATGGGGTTGACCAAACTTTCAGAAACATGTTTATTTCTGCTGAAAAACACGTTTTGACCCTTTCTGCACACTGGGGTTAAGAGCTGAGTGTGTGGGCTCTTCAGAACCTTGCTGTTACATGGGGATTCAGTTGTCTGAAAAAACGCGTTTATTTCGGGCTGAAAAACACGTTTTGAAAAGTGTGGTGTTACTGCCCCATAACTTACATGGGGTTGACCAAACTTGCAGAAACATGTTTATTTCAGCTGAAAAACACGTTTTGACCCTTTCTGCACACTGGGGTTAAGAGCTGAGTGTGTGGGCTCTTCTGAACCTTGCTGTTACATGGGGATTCAGTTGTCTGAAAAAACGCGTTTATTTCGGGCTGAAAAACACGTTTTGAAAAGTGTGTTGTTACTGCCCCATAACTTACATAGGGTTGACCAAACTTGCAGAAACATGTTTATTTCTGCTGAAAAACACGTTTTGACCCTTTCTGCACACTGGGGTTAAGAGCTGAGTGTGTGGGCTCTTCTGAACCTTGCTGTTACATGGGGATTCAGTTGTCTGAAAAAACGCGTTTATTTCGGGCTGAAAAACACGTTTTGAAAAGTGTGCTGTTACTGTCCCATAACTTACATGGGGTTGACCAAACTTGCAGAAACATGTTTATTTCTGCTGAAAAACACGTTTTGACCCTTTCTGCACACTGGGGTTAAGATCTGAGTGTGTGGGCTCTTCTGAACCTTGCTGTTACATGGGGATTCAGTTGTCTGAAAAAACGCGTTTATTTCGGGCTGAAAAACACGTTTTGAAAAGTGTGTTGTTACTGCCCCATAACTTACATGGGGTTGACCAAACTTGCAGAAACATGTTTATTTCTGCTGAAAAACACGTTTTGACCCTTTCTGCACACTGGGGTTAAGAGCTGAGTGTGTGGGCTCTTCTGAGCCTTGCTGTTACATGGGGATTCAGTTGTCTGAAAAAACGTGTTTATTTCGGGCTGAAAAACACGTTTTGAAAAGTGTGTTGTTACTGCCCCATAACTTACATGGGGTTGACCAAACTTTCAGAAACATGTTTATTTCTGCTGAAAAACACGTTTTGACCCTTTCTGCACACTGGGGTTAAAAGCTGAGTGTGTGGGCACTTCAGAACCTTGCTGTTACATGGGGATTCAGTTGTCTGAAAAAACGCGTTTATTTCGGGCTGAAAAACACGTTTTGAAAAGTGTGTTGTTACTGCCCCATAACTTACATGGGGTTGACCAAACTTGCAGAAACATGTTTATTTCAGCTGAAAAACACGTTTTGACCCTTTCTGCACACTGGGGTTAAGAGCTGAGTGTGTGGGCTCTTCTGAGCCTTGCTGTTACATGGGGATTCAGTTGTCTGAAAAAACGTGTTTATTTCGGGCTGAAAAACACGTTTTGAAAAGTGTGCTGTTACTGCCCCATAACTTACATGGGGTTGACCAAACTTTCAGAAACATGTTTATTTCTGCTGAAAAACACGTTTTGACCCTGTCTGCACACTGGGGTTAAGATCTGAGTGTGTGGGCTCTTCTGAACCTTGCTGTTACATGGGGATTCAGTTGTCTGAAAAAACGCGTTTATTTCGGGCTGAAAAACACGTTTTGAAAAGTGTGTTGTTACTGCCCCATAACTTACATGGGGTTGACCAAACTTGTAGAAACATGTTTATTTCTGCTGAAAAACACGTTTTGACCCTTTCTGCACACTGGGGTTAAGAGCTGAGTGTGTGGGCTCTTCTGAGCCTTGCTGTTACATGGGGATTCAGTTGTCTGAAAAAACGTGTTTATTTCGGGCTGAAAAACACGTTTTGAAAAGTGTGTTGTTACTGCCCCATAACTTACATGGGGTTGACCAAACTTTCAGAAACATGTTTATTTCTGCTGAAAAACACGTTTTGACCCTTTCTGCACACTGGGGTTAAAAGCTGAGTGTGTGGGCACTTCAGAACCTTGCTGTTACATGGGGATTCAGTTGTCTGAAAAAACGCGTTTATTTCGGGCTGAAAAACACGTTTTGAAAAGTGTGCTGTTACTGCCCCATAACTTACATGGGGTTGACCAAACTTGCAGAAACATGTTTATTTCAGCTGAAAAACACGTTTTGACCCTTTCTGCACACTGGGGTTAAGAGCTGAGTGTGTGGGCTCTTCTGAGCCTTGCTGTTACATAGGGATTCAGTTGTCTGAAAAAACGCGTTTATTTCGGGCTGAAAAACACGTTTTGAAAAGTGTGCTGTTACTGCCCCATAACTTACATGGGGTTGACCAAACTTGCAGAAACATGTTTATTTCTGCTGAAAAACACGTTTTGACCCTTTCTGCACACTGGGGTTAAGATCTGAGTGTGTGGGCTCTTCTGAACCTTGCTGTTACATGGGGATTCAGTTGTCTGAAAAAACGCGTTTATTTCGGGCTGAAAAACACGTTTTGAAAAGTGTGTTGTTACTGCCCCATAACTTACATGGGGTTGACCAAACTTGCAGAAACATGTTTATTTCTGCTGAAAAACACGTTTTGACCCTTTCTGCACACTGGGGTTAAGAGCTGAGTGTGTGGGCTCTTCTGAGCCTTGCTGTTACATGGGGATTCAGTTGTCTGAAAAAACGTGTTTATTTCGGGCTGAAAAACACGTTTTGAAAAGTGTGTTGTTACTGCCCCATAACTTACATGGGGTTGACCAAACTTTCAGAAACATGTTTATTTCTGCTGAAAAACACGTTTTGACCCTTTCTGCACACTGGGGTTAAGAGCTGAGTGTGTGGGCTCTTCAGAACCTTGCTGTTACATGGGGATTCAGTTGTCTGAAAAAACGCGTTTATTTCGGGCTGAAAAACACGTTTTGAAAAGTGTGGTGTTACTGCCCCATAACTTACATGGGGTTGACCAAACTTGCAGAAACATGTTTATTTCAGCTGAAAAACACGTTTTGACCCTTTCTGCACACTGGGGTTAAGAGCTGAGTGTGTGGGCTCTTCTGAACCTTGCTGTTACATGGGGATTCAGTTGTCTGAAAAAACGCGTTTATTTCGGGCTGAAAAACACGTTTTGAAAAGTGTGTTGTTACTGCACAATAACTTACATGGGGTTGACCAAACTTGCAGAAACATGTTTATTTCTGCTGAAAAACACGTTTTGACCCTTTCTGCACACTGGGGTTAAGAGCTGAGTGTGTGGGCTCTTCTGAGCCTTGCTGTTACATGGGGATTCAGTTGTCTGAAAAAACGTGTTTATTTCGGGCTGAAAAACACGTTTTGAAAAGTGTGTTGTTACTGCCCCATAACTTACATGGGGTTGACCAAACTTTCAGAAACATGTTTATTTCTGCTGAAAAACACGTTTTGACCCTTTCTGCACACTGGGGTTAAAAGCTGAGTGTGTGGGCTCTTCTGAACCTTGCTGTTACATGGGGATTCAGTTGTCTGAAAAAACGCGTTTATTTCGGGCTGAAAAACACGTTTTGAAAAGTGTGCTGTTACTGTCCCATAACTTACATGGGGTTGACCAAACTTGCAGAAACATGTTTATTTCTGCTGAAAAACACGTTTTGACCCTTTCTGCACACTGGGGTTAAGAGCTGAGTGTGTGGGCTCTTCTGAACCTTGCTGTTACATGGGGATTCAGTTGTCTGAAAAAACGTGTTTATTTCGGGCTGAAAAACACGTTTTGAAAAGTGTGTTGTTACTGCCCCATAACTTACATGGGGTTGACCAAACTTTCAGAAACATGTTTATTTCTGCTGAAAAACACGTTTTGACCCTTTCTGCACACTGGGGTTAAGAGCTGAGTGTGTGGGCTCTTCAGAACCTTGCTGTTACATGGGGATTCAGTTGTCTGAAAAAACGCGTTTATTTCGGGCTGAAAAACACCTTTTGAAAAGTGTGCTGTTACTGCCCCATAACTTACATGGGGTTGACCAAACTTGCAGAAACGTTTATTTCAGCTGAAAAACACGTTTTGACCCTTTCTGCACACTGGGGTTAAGAGCTGAGTGTGTGGGCTCTTCTGAACCTTGCTGTTACATGGGGATTCAGTTGTCTGAAAAAACGCGTTTATTTCGGGCTGAAAAACACGTTTTGAAAAGTGTGTTGTTACTGCCCCATAACTTACATAGGGTTGACCAAACTTGCAGAAACATGTTTATTTCTGCTGAAAAACACGTTTTGACCCTTTCTGCACACTGGGGTTAAGAGCTGAGTGTGTGGGCTCTTCTTAGCCTTGCTGTTACATGGGGATTCAGTTGTCTGAAAAAACGCGTTTATTTCGGGCTGAAAAACACGTTTTGAAAAGTGTGCTGTTACTGCCCCATAACTTACATGGGGTTGACCAAACTTGCAGAAACATGTTTATTTCTGCTGAAAAACACGTTTTGACCCTTTCTGCACACTGGGGTTAAGATCTGAGTGTGTGGGCTCTTCTGAACCTTGCTGTTACATGGGGATTCAGTTGTCTGAAAAAACGCGTTTATTTCGGGCTGAAAAACACGTTTTGAAAAGTGTGTTGTTACTGCCCCATAACTTACATGGGGTTGACCAAACTTGCAGAAACATGTTTATTTCTGCTGAAAAACACGTTTTGACCCTTTCTGCACACTGGGGATAAGAGCTGAGTGTGTGGGCTCTTCTGAACCTTGCTGTTACATGGGGATTCAGTTGTCTGAAAAAACGCGTTTATTTCGGGCTGAAAAACACGTTTTGAAAAGTGTGTTGTTACTGCCCCATAACTTACATGGGGTTGACCAAACTTGCAGAAACATGTTTATTTCTGCTGAAAAACACGTTTTGACCCTTTCTGCACACTGGGGTTAAGAGGTGAGTGTGTGGGCTCTTCTGAGCCTTGCTGTTACATGGGGATTCAGTTGTCTTAAAAAAAGCGTTTATTTCGGGCTGAAAAACACGTTTTGAAAAGTGTGTTGTTACTGCCCCATAACTTACATGGGGTTGACCAAACTTGCAGAAACATGTTTATTTCAGCTGAAAAACACGTATTGACCCTTTCTGCACACTGGGGTTAAGAGCTGAGTGTGTGGGCTCTTCTGAACCTTGCTGTTACATGGGGATTCAGTTGTCTGAAAAAACGCGTTTATTTCGGGCTGAAAAACACGTTTTGAAAAGTGTGTTGTTACTGCCCCATAACTTACATAGGGTTGACCAAACTTGCAGAAACATGTTTATTTCTGCTGAAAAACACGTTTTGACCCTTTCTGCACACTGGGGTTAAGAGCTGAGTGTGTGGGCTCTTCTGAACCTTGCTGTTACATGGGGATTCAGTTGTCTGAAAAAACGCGTTTATTTCGGGCTGAAAAACACGTTTTGAAAAGTGTGCTGTTACTGTCCCATAACTTACATGGGGTTGACCAAACTTGCAGAAACATGTTTATTTCTGCTGAAAAACACGTTTTGACCCTTTCTGCACACTGGGGTTAAGAGCTGAGTGTGTGGGCTCTTCTGAACCTTGCTGTTACATGGGGATTCAGTTGTCTGAAAAAACGCGTTTATTTCGGGCTGAAAAACACGTTTTGAAAAGTGTGCTGTTACTGTCCCATAACTTACATGGGGTTGACCAAACTTGCAGAAACATGTTTATTTCTGCTGAAAAACACGTTTTGACCCTTTCTGCACACTGGGGTTAAGAGCTGAGTGTGTGGGCTCTTCTGAACCTTGCTGTTACATGGGGATTCAGTTGTCTGAAAAAACGTGTTTATTTCGGGCTGAAAAACACGTTTTGAAAAGTGTGTTGTTACTGCCCCATAACTTACATGGGGTTGACCAAACTTGCAGAAACATGTTTATTTCTGCTGAAAAACACGTTTTGACCCTTTCTGCACACTGGGGTTAAGATCTGAGTGTGTGGGCTCTTCTGAACCTTGCTGTTACATGGGGATTCAGTTGTCTGAAAAAACGCGTTTATTTCGGGCTGAAAAACATGTTTTGAAAAGTGTGTTGTTACTGCCCCATAACTTACATGGGGTTGACCAAACTTGCAGAAACATGTTTATTTCTGCTGAAAAACACGTTTTGACCCTTTCTGCACACTAGGGTTAAGAGCTGAGTGTGTGGGCTCTTCTGAGCCTTGCTGTTACATAGGGATTCAGTTGTCTGAAAAAACGCGTTTATTTCGGGCTGAAAAACACGTTTTGAAAAGTGTGTTGTTACTGCCCCATAACTTACATGGGGTTGACCAAACTTGCAGAAACATGTTTATTTCTGCTGAAAAACACGTTTTGACCCTTTCTGCACACTGGGGTTAAGATCTGAGTGTGTGGGCTCTTCTGAACCTTGCTGTTACATGGGGATTCAGTTGTCTGAAAAAACGCGTTTATTTCGGGCTGAAAAACACGTTTTGAAAAGTGTGTTGTTACTGCCCCATAACTTACATGGGGTTGACCAAACTTGCAGAAACATGTTTATTTCTGCTGAAAAACACGTTTTGACCCTTTCTGCACACTGGGGATAAGAGCTGAGTGTGTGGGCTCTTCTGAACCTTGCTGTTACATGGGGATTCAGTTGTCTGAAAAAACGCGTTTATTTCGGGCTGAAAAACACGTTTTGAAAAGTGTGTTGTTACTGCCCCATAACTTACATAGGGTTGACCAAACTTGCAGAAACATGTTTATTTCTGCTGAAAAACACGTTTTGACCCTTTCTGCACACTGGGGTTAAGAGCTGAGTGTGTGGGCTCTTCTGAACCTTGCTGTTACATGGGGATTCAGTTGTCTGAAAAAACGCGTTTATTTCGGGCTGAAAAACACGTTTTGAAAAGTGTGCTGTTACTGTCCCATAACTTACATGGGGTTGACCAAACTTGCAGAAACATGTTTATTTCTGCTGAAAAACACGTTTTGACCCTTTCTGCACACTGGGGTTAAGAGCTGAGTGTGTGGGCTCTTCTGAGCCTTGCTGTTACATAGGGATTCAGTTGTCTGAAAAAACGTGTTTATTTCGGGCTGAAAAACACGTTTTGAAAAGTGTGCTGTTACTGCCCCATAACTTACATGGGGTTGACCAAACTTGCAGAAACATGTTTATTTCTGCTGAAAAACACGTTTTGACCCTTTCTGCACACTGGGGTTAAGAGCTGAGTGTGTGGGCTCTTCTGAGCCTTGCTGTTACATAGGGATTCAGTTGTCTGAAAAAACGCGTTTATTTCGGGCTGAAAAACACGTTTTGAAAAGTGTGCTGTTACTGCCCCATAACTTACATGGGGTTGACCAAACTTGCAGAAACATGTTTATTTCTGCTGAAAAACACGTTTTGACCCTTTCTGCACACTGGGGTTAAGATCTGAGTGTGTGGGCTCTTCTGAACCTTGCTGTTACATGGGGATTCAGTTGTCTGAAAAAACGCGTTTATTTCGGGCTGAAAAACACGTTTTGAAAAGTGTGTTGTTACTGCCCCATAACTTACATGGGGTTGACCAAACTTGCAGAAACATGTTTATTTCTGCTGAAAAACACGTTTTGACCCTTTCTGCACACTGGGGTTAAGAGCTGAGTGTGTGGGCTCTTCTGAGCCTTGCTGTTACATGGGGATTCAGTTGTCTGAAAAAACGTGTTTATTTCGGGCTGAAAAACACGTTTTGAAAAGTGTGTTGTTACTGCCCCATAACTTACATGGGGTTGACCAAACTTTCAGAAATGTTTATTTCTGCTGAAAAACACGTTTTGACCCTTTCTGCACACTGGGGTTAAAAGCTGAGTGTGTGGGCTCTTCAGAACCTTGCTGTTACATGGGGATTCAGTTGTCTGAAAAAACGCGTTTATTTCGGGCTGAAAAACACGTTTTGAAAAGTGTGCTGTTACTGCCCCATAACTTACATGGGGTTGACCAAACTTGCAGAAACATGTTTATTTCAGCTGAAAAACACGTTTTGACCCTTTCTGCACACTGGGGTTAAGAGCTGAGTGTGTGGGCTCTTCTGAACCTTGCTGTTACATGGGGATTCAGTTGTCTGAAAAAACGCGTTTATTTCGGGCTGAAAAACACGTTTTGAAAAGTGTGTTGTTACTGCCCCATAACTTACATAGGGTTGACCAAACTTGCAGAAACATGTTTATTTCTGCTGAAAAACACGTTTTGACCCTTTCTGCACACTGGGGTTAAGAGCTGAGTGTGTGGGCTCTTCTGAACCTTGCTGTTACATGGGGA
Source organism: Lepisosteus platostomus (assembly GCF_059453375.1). NCBI lineage: Eukaryota > Metazoa > Chordata > Actinopteri > Semionotiformes > Lepisosteidae > Lepisosteus > Lepisosteus platostomus. The sequence goes on along the minus strand of NC_142621.1, from coordinate 15,902,548 downwards.
TTCAGTTGTCTGAAAAAACGCGTTTATTTCGGGCTGAAAAACACGTTTTGAAAAGTGTGCTGTTACTGTCCCATAACTTACATGGGGTTGACCAAACTTGCAGAAACATGTTTATTTCTGCTGAAAAACACGTTTTGACCCTTTCTGCACACTGGGGTTAAGAGCTGAGTGTGTGGGCTCTTCTGAACCTTGCTGTTACATGGGGATTCAGTTGTCTGAAAAAACGCGTTTATTTCGGGCTGAAAAACACGTTTTGAAAAGTGTGTTGTTACTGCCCCATAACTTACATGGGGTTGACCAAACTTGCAGAAACATGTTTATTTCTGCTGAAAAACACGTTTTGACCCTTTCTGCACACTGGGGTTAAGAGCTGAGTGTGTGGGCTCTTCTGAGCCTTGCTGTTACATGGGGATTCAGTTGTCTGAAAAAACGCGTTTATTTCGGGCTGAAAAACACGTTTTGAAAAGTGTGCTGTTACTGCCCCATAACTTACATGGGGTTGACCAAACTTGCAGAAACATGTTTATTTCTGCTGAAAAACACGTTTTGACCCTTTCTGCACACTGGGGTTAAGAGCTGAGTGTGTGGGCTCTTCTGAGCCTTGCTGTTACATAGGGATTCAGTTGTCTGAAAAAACGCGTTTATTTCGGGCTGAAAAACACGTTTTGAAAAGTGTGTTGTTACTGCCCCAAAACTTACATGGGGTTGACCAAACTTGCAGAAACCTGTTTATTTCTGCTGAAAAACACGTTTTGACCCTTTCTGCACACTGGGGTTAAGAGCTGAGTGTGTGGGCTCTTCTGAACCTTGCTGTTACATAGGGATTCAGTTGTCTGAAAAAACGCGTTTATTTCGGGCTGAAAAACACGTTTTGAAAAGTGTGCTGTTACTGCCCCATAACTTACATGGGGTTGACCAAACTTGCAGAAACATGTTTATTTCTGCTGAAAAACACGTTTTGACCCTTTCTGCACACTGGGGTTAAGAGCTGAGTGTGTGGGCTCTTCTGAGCCTTGCTGTTACATAGGGATTCAGTTGTCTGAAAAAACGCGTTTATTTCGGGCTGAAAAACACGTTTTGAAAAGTGTGCTGTTACTGCCCCATAACTTACATGGGGTTGACCAAACTTGCAGAAACATGTTTATTTCTGCTGAAAAACACGTTTTGACCCTTTCTGCACACTGGGGTTAAGATCTGAGTGTGTGGGCTCTTCTGAACCTTGCTGTTACATGGGGATTCAGTTGTCTGAAAAAACGCGTTTATTTCGGGCTGAAAAACACGTTTTGAAAAGTGTGTTGTTACTGCCCCATAACTTACATGGGGTTGACCAAACTTGCAGAAACATGTTTATTTCTGCTGAAAAACACGTTTTGACCCTTTCTGCACACTGGGGTTAAGAGCTGAGTGTGTGGGCTCTTCTGAGCCTTGCTGTTACATGGGGATTCAGTTGTCTGAAAAAACGTGTTTATTTCGGGCTGAAAAACACGTTTTGAAAAGTGTGTTGTTACTGCCCCATAACTTACATGGGGTTGACCAAACTTTCAGAAACATGTTTATTTCTGCTGAAAAACACGTTTTGACCCTTTCTGCACACTGGGGTTAAGAGCTGAGTGTGTGGGCTCTTCAGAACCTTGCTGTTACATGGGGATTCAGTTGTCTGAAAAAACGCGTTTATTTCGGGCTGAAAAACACGTTTTGAAAAGTGTGTTGTTACTGCCCCATAACTTACATGGGGTTGACCAAACTTGCAGAAACATGTTTATTTCTGCTGAAAAACACGTTTTGACCCTTTCTGCACACTGGGGTTAAGAGCTGAGTGTGTGGGCTCTTCTGAGCCTTGCTGTTACATGGGGATTCAGTTGTCTGAAAAAACGTGTTTATTTCGGGCTGAAAAACACGTTTTGAAAAGTGTGTTGTTACTGCCCCATAACTTACATGGGGTTGACCAAACTTTCAGAAACATGTTTATTTCTGCTGAAAAACACGTTTTGACCCTTTCTGCACACTGGGGTTAAGAGCTGAGTGTGTGGGCTCTTCAGAACCTTGCTGTTACATGGGGATTCAGTTGTCTGAAAAAACGCGTTTATTTCGGGCTGAAAAACACGTTTTGAAAAGTGTGGTGTTACTGCCCCATAACTTACATGGGGTTGACCAAACTTGCAGAAACATGTTTATTTCAGCTGAAAAACACGTTTTGACCCTTTCTGCACACTGGGGTTAAGAGCTGAGTGTGTGGGCTCTTCTGAACCTTGCTGTTACATGGGGATTCAGTTGTCTGAAAAAACGCGTTTATTTCGGGCTGAAAAACACGTTTTGAAAAGTGTGTTGTTACTGCCCCATAACTTACATAGGGTTGACCAAACTTGCAGAAACATGTTTATTTCTGCTGAAAAACACGTTTTGACCCTTTCTGCACACTGGGGTTAAGAGCTGAGTGTGTGGGCTCTTCTGAACCTTGCTGTTACATGGGGATTCAGTTGTCTGAAAAAACGCGTTTATTTCGGGCTGAAAAACACGTTTTGAAAAGTGTGCTGTTACTGTCCCATAACTTACATGGGGTTGACCAAACTTGCAGAAACATGTTTATTTCTGCTGAAAAACACGTTTTGACCCTTTCTGCACACTGGGGTTAAGAGCTGAGTGTGTGGGCTCTTCTGAACCTTGCTGTTACATGGGGATTCAGTTGTCTGAAAAAACGTGTTTATTTCGGGCTGAAAAACACGTTTTGAAAAGTGTGTTGTTACTGCCCCATAACTTACATGGGGTTGACCAAACTTTCAGAAACATGTTTATTTCTGCTGAAAAACACGTTTTGACCCTTTCTGCACACTGGGGTTAAGAGCTGAGTGTGTGGGCTCTTCAGAACCTTGCTGTTACATGGGGATTCAGTTGTCTGAAAAAACGCGTTTATTTCGGGCTGAAAAACACGTTTTGAAAAGTGTGCTGTTACTGCCCCATAACTTACATGGGGTTGACCAAACTTGCAGAAACATGTTTATTTCTGCTGAAAAACACGTTTTGACCCTTTCTGCACACTGGGGTTAAGATCTGAGTGTGTGGGCTCTTCTGAACCTTGCTGTTACATGGGGATTCAGTTGTCTGAAAAAACGCGTTTATTTCGGGCTGAAAAACACGTTTTGAAAAGTGTGTTGTTACTGCCCCATAACTTACATGGGGTTGACCAAACTTGTAGAAACATGTTTATTTCTGCTGAAAAACACGTTTTGACCCTTTCTGCACACTGGGGTTAAGAGGTGAGTGTGTGGGCTCTTCTGAGCCTTGCTGTTACATGGGGATTCAGTTGTCTGAAAAAACGCGTTTATTTCGGGCTGAAAAACACGTTTTGAAAAGTGTGTTGTTACTGCCCCATAACTTACATGGGGTTGACCAAACTTGCAGAAACATGTTTATTTCTGCTGAAAAACACGTTTTGACCCTTTCTGCACACTGGGGTTAACAGCTGAGTGTGTGGGCTCTTCTGAACCTTGCTGTTACATGGGGATTCAGTTGTCTGAAAAAACGCGTTTATTTCGGGCTGAAAAACACGTTTTGAAAAGTGTGTTGTTACTGCCCCATAACTTACATAGGGTTGACCAAACTTGCAGAAACATGTTTATTTCTGCTGAAAAACACGTTTTGACCCTTTCTGCACACTGGGGTTAAGAGCTGAGTGTGTGGGCTCTTCTGAACCTTGCTGTTACATGGGGATTCAGTTGTCTGAAAAAACGCGTTTATTTCGGGCTGAAAAACACGTTTTGAAAAGTGTGCTGTTACTGTCCCATAACTTACATGGGGTTGACCAAACTTGCAGAAACATGTTTATTTCTGCTGAAAAACACGTTTTGACCCTTTCTGCACACTGGGGTTAAGAGCTGAGTGTGTGGGCTCTTCTGAACCTTGCTGTTACATGGGGATTCAGTTGTCTGAAAAAACGCGTTTATTTCGGGCTGAAAAACACGTTTTGAAAAGTGTGTTGTTACTGTCCCATAACTTACATGGGGTTGACCAAACTTGCAGAAACATGTTTATTTCTGCTGAAAAACACGTTTTGACCCTTTCTGCACACTGGGGTTAAGAGCTGAGTGTGTGGGCTCTTCTGAACCTTGCTGTTACATGGGGATTCAGTTGTCTGAAAAAACGTGTTTATTTCGGGCTGAAAAACACGTTTTGAAAAGTGTGTTGTTACTGCCCCATAACTTACATGGGGTTGACCAAACTTGCAGAAACATGTTTATTTCTGCTGAAAAACACGTTTTGACCCTTTCTGCACACTGGGGTTAAGATCTGAGTGTGTGGGCTCTTCTGAACCTTGCTGTTACATGGGGATTCAGTTGTCTGAAAAAACGCGTTTATTTCGGGCTGAAAAACACGTTTTGAAAAGTGTGTTGTTACTGCCCCATAACTTACATGGGGTTGACCAAACTTGCAGAAACATGTTTATTTCTGCTGAAAAACACGTTTTGACCCTTTCTGCACACTGGGGTTAAGAGCTGAGTGTGTGGGCTCTTCTGAGCCTTGCTGTTACATAGGGATTCAGTTGTCTGAAAAAACGCGTTTATTTCGGGCTGAAAAACACGTTTTGAAAAGTGTGTTGTTACTGCCCCATAACTTACATGGGGTTGACCAAACTTGCAGAAACGTTTATTTCTGCTGAAAAACACGTTTTGACCCTTTCTGCACACTGGGGTTAAGATCTGAGTGTGTGGGCTCTTCTGAACCTTGCTGTTACATGGGGATTCAGTTGTCTGAAAAAACGCGTTTATTTCGGGCTGAAAAACACGTTTTGAAAAGTGTGTTGTTACTGCCCCATAACTTACATGGGGTTGACCAAACTTGCAGAAACATGTTTATTTCTGCTGAAAAACACGTTTTGACCCTTTCTGCACACTGGGGTTAAGAGCTGAGTGTGTGGGCTCTTCTGAGCCTTGCTGTTACATAGGGATTCAGTTGTCTGAAAAAACGCGTTTATTTCGGGCTGAAAAACACGTTTTGAAAAGTGTGTTGTTACTGCCCCATAACTTACATGGGGTTGACCAAACTTGCATAAACATGTTTATTTCTGCTGAAAAACACGTTTTGACCCTTTCTGCACACTGGGGTTAAGAGCTGAGTGTGTGGGCTCTTCTGAACCTTGCTGTTACATGGGGATTCAGTTGTCTGAAAAAACGCGTTTATTTCGGGCTGAAAAACACGTTTTGAAAAGTGTGCTGTTACTGTCCCATAACTTACATGGGGTTGACCAAACTTGCAGAAACATGTTTATTTCTGCTGAAAAACACGTTTTGACCCTTTCTGCACACTGGGGTTAAGAGCTGAGTGTGTGGGCTCTTCTGAACCTTGCTGTTACATGGGGATTCAGTTGTCTGAAAAAACGCGTTTATTTCGGGCTGAAAAACACGTTTTGAAAAGTGTGCTGTTACTGTCCCATAACTTACATGGGGTTGACCAAACTTGCAGAAACATGTTTATTTCTGCTGAAAAACACGTTTTGACCCTTTCTGCACACTGGGGTTAAGAGCTGAGTGTGTGGGCTCTTCTGAACCTTGCTGTTACATGGGGATTCAGTTGTCTGAAAAAACGTGTTTATTTCGGGCTGAAAAACACGTTTTGAAAAGTGTGTTGTTACTGCCCCATAACTTACATGGGGTTGACCAAACTTGCAGAAACATGTTTATTTCTGCTGAAAAACACGTTTTGACCCTTTCTGCACACTGGGGTTAAGATCTGAGTGTGTGGGCTCTTCTGAACCTTGCTGTTACATGGGGATTCAGTTGTCTGAAAAAACGCGTTTATTTCGGGCTGAAAAACATGTTTTGAAAAGTGTGTTGTTACTGCCCCATAACTTACATGGGGTTGACCAAACTTGCAGAAACATGTTTATTTCTGCTGAAAAACACGTTTTGACCCTTTCTGCACACTAGGGTTAAGAGCTGAGTGTGTGGGCTCTTCTGAGCCTTGCTGTTACATAGGGATTCAGTTGTCTGAAAAAACGCGTTTATTTCGGGCTGAAAAACACGTTTTGAAAAGTGTGTTGTTACTGCCCCATAACTTACATGGGGTTGACCAAACTTGCAGAAACATGTTTATTTCTGCTGAAAAACACGTTTTGACCCTTTCTGCACACTGGGGTTAAGATCTGAGTGTGTGGGCTCTTCTGAACCTTGCTGTTACATGGGGATTCAGTTGTCTGAAAAAACGCGTTTATTTCGGGCTGAAAAACACGTTTTGAAAAGTGTGTTGTTACTGCCCCATAACTTACATGGGGTTGACCAAACTTGCAGAAACATGTTTATTTCTGCTGAAAAACACGTTTTGACCCTTTCTGCACACTGGGGATAAGAGCTGAGTGTGTGGGCTCTTCTGAACCTTGCTGTTACATGGGGATTCAGTTGTCTGAAAAAACGCGTTTATTTCGGGCTGAAAAACACGTTTTGAAAAGTGTGTTGTTACTGCCCCATAACTTACATAGGGTTGACCAAACTTGCAGAAACATGTTTATTTCTGCTGAAAAACACGTTTTGACCCTTTCTGCACACTGGGGTTAAGAGCTGAGTGTGTGGGCTCTTCTGAACCTTGCTGTTACATGGGGATTCAGTTGTCTGAAAAAACGCGTTTATTTCGGGCTGAAAAACACGTTTTGAAAAGTGTGCTGTTACTGTCCCATAACTTACATGGGGTTGACCAAACTTGCAGAAACATGTTTATTTCTGCTGAAAAACACGTTTTGACCCTTTCTGCACACTGGGGTTAAGAGCTGAGTGTGTGGGCTCTTCTGAGCCTTGCTGTTACATAGGGATTCAGTTGTCTGAAAAAACGTGTTTATTTCGGGCTGAAAAACACGTTTTGAAAAGTGTGCTGTTACTGCCCCATAACTTACATGGGGTTGACCAAACTTGCAGAAACATGTTTATTTCTGCTGAAAAACACGTTTTGACCCTTTCTGCACACTGGGGTTAAGAGCTGAGTGTGTGGGCTCTTCTGAGCCTTGCTGTTACATAGGGATTCAGTTGTCTGAAAAAACGCGTTTATTTCGGGCTGAAAAACACGTTTTGAAAAGTGTGCTGTTACTGCCCCATAACTTACATGGGGTTGACCAAACTTGCAGAAACATGTTTATTTCTGCTGAAAAACACGTTTTGACCCTTTCTGCACACTGGGGTTAAGATCTGAGTGTGTGGGCTCTTCTGAACCTTGCTGTTACATGGGGATTCAGTTGTCTGAAAAAACGCGTTTATTTCGGGCTGAAAAACACGTTTTGAAAAGTGTGTTGTTACTGCCCCATAACTTACATGGGGTTGACCAAACTTGCAGAAACATGTTTATTTCTGCTGAAAAACACGTTTTGACCCTTTCTGCACACTGGGGTTAAGAGCTGAGTGTGTGGGCTCTTCTGAGCCTTGCTGTTACATGGGGATTCAGTTGTCTGAAAAAACGTGTTTATTTCGGGCTGAAAAACACGTTTTGAAAAGTGTGTTGTTACTGCCCCATAACTTACATGGGGTTGACCAAACTTTCAGAAATGTTTATTTCTGCTGAAAAACACGTTTTGACCCTTTCTGCACACTGGGGTTAAAAGCTGAGTGTGTGGGCTCTTCAGAACCTTGCTGTTACATGGGGATTCAGTTGTCTGAAAAAACGCGTTTATTTCGGGCTGAAAAACACGTTTTGAAAAGTGTGCTGTTACTGCCCCATAACTTACATGGGGTTGACCAAACTTGCAGAAACATGTTTATTTCAGCTGAAAAACACGTTTTGACCCTTTCTGCACACTGGGGTTAAGAGCTGAGTGTGTGGGCTCTTCTGAACCTTGCTGTTACATGGGGATTCAGTTGTCTGAAAAAACGCGTTTATTTCGGGCTGAAAAACACGTTTTGAAAAGTGTGTTGTTACTGCCCCATAACTTACATAGGGTTGACCAAACTTGCAGAAACATGTTTATTTCTGCTGAAAAACACGTTTTGACCCTTTCTGCACACTGGGGTTAAGAGCTGAGTGTGTGGGCTCTTCTGAACCTTGCTGTTACATGGGGATTCAGTTGTCTGAAAAAACGCGTTTATTTCGGGCTGAAAAACACGTTTTGAAAAGTGTGCTGTTACTGTCCCATAACTTACATGGGGTTGACCAAACTTGCAGAAACATGTTTATTTCTGCTGAAAAACACGTTTTGACCCTTTCTGCACACTGGGGTTAAGAGCTGAGTGTGTGGGCTCTTCTGAACCTTGCTGTTACATGGGGATTCAGTTGTCTGAAAAAACGCGTTTATTTCGGGCTGAAAAACACGTTTTGAAAAGTGTGTTGTTACTGCCCCATAACTTACATGGGGTTGACCAAACTTGCAGAAACATGTTTATTTCTGCTGAAAAACACGTTTTGACCCTTTCTGCACACTGGGGTTAAGAGCTGAGTGTGTGGGCTCTTCTGAGCCTTGCTGTTACATGGGGATTCAGTTGTCTGAAAAAACGCGTTTATTTCGGGCTGAAAAACACGTTTTGAAAAGTGTGCTGTTACTGCCCCATAACTTACATGGGGTTGACCAAACTTGCAGAAACATGTTTATTTCTGCTGAAAAACACGTTTTGACCCTTTCTGCACACTGGGGTTAAGAGCTGAGTGTGTGGGCTCTTCTGAGCCTTGCTGTTACATAGGGATTCAGTTGTCTGAAAAAACGCGTTTATTTCGGGCTGAAAAACACGTTTTGAAAAGTGTGTTGTTACTGCCCCAAAACTTACATGGGGTTGACCAAACTTGCAGAAACCTGTTTATTTCTGCTGAAAAACACGTTTTGACCCTTTCTGCACACTGGGGTTAAGAGCTGAGTGTGTGGGCTCTTCTGAACCTTGCTGTTACATAGGGATTCAGTTGTCTGAAAAAACGCGTTTATTTCGGGCTGAAAAACACGTTTTGAAAAGTGTGCTGTTACTGCCCCATAACTTACATGGGGTTGACCAAACTTGCAGAAACATGTTTATTTCTGCTGAAAAACACGTTTTGACCCTTTCTGCACACTGGGGTTAAGAGCTGAGTGTGTGGGCTCTTCTGAGCCTTGCTGTTACATAGGGATTCAGTTGTCTGAAAAAACGCGTTTATTTCGGGCTGAAAAACACGTTTTGAAAAGTGTGCTGTTACTGCCCCATAACTTACATGGGGTTGACCAAACTTGCAGAAACATGTTTATTTCTGCTGAAAAACACGTTTTGACCCTTTCTGCACACTGGGGTTAAGATCTGAGTGTGTGGGCTCTTCTGAACCTTGCTGTTACATGGGGATTCAGTTGTCTGAAAAAACGCGTTTATTTCGGGCTGAAAAACACGTTTTGAAAAGTGTGTTGTTACTGCCCCATAACTTACATGGGGTTGACCAAACTTGCAGAAACATGTTTATTTCTGCTGAAAAACACGTTTTGACCCTTTCTGCACACTGGGGTTAAGAGCTGAGTGTGTGGGCTCTTCTGAGCCTTGCTGTTACATGGGGATTCAGTTGTCTGAAAAAACGTGTTTATTTCGGGCTGAAAAACACGTTTTGAAAAGTGTGTTGTTACTGCCCCATAACTTACATGGGGTTGACCAAACTTTCAGAAACATGTTTATTTCTGCTGAAAAACACGTTTTGACCCTTTCTGCACACTGGGGTTAAGAGCTGAGTGTGTGGGCTCTTCAGAACCTTGCTGTTACATGGGGATTCAGTTGTCTGAAAAAACGCGTTTATTTCGGGCTGAAAAACACGTTTTGAAAAGTGTGTTGTTACTGCCCCATAACTTACATGGGGTTGACCAAACTTGCAGAAACATGTTTATTTCTGCTGAAAAACACGTTTTGACCCTTTCTGCACACTGGGGTTAAGAGCTGAGTGTGTGGGCTCTTCTGAGCCTTGCTGTTACATGGGGATTCAGTTGTCTGAAAAAACGTGTTTATTTCGGGCTGAAAAACACGTTTTGAAAAGTGTGTTGTTACTGCCCCATAACTTACATGGGGTTGACCAAACTTTCAGAAACATGTTTATTTCTGCTGAAAAACACGTTTTGACCCTTTCTGCACACTGGGGTTAAGAGCTGAGTGTGTGGGCTCTTCAGAACCTTGCTGTTACATGGGGATTCAGTTGTCTGAAAAAACGCGTTTATTTCGGGCTGAAAAACACGTTTTGAAAAGTGTGGTGTTACTGCCCCATAACTTACATGGGGTTGACCAAACTTGCAGAAACATGTTTATTTCAGCTGAAAAACACGTTTTGACCCTTTCTGCACACTGGGGTTAAGAGCTGAGTGTGTGGGCTCTTCTGAACCTTGCTGTTACATGGGGATTCAGTTGTCTGAAAAAACGCGTTTATTTCGGGCTGAAAAACACGTTTTGAAAAGTGTGTTGTTACTGCCCCATAACTTACATAGGGTTGACCAAACTTGCAGAAACATGTTTATTTCTGCTGAAAAACACGTTTTGACCCTTTCTGCACACTGGGGTTAAGAGCTGAGTGTGTGGGCTCTTCTGAACCTTGCTGTTACATGGGGATTCAGTTGTCTGAAAAAACGCGTTTATTTCGGGCTGAAAAACACGTTTTGAAAAGTGTGCTGTTACTGTCCCATAACTTACATGGGGTTGACCAAACTTGCAGAAACATGTTTATTTCTGCTGAAAAACACGTTTTGACCCTTTCTGCACACTGGGGTTAAGAGCTGAGTGTGTGGGCTCTTCTGAACCTTGCTGTTACATGGGGATTCAGTTGTCTGAAAAAACGTGTTTATTTCGGGCTGAAAAACACGTTTTGAAAAGTGTGTTGTTACTGCCCCATAACTTACATGGGGTTGACCAAACTTTCAGAAACATGTTTATTTCTGCTGAAAAACACGTTTTGACCCTTTCTGCACACTGGGGTTAAGAGCTGAGTGTGTGGGCTCTTCAGAACCTTGCTGTTACATGGGGATTCAGTTGTCTGAAAAAACGCGTTTATTTCGGGCTGAAAAACACGTTTTGAAAAGTGTGCTGTTACTGCCCCATAACTTACATGGGGTTGACCAAACTTGCAGAAACATGTTTATTTCTGCTGAAAAACACGTTTTGACCCTTTCTGCACACTGGGGTTAAGATCTGAGTGTGTGGGCTCTTCTGAACCTTGCTGTTACATGGGGATTCAGTTGTCTGAAAAAACGCGTTTATTTCGGGCTGAAAAACACGTTTTGAAAAGTGTGTTGTTACTGCCCCATAACTTACATGGGGTTGACCAAACTTGTAGAAACATGTTTATTTCTGCTGAAAAACACGTTTTGACCCTTTCTGCACACTGGGGTTAAGAGGTGAGTGTGTGGGCTCTTCTGAGCCTTGCTGTTACATGGGGATTCAGTTGTCTGAAAAAACGCGTTTATTTCGGGCTGAAAAACACGTTTTGAAAAGTGTGTTGTTACTGCCCCATAACTTACATGGGGTTGACCAAACTTGCAGAAACATGTTTATTTCTGCTGAAAAACACGTTTTGACCCTTTCTGCACACTGGGGTTAACAGCTGAGTGTGTGGGCTCTTCTGAACCTTGCTGTTACATGGGGATTCAGTTGTCTGAAAAAACGCGTTTATTTCGGGCTGAAAAACACGTTTTGAAAAGTGTGTTGTTACTGCCCCATAACTTACATAGGGTTGACCAAACTTGCAGAAACATGTTTATTTCTGCTGAAAAACACGTTTTGACCCTTTCTGCACACTGGGGTTAAGAGCTGAGTGTGTGGGCTCTTCTGAACCTTGCTGTTACATGGGGATTCAGTTGTCTGAAAAAACGCGTTTATTTCGGGCTGAAAAACACGTTTTGAAAAGTGTGCTGTTACTGTCCCATAACTTACATGGGGTTGACCAAACTTGCAGAAACATGTTTATTTCTGCTGAAAAACACGTTTTGACCCTTTCTGCACACTGGGGTTAAGAGCTGAGTGTGTGGGCTCTTCTGAACCTTGCTGTTACATGGGGATTCAGTTGTCTGAAAAAACGCGTTTATTTCGGGCTGAAAAACACGTTTTGAAAAGTGTGTTGTTACTGTCCCATAACTTACATGGGGTTGACCAAACTTGCAGAAACATGTTTATTTCTGCTGAAAAACACGTTTTGACCCTTTCTGCACACTGGGGTTAAGAGCTGAGTGTGTGGGCTCTTCTGAACCTTGCTGTTACATGGGGATTCAGTTGTCTGAAAAAACGTGTTTATTTCGGGCTGAAAAACACGTTTTGAAAAGTGTGTTGTTACTGCCCCATAACTTACATGGGGTTGACCAAACTTGCAGAAACATGTTTATTTCTGCTGAAAAACACGTTTTGACCCTTTCTGCACACTGGGGTTAAGATCTGAGTGTGTGGGCTCTTCTGAACCTTGCTGTTACATGGGGATTCAGTTGTCTGAAAAAACGCGTTTATTTCGGGCTGAAAAACACGTTTTGAAAAGTGTGTTGTTACTGCCCCATAACTTACATGGGGTTGACCAAACTTGCAGAAACATGTTTATTTCTGCTGAAAAACACGTTTTGACCCTTTCTGCACACTGGGGTTAAGAGCTGAGTGTGTGGGCTCTTCTGAGCCTTGCTGTTACATAGGGATTCAGTTGTCTGAAAAAACGCGTTTATTTCGGGCTGAAAAACACGTTTTGAAAAGTGTGTTGTTACTGCCCCATAACTTACATGGGGTTGACCAAACTTGCAGAAACGTTTATTTCTGCTGAAAAACACGTTTTGACCCTTTCTGCACACTGGGGTTAAGATCTGAGTGTGTGGGCTCTTCTGAACCTTGCTGTTACATGGGGATTCAGTTGTCTGAAAAAACGCGTTTATTTCGGGCTGAAAAACACGTTTTGAAAAGTGTGTTGTTACTGCCCCATAACTTACATGGGGTTGACCAAACTTGCAGAAACATGTTTATTTCTGCTGAAAAACACGTTTTGACCCTTTCTGCACACTGGGGTTAAGAGCTGAGTGTGTGGGCTCTTCTGAGCCTTGCTGTTACATAGGGATTCAGTTGTCTGAAAAAACGCGTTTATTTCGGGCTGAAAAACACGTTTTGAAAAGTGTGTTGTTACTGCCCCATAACTTACATGGGGTTGACCAAACTTGCAGAAACATGTTTATTTCTGCTGAAAAACACGTTTTGACCCTTTCTGCACACTGGGGTTAAGATCTGAGTGTGTGGGCTCTTCTGAACCTTGCTGTTACATGGGGATTCAGTTGTCTGAAAAAACGCGTTTATTTCGGGCTGAAAAACACGTTTTGAAAAGTGTGTTGTTACTGCCCCATAACTTACATGGGGTTGACCAAACTTGCAGAAACATGTTTATTTCTGCTGAAAAACACGTTTTGACCCTTTCTGCACACTGGGGTTAAGAGGTGAGTGTGTGGGCTCTTCTGAGCCTTGCTGTTACATGGGGATTCAGTTGTCTGAAAAAACGCGTTTATTTCGGGCTGAAAAACACGTTTTGAAAAGTGTGTTGTTACTGCCCCATAACTTACATGGGGTTGACCAAACTTGCAGAAACATGTTTATTTCTGCTGAAAAACACGTTTTGACCCTTTCTGCACACTGGGGTTAACAGCTGAGTGTGTGGGCTCTTCTGAACCTTGCTGTTACATGGGGATTCAGTTGTCTGAAAAAACGCGTTTATTTCGGGCTGAAAAACACGTTTTGAAAAGTGTGTTGTTACTGCCCCATAACTTACATAGGGTTGACCAAACTTGCAGAAACATGTTTATTTCTGCTGAAAAACACGTTTTGACCCTTTCTGCACACTGGGGTTAAGAGCTGAGTGTGTGGGCTCTTCTGAACCTTGCTGTTACATGGGGATTCAGTTGTCTGAAAAAACGCGTTTATTTCGGGCTGAAAAACACGTTTTGAAAAGTGTGCTGTTACTGTCCCATAACTTACATGGGGTTGACCAAACTTGCAGAAACATGTTTATTTCTGCTGAAAAACACGTTTTGACCCTTTCTGCACACTGGGGTTAAGAGCTGAGTGTGTGGGCTCTTCTGAACCTTGCTGTTACATGGGGATTCAGTTGTCTGAAAAAACGCGTTTATTTCGGGCTGAAAAACACGTTTTGAAAAGTGTGTTGTTACTGCCCCATAACTTACATGGGGTTGACCAAACTTGCAGAAACATGTTTATTTCTGCTGAAAAACACGTTTTGACCCTTTCTGCACACTGGGGTTAAGAGCTGAGTGTGTGGGCTCTTCTGAACCTTGCTGTTACATGGGGATTCAGTTGTCTGAAAAAACGCGTTTATTTCGGGCTGAAAAACACGTTTTGAAAAGTGTGTTGTTACTGCCCCATAACTTACATAGGGTTGACCAAACTTGCAGAAACATGTTTATTTCAGCTGAAAAACACGTTTTGACCCTTTCTGCACACTGGGGTTAAGAGCTGAGTGTGTGGGCTCTTCTGAGCCTTGCTGTTACATAGGGATTCAGTTGTCTGAAAAAACGCGTTTATTTCGGGCTGAAAAACACGTTTTGAAAAGTGTGCTGTTACTGCCCCATAACTTACATGGGGTTGACCAAACTTGCAGAAACATGTTTATTTCTGCTGAAAAACACGTTTTGACCCTTTCTGCACACTGGGGTTAAGATCTGAGTGTGTGGGCTCTTCTGAACCTTGCTGTTACATGGGGATTCAGTTGTCTGAAAAAACGCGTTTATTTCGGGCTGAACAACACGTTTTGAAAAGTGTGTTGTTACTGCCCCATAACTTACATGGGGTTGACCAAACTTGCAGAAACATGTTTATTTCTGCTGAAAAACACGTTTTGACCCTTTCTGCACACTGGGGTTAAGAGCTGAGTGTGTGGGCTCTTCTGAGCCTTGCTGTTACATGGGGATTCAGTTGTCTGAAAAAACGTGTTTATTTCGGGCTGAAAAACACGTTTTGAAAAGTGTGTTGTTACTGCCCCATAACTTACATGGGGTTGACCAAACTTTCAGAAACATGTTTATTTCTGCTGAAAAACACGTTTTGACCCTTTCTGCACACTGGGGTTAAAAGCTGAGTGTGTGGGCTCTTCAGAACCTTGCTGTTACATGGGGATTCAGTTGTCTGAAAAAACGCGTTTATTTCGGGCTGAAAAACACGTTTTGAAAAGTGTGCTGTTACTGCCCCATAACTTACATGGGGTTGACCAAACTTGCAGAAACATGTTTATTTCAGCTGAAAAACACGTTTTGACCCTTTCTGCACACTGGGGTTAAGAGCTGAGTGTGTGGGCTCTTCTGAACCTTGCTGTTACATGGGGATTCAGTTGTCTGAAAAAACGCGTTTATTTCGGGCTGAAAAACACGTTTTGAAAAGTGTGTTGTTACTGCCCCATAACTTACATAGGGTTGACCAAACTTGCAGAAACATGTTTATTTCTGCTGAAAAACACGTTTTGACCCTTTCTGCACACTGGGGTTAAGAGCTGAGTGTGTGGGCTCTTCTTAGCCTTGCTGTTACATGGGGATTCAGTTGTCTGAAAAAACGCGTTTATTTCGGGCTGAAAAACACGTTTTGAAAAGTGTGCTGTTACTGCCCCATAACTTACATGGGGTTGACCAAACTTGCAGAAACATGTTTATTTCTGCTGAAAAACACGTTTTGACCCTTTCTGCACACTGGGGTTAAGATCTGAGTGTGTGGGCTCTTCTGAACCTTGCTGTTACATGGGGATTCAGTTGTCTGAAAAAACGCGTTTATTTCGGGCTGAAAAACACGTTTTGAAAAGTGTGTTGTTACTGCCCCATAACTTACATGGGGTTGACCAAACTTGCAGAAACATGTTTATTTCTGCTGAAAAACACGTTTTGACCCTTTCTGCACACTGGGGATAAGAGCTGAGTGTGTGGGCTCTTCTGAACCTTGCTGTTACATGGGGATTCAGTTGTCTGAAAAAACGCGTTTATTTCGGGCTGAAAAACACGTTTTGAAAAGTGTGTTGTTACTGCCCCATAACTTACATGGGGTTGACCAAACTTGCAGAAACATGTTTATTTCTGCTGAAAAACACGTTTTGACCCTTTCTGCACACTGGGGTTAAGAGGTGAGTGTGTGGGCTCTTCTGAGCCTTGCTGTTACATGGGGATTCAGTTGTCTTAAAAAAAGCGTTTATTTCGGGCTGAAAAACACGTTTTGAAAAGTGTGTTGTTACTGCCCCATAACTTACATGGGGTTGACCAAACTTGCAGAAACATGTTTATTTCTGCTGAAAAACACGTTTTGACCCTTTCTGCACACTGGGGTTAACAGCTGAGTGTGTGGGCTCTTCTGAACCTTGCTGTTACATGGGGATTCAGTTGTCTGAAAAAACGCGTTTATTTCGGGCTGAAAAACACGTTTTGAAAAGTGTGTTGTTACTGCCCCATAACTTACATAGGGTTGACCAAACTTGCAGAAACATGTTTATTTCTGCTGAAAAACACGTTTTGACCCTTTCTGCACACTGGGGTTAAGAGCTGAGTGTGTGGGCTCTTCTGAACCTTGCTGTTACATGGGGATTCAGTTGTCTGAAAAAACGCGTTTATTTCGGGCTGAAAAACACGTTTTGAAAAGTGTGCTGTTACTGTCCCATAACTTACATGGGGTTGACCAAACTTGCAGAAACATGTTTATTTCTGCTGAAAAACACGTTTTGACCCTTTCTGCACACTGGGGTTAAGAGCTGAGTGTGTGGGCTCTTCTGAACCTTGCTGTTACATGGGGATTCAGTTGTCTGAAAAAACGCGTTTATTTCGGGCTGAAAAACACGTTTTGAAAAGTGTGTTGTTACTGCCCCATAACTTACATGGGGTTGACCAAACTTGCAGAAACATGTTTATTTCTGCTGAAAAACACGTTTTGACCCTTTCTGCACACTGGGGTTAAGAGCTGAGTGTGTGGGCTCTTCTGAACCTTGCTGTTACATGGGGATTCAGTTGTCTGAAAAAACGCGTTTATTTCGGGCTGAAAAACACGTTTTGAAAAGTGTGTTGTTACTGCCCCATAACTTACATAGGGTTGACCAAACTTGCAGAAACATGTTTATTTCAGCTGAAAAACACGTTTTGACCCTTTCTGCACACTGGGGTTAAGAGCTGAGTGTGTGGGCTCTTCTGAGCCTTGCTGTTACATAGGGATTCAGTTGTCTGAAAAAACGCGTTTATTTCGGGCTGAAAAACACGTTTTGAAAAGTGTGCTGTTACTGCCCCATAACTTACATGGGGTTGACCAAACTTGCAGAAACATGTTTATTTCTGCTGAAAAACACGTTTTGACCCTTTCTGCACACTGGGGTTAAGATCTGAGTGTGTGGGCTCTTCTGAACCTTGCTGTTACATGGGGATTCAGTTGTCTGAAAAAACGCGTTTATTTCGGGCTGAACAACACGTTTTGAAAAGTGTGTTGTTACTGCCCCATAACTTACATGGGGTTGACCAAACTTGCAGAAACATGTTTATTTCTGCTGAAAAACACGTTTTGACCCTTTCTGCACACTGGGGTTAAGAGCTGAGTGTGTGGGCTCTTCTGAGCCTTGCTGTTACATGGGGATTCAGTTGTCTGAAAAAACGTGTTTATTTCGGGCTGAAAAACACGTTTTGAAAAGTGTGTTGTTACTGCCCCATAACTTACATGGGGTTGACCAAACTTTCAGAAACATGTTTATTTCTGCTGAAAAACACGTTTTGACCCTTTCTGCACACTGGGGTTAAAAGCTGAGTGTGTGGGCTCTTCAGAACCTTGCTGTTACATGGGGATTCAGTTGTCTGAAAAAACGCGTTTATTTCGGGCTGAAAAACACGTTTTGAAAAGTGTGCTGTTACTGCCCCATAACTTACATGGGGTTGACCAAACTTGCAGAAACATGTTTATTTCAGCTGAAAAACACGTTTTGACCCTTTCTGCACACTGGGGTTAAGAGCTGAGTGTGTGGGCTCTTCTGAACCTTGCTGTTACATGGGGATTCAGTTGTCTGAAAAAACGCGTTTATTTCGGGCTGAAAAACACGTTTTGAAAAGTGTGTTGTTACTGCCCCATAACTTACATAGGGTTGACCAAACTTGCAGAAACATGTTTATTTCTGCTGAAAAACACGTTTTGACCCTTTCTGCACACTGGGGTTAAGAGCTGAGTGTGTGGGCTCTTCTGAACCTTGCTGTTACATGGGGATTCAGTTGTCTGAAAAAACGCGTTTATTTCGGGCTGAAAAACACGTTTTGAAAAGTGTGCTGTTACTGTCCCATAACTTACATGGGGTTGACCAAACTTGCAGAAACATGTTTATTTCTGCTGAAAAACACGTTTTGACCCTTTCTGCACACTGGGGTTAAGAGCTGAGTGTGTGGGCTCTTCTGAACCTTGCTGTTACATGGGGATTCAGTTGTCTGAAAAAACGTGTTTATTTCGGGCTGAAAAACACGTTTTGAAAAGTGTGTTGTTACTGCCCCATAACTTACATGGGGTTGACCAAACTTTCAGAAACATGTTTATTTCTGCTGAAAAACACGTTTTGACCCTTTCTGCACACTGGGGTTAAGAGCTGAGTGTGTGGGCTCTTCAGAACCTTGCTGTTACATGGGGATTCAGTTGTCTGAAAAAACGCGTTTATTTCGGGCTGAAAAACACGTTTTGAAAAGTGAGTTGTTACTGCCCCATAACTTACATAGGGTTGACCAAACTTGCAGAAACATGTTTATTTCTGCTGAAAAACACGTTTTGACCCTTTCTGCACACTGGGGTTAAGAGCTGAGTGTGTGGGCTCTTCTTAGCCTTGCTGTTACATGGGGATTCAGTTGTCTGAAAAAACGCGTTTATTTCGGGCTGAAAAACACGTTTTGAAAAGTGTGCTGTTACTGCCCCATAACTTACATGGGGTTGACCAAACTTGCAGAAACATGTTTATTTCTGCTGAAAAACACGTTTTGACCCTTTCTGCACACTGGGGTTAAGAGCTGAGTGTGTGGGCTCTTCTGAGCCTTGCTGTTACATAGGGATTCAGTTGTCTGAAAAAACGCGTTTATTTCGGGCTGAAAAACACGTTTTGAAAAGTGTGTTGTTACTGCCCCATAACTTACATGGGGTTGACCAAACTTGCAGAAACATGTTTATTTCTGCTGAAAAACACGTTTTGACCCTTTCTGCACACTGGGGTTAAGATCTGAGTGTGTGGGCTCTTCTGAACCTTGCTGTTACATGGGGATTCAGTTGTCTGAAAAAACGCGTTTATTTCGGGCTGAAAAACACGTTTTGAAAAGTGTGTTGTTACTGCCCCATAACTTACATGGGGTTGACCAAACTTGCAGAAACATGTTTATTTCTGCTGAAAAACACGTTTTGACCCTTTCTGCACACTGGGGTTAAGAGCTGAGTGTGTGGGCTCTTCTGAGCCTTGCTGTTACATAGGGATTCAGTTGTCTGAAAAAACGCGTTTATTTCGGGCTGAAAAACACGTTTTGAAAAGTGTGTTGTTACTGCCCCATAACTTACATGGGGTTGACCAAACTTGCAGAAACATGTTTATTTCTGCTGAAAAACACGTTTTGACCCTTTCTGCACACTGGGGTTAAGATCTGAGTGTGTGGGCTCTTCTGAACCTTGCTGTTACATGGGGATTCAGTTGTCTGAAAAAACGCGTTTATTTCGGGCTGAAAAACACGTTTTGAAAAGTGTGTTGTTACTGCCCCATAACTTACATGGGGTTGACCAAACTTGCAGAAACATGTTTATTTCTGCTGAAAAACACGTTTTGACCCTTTCTGCACACTGGGGATAAGAGCTGAGTGTGTGGGCTCTTCTGAACCTTGCTGTTACATGGGGATTCAGTTGTCTGAAAAAACGCGTTTATTTCGGGCTGAAAAACACGTTTTGAAAAGTGTGTTGTTACTGCCCCATAACTTACATGGGGTTGACCAAACTTGCAGAAACATGTTTATTTCTGCTGAAAAACACGTTTTGACCCTTTCTGCACACTGGGGTTAAGAGGTGAGTGTGTGGGCTCTTCTGAGCCTTGCTGTTACATGGGGATTCAGTTGTCTGAAAAAACGCGTTTATTTCGGGCTGAAAAACACGTTTTGAAAAGTGTGTTGTTACTGCCCCATAACTTACATGGGGTTGACCAAACTTGCAGAAACATGTTTATTTCTGCTGAAAAACACGTTTTGACCCTTTCTGCACACTGGGGTTAACAGCTGAGTGTGTGGGCTCTTCTGAACCTTGCTGTTACATGGGGATTCAGTTGTCTGAAAAAACGCGTTTATTTCGGGCTGAAAAACACGTTTTGAAAAGTGTGTTGTTACTGCCCCATAACTTACATAGGGTTGACCAAACTTGCAGAAACATGTTTATTTCTGCTGAAAAACACGTTTTGACCCTTTCTGCACACTGGGGTTAAGAGCTGAGTGTGTGGGCTCTTCTGAACCTTGCTGTTACATGGGGATTCAGTTGTCTGAAAAAACGCGTTTATTTCGGGCTGAAAAACACGTTTTGAAAAGTGTGCTGTTACTGTCCCATAACTTACATGGGGTTGACCAAACTTGCAGAAACATGTTTATTTCTGCTGAAAAACACGTTTTGACCCTTTCTGCACACTGGGGTTAAGAGCTGAGTGTGTGGGCTCTTCTGAACCTTGCTGTTACATGGGGATTCAGTTGTCTGAAAAAACGCGTTTATTTCGGGCTGAAAAACACGTTTTGAAAAGTGTGTTGTTACTGTCCCATAACTTACATGGGGTTGACCAAACTTGCAGAAACATGTTTATTTCTGCTGAAAAACACGTTTTGACCCTTTCTGCACACTGGGGTTAAGAGCTGAGTGTGTGGGCTCTTCTGAACCTTGCTGTTACATGGGGATTCAGTTGTCTGAAAAAACGTGTTTATTTCGGGCTGAAAAACACGTTTTGAAAAGTGTGTTGTTACTGCCCCATAACTTACATGGGGTTGACCAAACTTGCAGAAACATGTTTATTTCTGCTGAAAAACACGTTTTGACCCTTTCTGCACACTGGGGTTAAGATCTGAGTGTGTGGGCTCTTCTGAACCTTGCTGTTACATGGGGATTCAGTTGTCTGAAAAAACGCGTTTATTTCGGGCTGAAAAACACGTTTTGAAAAGTGTGTTGTTACTGCCCCATAACTTACATGGGGTTGACCAAACTTGCAGAAACATGTTTATTTCTGCTGAAAAACACGTTTTGACCCTTTCTGCACACTGGGGTTAAGAGCTGAGTGTGTGGGCTCTTCTGAGCCTTGCTGTTACATAGGGATTCAGTTGTCTGAAAAAACGCGTTTATTTCGGGCTGAAAAACACGTTTTGAAAAGTGTGTTGTTACTGCCCCATAACTTACATGGGGTTGACCAAACTTGCAGAAACGTTTATTTCTGCTGAAAAACACGTTTTGACCCTTTCTGCACACTGGGGTTAAGATCTGAGTGTGTGGGCTCTTCTGAACCTTGCTGTTACATGGGGATTCAGTTGTCTGAAAAAACGCGTTTATTTCGGGCTGAAAAACACGTTTTGAAAAGTGTGTTGTTACTGCCCCATAACTTACATGGGGTTGACCAAACTTGCAGAAACATGTTTATTTCTGCTGAAAAACACGTTTTGACCCTTTCTGCACACTGGGGTTAAGAGCTGAGTGTGTGGGCTCTTCTGAGCCTTGCTGTTACATAGGGATTCAGTTGTCTGAAAAAACGCGTTTATTTCGGGCTGAAAAACACGTTTTGAAAAGTGTGTTGTTACTGCCCCATAACTTACATGGGGTTGACCAAACTTGCAGAAACATGTTTATTTCTGCTGAAAAACACGTTTTGACCCTTTCTGCACACTGGGGTTAAGATCTGAGTGTGTGGGCTCTTCTGAACCTTGCTGTTACATGGGGATTCAGTTGTCTGAAAAAACGCGTTTATTTCGGGCTGAAAAACACGTTTTGAAAAGTGTGTTGTTACTGCCCCATAACTTACATGGGGTTGACCAAACTTGCAGAAACATGTTTATTTCTGCTGAAAAACACGTTTTGACCCTTTCTGCACACTGGGGTTAAGAGGTGAGTGTGTGGGCTCTTCTGAGCCTTGCTGTTACATGGGGATTCAGTTGTCTGAAAAAACGCGTTTATTTCGGGCTGAAAAACACGTTTTGAAAAGTGTGTTGTTACTGCCCCATAACTTACATGGGGTTGACCAAACTTGCAGAAACATGTTTATTTCTGCTGAAAAACACGTTTTGACCCTTTCTGCACACTGGGGTTAACAGCTGAGTGTGTGGGCTCTTCTGAACCTTGCTGTTACATGGGGATTCAGTTGTCTGAAAAAACGCGTTTATTTCGGGCTGAAAAACACGTTTTGAAAAGTGTGTTGTTACTGCCCCATAACTTACATAGGGTTGACCAAACTTGCAGAAACATGTTTATTTCTGCTGAAAAACACGTTTTGACCCTTTCTGCACACTGGGGTTAAGAGCTGAGTGTGTGGGCTCTTCTGAACCTTGCTGTTACATGGGGATTCAGTTGTCTGAAAAAACGCGTTTATTTCGGGCTGAAAAACACGTTTTGAAAAGTGTGCTGTTACTGTCCCATAACTTACATGGGGTTGACCAAACTTGCAGAAACATGTTTATTTCTGCTGAAAAACACGTTTTGACCCTTTCTGCACACTGGGGTTAAGAGCTGAGTGTGTGGGCTCTTCTGAACCTTGCTGTTACATGGGGATTCAGTTGTCTGAAAAAACGCGTTTATTTCGGGCTGAAAAACACGTTTTGAAAAGTGTGTTGTTACTGCCCCATAACTTACATGGGGTTGACCAAACTTGCAGAAACATGTTTATTTCTGCTGAAAAACACGTTTTGACCCTTTCTGCACACTGGGGTTAAGAGCTGAGTGTGTGGGCTCTTCTGAACCTTGCTGTTACATGGGGATTCAGTTGTCTGAAAAAACGCGTTTATTTCGGGCTGAAAAACACGTTTTGAAAAGTGTGTTGTTACTGCCCCATAACTTACATAGGGTTGACCAAACTTGCAGAAACATGTTTATTTCAGCTGAAAAACACGTTTTGACCCTTTCTGCACACTGGGGTTAAGAGCTGAGTGTGTGGGCTCTTCTGAGCCTTGCTGTTACATAGGGATTCAGTTGTCTGAAAAAACGCGTTTATTTCGGGCTGAAAAACACGTTTTGAAAAGTGTGCTGTTACTGCCCCATAACTTACATGGGGTTGACCAAACTTGCAGAAACATGTTTATTTCTGCTGAAAAACACGTTTTGACCCTTTCTGCACACTGGGGTTAAGATCTGAGTGTGTGGGCTCTTCTGAACCTTGCTGTTACATGGGGATTCAGTTGTCTGAAAAAACGCGTTTATTTCGGGCTGAACAACACGTTTTGAAAAGTGTGTTGTTACTGCCCCATAACTTACATGGGGTTGACCAAACTTGCAGAAACATGTTTATTTCTGCTGAAAAACACGTTTTG
This sequence comes from Lepisosteus platostomus, assembly GCF_059453375.1. Taxonomy (NCBI): domain Eukaryota; kingdom Metazoa; phylum Chordata; class Actinopteri; order Semionotiformes; family Lepisosteidae; genus Lepisosteus; species Lepisosteus platostomus. Next base: position 15,879,141 of record NC_142621.1, on the reverse strand, counting down.
ACCCTTTCTGCACACTGGGGTTAAGAGCTGAGTGTGTGGGCTCTTCTGAGCCTTGCTGTTACATGGGGATTCAGTTGTCTGAAAAAACGTGTTTATTTCGGGCTGAAAAACACGTTTTGAAAAGTGTGTTGTTACTGCCCCATAACTTACATGGGGTTGACCAAACTTTCAGAAACATGTTTATTTCTGCTGAAAAACACGTTTTGACCCTTTCTGCACACTGGGGTTAAAAGCTGAGTGTGTGGGCTCTTCAGAACCTTGCTGTTACATGGGGATTCAGTTGTCTGAAAAAACGCGTTTATTTCGGGCTGAAAAACACGTTTTGAAAAGTGTGCTGTTACTGCCCCATAACTTACATGGGGTTGACCAAACTTGCAGAAACATGTTTATTTCAGCTGAAAAACACGTTTTGACCCTTTCTGCACACTGGGGTTAAGAGCTGAGTGTGTGGGCTCTTCTGAACCTTGCTGTTACATGGGGATTCAGTTGTCTGAAAAAACGCGTTTATTTCGGGCTGAAAAACACGTTTTGAAAAGTGTGTTGTTACTGCCCCATAACTTACATAGGGTTGACCAAACTTGCAGAAACATGTTTATTTCTGCTGAAAAACACGTTTTGACCCTTTCTGCACACTGGGGTTAAGAGCTGAGTGTGTGGGCTCTTCTGAACCTTGCTGTTACATGGGGATTCAGTTGTCTGAAAAAACGCGTTTATTTCGGGCTGAAAAACACGTTTTGAAAAGTGTGCTGTTACTGTCCCATAACTTACATGGGGTTGACCAAACTTGCAGAAACATGTTTATTTCTGCTGAAAAACACGTTTTGACCCTTTCTGCACACTGGGGTTAAGAGCTGAGTGTGTGGGCTCTTCTGAACCTTGCTGTTACATGGGGATTCAGTTGTCTGAAAAAACGTGTTTATTTCGGGCTGAAAAACACGTTTTGAAAAGTGTGTTGTTACTGCCCCATAACTTACATGGGGTTGACCAAACTTTCAGAAACATGTTTATTTCTGCTGAAAAACACGTTTTGACCCTTTCTGCACACTGGGGTTAAGAGCTGAGTGTGTGGGCTCTTCAGAACCTTGCTGTTACATGGGGATTCAGTTGTCTGAAAAAACGCGTTTATTTCGGGCTGAAAAACACGTTTTGAAAAGTGTGCTGTTACTGCCCCATAACTTACATGGGGTTGACCAAACTTGCAGAAACATGTTTATTTCAGCTGAAAAACACGTATTGACCCTTTCTGCACACTGGGGTTAAGAGCTGAGTGTGTGGGCTCTTCTGAACCTTGCTGTTACATGGGGATTCAGTTGTCTGAAAAAACGCGTTTATTTCGGGCTGAAAAACACGTTTTGAAAAGTGTGTTGTTACTGCCCCATAACTTACATAGGGTTGACCAAACTTGCAGAAACATGTTTATTTCTGCTGAAAAACACGTTTTGACCCTTTCTGCACACTGGGGTTAAGAGCTGAGTGTGTGGGCTCTTCTGAACCTTGCTGTTACATGGGGATTCAGTTGTCTGAAAAAACGCGTTTATTTCGGGCTGAAAAACACGTTTTGAAAAGTGTGCTGTTACTGTCCCATAACTTACATGGGGTTGACCAAACTTGCAGAAACATGTTTATTTCTGCTGAAAAACACGTTTTGACCCTTTCTGCACACTGGGGTTAAGAGCTGAGTGTGTGGGCTCTTCTGAACCTTGCTGTTACATGGGGATTCAGTTGTCTGAAAAAACGCGTTTATTTCGGGCTGAAAAACACGTTTTGAAAAGTGTGCTGTTACTGTCCCATAACTTACATGGGGTTGACCAAACTTGCAGAAACATGTTTATTTCTGCTGAAAAACACGTTTTGACCCTTTCTGCACACTGGGGTTAAGAGCTGAGTGTGTGGGCTCTTCTGAACCTTGCTGTTACATGGGGATTCAGTTGTCTGAAAAAACGTGTTTATTTCGGGCTGAAAAACACGTTTTGAAAAGTGTGTTGTTACTGCCCCATAACTTACATGGGGTTGACCAAACTTGCAGAAACATGTTTATTTCTGCTGAAAAACACGTTTTGACCCTTTCTGCACACTGGGGTTAAGATCTGAGTGTGTGGGCTCTTCTGAACCTTGCTGTTACATGGGGATTCAGTTGTCTGAAAAAACGCGTTTATTTCGGGCTGAAAAACATGTTTTGAAAAGTGTGTTGTTACTGCCCCATAACTTACATGGGGTTGACCAAACTTGCAGAAACATGTTTATTTCTGCTGAAAAACACGTTTTGACCCTTTCTGCACACTAGGGTTAAGAGCTGAGTGTGTGGGCTCTTCTGAGCCTTGCTGTTACATAGGGATTCAGTTGTCTGAAAAAACGCGTTTATTTCGGGCTGAAAAACACGTTTTGAAAAGTGTGTTGTTACTGCCCCATAACTTACATGGGGTTGACCAAACTTGCAGAAACATGTTTATTTCTGCTGAAAAACACGTTTTGACCCTTTCTGCACACTGGGGTTAAGATCTGAGTGTGTGGGCTCTTCTGAACCTTGCTGTTACATGGGGATTCAGTTGTCTGAAAAAACGCGTTTATTTCGGGCTGAAAAACACGTTTTGAAAAGTGTGTTGTTACTGCCCCATAACTTACATGGGGTTGACCAAACTTGCAGAAACATGTTTATTTCTGCTGAAAAACACGTTTTGACCCTTTCTGCACACTGGGGATAAGAGCTGAGTGTGTGGGCTCTTCTGAACCTTGCTGTTACATGGGGATTCAGTTGTCTGAAAAAACGCGTTTATTTCGGGCTGAAAAACACGTTTTGAAAAGTGTGTTGTTACTGCCCCATAACTTACATAGGGTTGACCAAACTTGCAGAAACATGTTTATTTCTGCTGAAAAACACGTTTTGACCCTTTCTGCACACTGGGGTTAAGAGCTGAGTGTGTGGGCTCTTCTGAACCTTGCTGTTACATGGGGATTCAGTTGTCTGAAAAAACGCGTTTATTTCGGGCTGAAAAACACGTTTTGAAAAGTGTGCTGTTACTGTCCCATAACTTACATGGGGTTGACCAAACTTGCAGAAACATGTTTATTTCTGCTGAAAAACACGTTTTGACCCTTTCTGCACACTGGGGTTAAGAGCTGAGTGTGTGGGCTCTTCTGAGCCTTGCTGTTACATAGGGATTCAGTTGTCTGAAAAAACGTGTTTATTTCGGGCTGAAAAACACGTTTTGAAAAGTGTGCTGTTACTGCCCCATAACTTACATGGGGTTGACCAAACTTGCAGAAACATGTTTATTTCTGCTGAAAAACACGTTTTGACCCTTTCTGCACACTGGGGTTAAGAGCTGAGTGTGTGGGCTCTTCTGAGCCTTGCTGTTACATAGGGATTCAGTTGTCTGAAAAAACGCGTTTATTTCGGGCTGAAAAACACGTTTTGAAAAGTGTGCTGTTACTGCCCCATAACTTACATGGGGTTGACCAAACTTGCAGAAACATGTTTATTTCTGCTGAAAAACACGTTTTGACCCTTTCTGCACACTGGGGTTAAGATCTGAGTGTGTGGGCTCTTCTGAACCTTGCTGTTACATGGGGATTCAGTTGTCTGAAAAAACGCGTTTATTTCGGGCTGAAAAACACGTTTTGAAAAGTGTGTTGTTACTGCCCCATAACTTACATGGGGTTGACCAAACTTGCAGAAACATGTTTATTTCTGCTGAAAAACACGTTTTGACCCTTTCTGCACACTGGGGTTAAGAGCTGAGTGTGTGGGCTCTTCTGAGCCTTGCTGTTACATGGGGATTCAGTTGTCTGAAAAAACGTGTTTATTTCGGGCTGAAAAACACGTTTTGAAAAGTGTGTTGTTACTGCCCCATAACTTACATGGGGTTGACCAAACTTTCAGAAATGTTTATTTCTGCTGAAAAACACGTTTTGACCCTTTCTGCACACTGGGGTTAAAAGCTGAGTGTGTGGGCTCTTCAGAACCTTGCTGTTACATGGGGATTCAGTTGTCTGAAAAAACGCGTTTATTTCGGGCTGAAAAACACGTTTTGAAAAGTGTGCTGTTACTGCCCCATAACTTACATGGGGTTGACCAAACTTGCAGAAACATGTTTATTTCAGCTGAAAAACACGTTTTGACCCTTTCTGCACACTGGGGTTAAGAGCTGAGTGTGTGGGCTCTTCTGAACCTTGCTGTTACATGGGGATTCAGTTGTCTGAAAAAACGCGTTTATTTCGGGCTGAAAAACACGTTTTGAAAAGTGTGTTGTTACTGCCCCATAACTTACATAGGGTTGACCAAACTTGCAGAAACATGTTTATTTCTGCTGAAAAACACGTTTTGACCCTTTCTGCACACTGGGGTTAAGAGCTGAGTGTGTGGGCTCTTCTGAACCTTGCTGTTACATGGGGATTCAGTTGTCTGAAAAAACGCGTTTATTTCGGGCTGAAAAACACGTTTTGAAAAGTGTGCTGTTACTGTCCCATAACTTACATGGGGTTGACCAAACTTGCAGAAACATGTTTATTTCTGCTGAAAAACACGTTTTGACCCTTTCTGCACACTGGGGTTAAGAGCTGAGTGTGTGGGCTCTTCTGAACCTTGCTGTTACATGGGGATTCAGTTGTCTGAAAAAACGCGTTTATTTCGGGCTGAAAAACACGTTTTGAAAAGTGTGTTGTTACTGCCCCATAACTTACATGGGGTTGACCAAACTTGCAGAAACATGTTTATTTCTGCTGAAAAACACGTTTTGACCCTTTCTGCACACTGGGGTTAAGAGCTGAGTGTGTGGGCTCTTCTGAGCCTTGCTGTTACATGGGGATTCAGTTGTCTGAAAAAACGCGTTTATTTCGGGCTGAAAAACACGTTTTGAAAAGTGTGCTGTTACTGCCCCATAACTTACATGGGGTTGACCAAACTTGCAGAAACATGTTTATTTCTGCTGAAAAACACGTTTTGACCCTTTCTGCACACTGGGGTTAAGAGCTGAGTGTGTGGGCTCTTCTGAGCCTTGCTGTTACATAGGGATTCAGTTGTCTGAAAAAACGCGTTTATTTCGGGCTGAAAAACACGTTTTGAAAAGTGTGTTGTTACTGCCCCAAAACTTACATGGGGTTGACCAAACTTGCAGAAACCTGTTTATTTCTGCTGAAAAACACGTTTTGACCCTTTCTGCACACTGGGGTTAAGAGCTGAGTGTGTGGGCTCTTCTGAACCTTGCTGTTACATAGGGATTCAGTTGTCTGAAAAAACGCGTTTATTTCGGGCTGAAAAACACGTTTTGAAAAGTGTGCTGTTACTGCCCCATAACTTACATGGGGTTGACCAAACTTGCAGAAACATGTTTATTTCTGCTGAAAAACACGTTTTGACCCTTTCTGCACACTGGGGTTAAGAGCTGAGTGTGTGGGCTCTTCTGAGCCTTGCTGTTACATAGGGATTCAGTTGTCTGAAAAAACGCGTTTATTTCGGGCTGAAAAACACGTTTTGAAAAGTGTGCTGTTACTGCCCCATAACTTACATGGGGTTGACCAAACTTGCAGAAACATGTTTATTTCTGCTGAAAAACACGTTTTGACCCTTTCTGCACACTGGGGTTAAGATCTGAGTGTGTGGGCTCTTCTGAACCTTGCTGTTACATGGGGATTCAGTTGTCTGAAAAAACGCGTTTATTTCGGGCTGAAAAACACGTTTTGAAAAGTGTGTTGTTACTGCCCCATAACTTACATGGGGTTGACCAAACTTGCAGAAACATGTTTATTTCTGCTGAAAAACACGTTTTGACCCTTTCTGCACACTGGGGTTAAGAGCTGAGTGTGTGGGCTCTTCTGAGCCTTGCTGTTACATGGGGATTCAGTTGTCTGAAAAAACGTGTTTATTTCGGGCTGAAAAACACGTTTTGAAAAGTGTGTTGTTACTGCCCCATAACTTACATGGGGTTGACCAAACTTTCAGAAACATGTTTATTTCTGCTGAAAAACACGTTTTGACCCTTTCTGCACACTGGGGTTAAGAGCTGAGTGTGTGGGCTCTTCAGAACCTTGCTGTTACATGGGGATTCAGTTGTCTGAAAAAACGCGTTTATTTCGGGCTGAAAAACACGTTTTGAAAAGTGTGTTGTTACTGCCCCATAACTTACATGGGGTTGACCAAACTTGCAGAAACATGTTTATTTCTGCTGAAAAACACGTTTTGACCCTTTCTGCACACTGGGGTTAAGAGCTGAGTGTGTGGGCTCTTCTGAGCCTTGCTGTTACATGGGGATTCAGTTGTCTGAAAAAACGTGTTTATTTCGGGCTGAAAAACACGTTTTGAAAAGTGTGTTGTTACTGCCCCATAACTTACATGGGGTTGACCAAACTTTCAGAAACATGTTTATTTCTGCTGAAAAACACGTTTTGACCCTTTCTGCACACTGGGGTTAAGAGCTGAGTGTGTGGGCTCTTCAGAACCTTGCTGTTACATGGGGATTCAGTTGTCTGAAAAAACGCGTTTATTTCGGGCTGAAAAACACGTTTTGAAAAGTGTGGTGTTACTGCCCCATAACTTACATGGGGTTGACCAAACTTGCAGAAACATGTTTATTTCAGCTGAAAAACACGTTTTGACCCTTTCTGCACACTGGGGTTAAGAGCTGAGTGTGTGGGCTCTTCTGAACCTTGCTGTTACATGGGGATTCAGTTGTCTGAAAAAACGCGTTTATTTCGGGCTGAAAAACACGTTTTGAAAAGTGTGTTGTTACTGCCCCATAACTTACATAGGGTTGACCAAACTTGCAGAAACATGTTTATTTCTGCTGAAAAACACGTTTTGACCCTTTCTGCACACTGGGGTTAAGAGCTGAGTGTGTGGGCTCTTCTGAACCTTGCTGTTACATGGGGATTCAGTTGTCTGAAAAAACGCGTTTATTTCGGGCTGAAAAACACGTTTTGAAAAGTGTGCTGTTACTGTCCCATAACTTACATGGGGTTGACCAAACTTGCAGAAACATGTTTATTTCTGCTGAAAAACACGTTTTGACCCTTTCTGCACACTGGGGTTAAGATCTGAGTGTGTGGGCTCTTCTGAACCTTGCTGTTACATGGGGATTCAGTTGTCTGAAAAAACGCGTTTATTTCGGGCTGAAAAACATGTTTTGAAAAGTGTGTTGTTACTGCCCCATAACTTACATGGGGTTGACCAAACTTGCAGAAACATGTTTATTTCTGCTGAAAAACACGTTTTGACCCTTTCTGCACACTAGGGTTAAGAGCTGAGTGTGTGGGCTCTTCTGAGCCTTGCTGTTACATAGGGATTCAGTTGTCTGAAAAAACGCGTTTATTTCGGGCTGAAAAACACGTTTTGAAAAGTGTGTTGTTACTGCCCCATAACTTACATGGGGTTGACCAAACTTGCAGAAACATGTTTATTTCTGCTGAAAAACACGTTTTGACCCTTTCTGCACACTGGGGTTAAGATCTGAGTGTGTGGGCTCTTCTGAACCTTGCTGTTACATGGGGATTCAGTTGTCTGAAAAAACGCGTTTATTTCGGGCTGAAAAACACGTTTTGAAAAGTGTGTTGTTACTGCCCCATAACTTACATGGGGTTGACCAAACTTGCAGAAACATGTTTATTTCTGCTGAAAAACACGTTTTGACCCTTTCTGCACACTGGGGATAAGAGCTGAGTGTGTGGGCTCTTCTGAACCTTGCTGTTACATGGGGATTCAGTTGTCTGAAAAAACGCGTTTATTTCGGGCTGAAAAACACGTTTTGAAAAGTGTGTTGTTACTGCCCCATAACTTACATAGGGTTGACCAAACTTGCAGAAACATGTTTATTTCTGCTGAAAAACACGTTTTGACCCTTTCTGCACACTGGGGTTAAGAGCTGAGTGTGTGGGCTCTTCTGAACCTTGCTGTTACATGGGGATTCAGTTGTCTGAAAAAACGCGTTTATTTCGGGCTGAAAAACACGTTTTGAAAAGTGTGCTGTTACTGTCCCATAACTTACATGGGGTTGACCAAACTTGCAGAAACATGTTTATTTCTGCTGAAAAACACGTTTTGACCCTTTCTGCACACTGGGGTTAAGAGCTGAGTGTGTGGGCTCTTCTGAGCCTTGCTGTTACATAGGGATTCAGTTGTCTGAAAAAACGTGTTTATTTCGGGCTGAAAAACACGTTTTGAAAAGTGTGCTGTTACTGCCCCATAACTTACATGGGGTTGACCAAACTTGCAGAAACATGTTTATTTCTGCTGAAAAACACGTTTTGACCCTTTCTGCACACTGGGGTTAAGAGCTGAGTGTGTGGGCTCTTCTGAGCCTTGCTGTTACATAGGGATTCAGTTGTCTGAAAAAACGCGTTTATTTCGGGCTGAAAAACACGTTTTGAAAAGTGTGCTGTTACTGCCCCATAACTTACATGGGGTTGACCAAACTTGCAGAAACATGTTTATTTCTGCTGAAAAACACGTTTTGACCCTTTCTGCACACTGGGGTTAAGATCTGAGTGTGTGGGCTCTTCTGAACCTTGCTGTTACATGGGGATTCAGTTGTCTGAAAAAACGCGTTTATTTCGGGCTGAAAAACACGTTTTGAAAAGTGTGTTGTTACTGCCCCATAACTTACATGGGGTTGACCAAACTTGCAGAAACATGTTTATTTCTGCTGAAAAACACGTTTTGACCCTTTCTGCACACTGGGGTTAAGAGCTGAGTGTGTGGGCTCTTCTGAGCCTTGCTGTTACATGGGGATTCAGTTGTCTGAAAAAACGTGTTTATTTCGGGCTGAAAAACACGTTTTGAAAAGTGTGTTGTTACTGCCCCATAACTTACATGGGGTTGACCAAACTTTCAGAAATGTTTATTTCTGCTGAAAAACACGTTTTGACCCTTTCTGCACACTGGGGTTAAAAGCTGAGTGTGTGGGCTCTTCAGAACCTTGCTGTTACATGGGGATTCAGTTGTCTGAAAAAACGCGTTTATTTCGGGCTGAAAAACACGTTTTGAAAAGTGTGCTGTTACTGCCCCATAACTTACATGGGGTTGACCAAACTTGCAGAAACATGTTTATTTCAGCTGAAAAACACGTTTTGACCCTTTCTGCACACTGGGGTTAAGAGCTGAGTGTGTGGGCTCTTCTGAACCTTGCTGTTACATGGGGATTCAGTTGTCTGAAAAAACGCGTTTATTTCGGGCTGAAAAACACGTTTTGAAAAGTGTGTTGTTACTGCCCCATAACTTACATAGGGTTGACCAAACTTGCAGAAACATGTTTATTTCTGCTGAAAAACACGTTTTGACCCTTTCTGCACACTGGGGTTAAGAGCTGAGTGTGTGGGCTCTTCTGAACCTTGCTGTTACATGGGGATTCAGTTGTCTGAAAAAACGCGTTTATTTCGGGCTGAAAAACACGTTTTGAAAAGTGTGCTGTTACTGTCCCATAACTTACATGGGGTTGACCAAACTTGCAGAAACATGTTTATTTCTGCTGAAAAACACGTTTTGACCCTTTCTGCACACTGGGGTTAAGAGCTGAGTGTGTGGGCTCTTCTGAACCTTGCTGTTACATGGGGATTCAGTTGTCTGAAAAAACGCGTTTATTTCGGGCTGAAAAACACGTTTTGAAAAGTGTGTTGTTACTGCCCCATAACTTACATGGGGTTGACCAAACTTGCAGAAACATGTTTATTTCTGCTGAAAAACACGTTTTGACCCTTTCTGCACACTGGGGTTAAGAGCTGAGTGTGTGGGCTCTTCTGAGCCTTGCTGTTACATGGGGATTCAGTTGTCTGAAAAAACGCGTTTATTTCGGGCTGAAAAACACGTTTTGAAAAGTGTGCTGTTACTGCCCCATAACTTACATGGGGTTGACCAAACTTGCAGAAACATGTTTATTTCTGCTGAAAAACACGTTTTGACCCTTTCTGCACACTGGGGTTAAGAGCTGAGTGTGTGGGCTCTTCTGAGCCTTGCTGTTACATAGGGATTCAGTTGTCTGAAAAAACGCGTTTATTTCGGGCTGAAAAACACGTTTTGAAAAGTGTGTTGTTACTGCCCCAAAACTTACATGGGGTTGACCAAACTTGCAGAAACCTGTTTATTTCTGCTGAAAAACACGTTTTGACCCTTTCTGCACACTGGGGTTAAGAGCTGAGTGTGTGGGCTCTTCTGAACCTTGCTGTTACATAGGGATTCAGTTGTCTGAAAAAACGCGTTTATTTCGGGCTGAAAAACACGTTTTGAAAAGTGTGCTGTTACTGCCCCATAACTTACATGGGGTTGACCAAACTTGCAGAAACATGTTTATTTCTGCTGAAAAACACGTTTTGACCCTTTCTGCACACTGGGGTTAAGAGCTGAGTGTGTGGGCTCTTCTGAGCCTTGCTGTTACATAGGGATTCAGTTGTCTGAAAAAACGCGTTTATTTCGGGCTGAAAAACACGTTTTGAAAAGTGTGCTGTTACTGCCCCATAACTTACATGGGGTTGACCAAACTTGCAGAAACATGTTTATTTCTGCTGAAAAACACGTTTTGACCCTTTCTGCACACTGGGGTTAAGATCTGAGTGTGTGGGCTCTTCTGAACCTTGCTGTTACATGGGGATTCAGTTGTCTGAAAAAACGCGTTTATTTCGGGCTGAAAAACACGTTTTGAAAAGTGTGTTGTTACTGCCCCATAACTTACATGGGGTTGACCAAACTTGCAGAAACATGTTTATTTCTGCTGAAAAACACGTTTTGACCCTTTCTGCACACTGGGGTTAAGAGCTGAGTGTGTGGGCTCTTCTGAGCCTTGCTGTTACATGGGGATTCAGTTGTCTGAAAAAACGTGTTTATTTCGGGCTGAAAAACACGTTTTGAAAAGTGTGTTGTTACTGCCCCATAACTTACATGGGGTTGACCAAACTTTCAGAAACATGTTTATTTCTGCTGAAAAACACGTTTTGACCCTTTCTGCACACTGGGGTTAAGAGCTGAGTGTGTGGGCTCTTCAGAACCTTGCTGTTACATGGGGATTCAGTTGTCTGAAAAAACGCGTTTATTTCGGGCTGAAAAACACGTTTTGAAAAGTGTGTTGTTACTGCCCCATAACTTACATGGGGTTGACCAAACTTGCAGAAACATGTTTATTTCTGCTGAAAAACACGTTTTGACCCTTTCTGCACACTGGGGTTAAGAGCTGAGTGTGTGGGCTCTTCTGAGCCTTGCTGTTACATGGGGATTCAGTTGTCTGAAAAAACGTGTTTATTTCGGGCTGAAAAACACGTTTTGAAAAGTGTGTTGTTACTGCCCCATAACTTACATGGGGTTGACCAAACTTTCAGAAACATGTTTATTTCTGCTGAAAAACACGTTTTGACCCTTTCTGCACACTGGGGTTAAGAGCTGAGTGTGTGGGCTCTTCAGAACCTTGCTGTTACATGGGGATTCAGTTGTCTGAAAAAACGCGTTTATTTCGGGCTGAAAAACACGTTTTGAAAAGTGTGGTGTTACTGCCCCATAACTTACATGGGGTTGACCAAACTTGCAGAAACATGTTTATTTCAGCTGAAAAACACGTTTTGACCCTTTCTGCACACTGGGGTTAAGAGCTGAGTGTGTGGGCTCTTCTGAACCTTGCTGTTACATGGGGATTCAGTTGTCTGAAAAAACGCGTTTATTTCGGGCTGAAAAACACGTTTTGAAAAGTGTGTTGTTACTGCCCCATAACTTACATAGGGTTGACCAAACTTGCAGAAACATGTTTATTTCTGCTGAAAAACACGTTTTGACCCTTTCTGCACACTGGGGTTAAGAGCTGAGTGTGTGGGCTCTTCTGAACCTTGCTGTTACATGGGGATTCAGTTGTCTGAAAAAACGCGTTTATTTCGGGCTGAAAAACACGTTTTGAAAAGTGTGCTGTTACTGTCCCATAACTTACATGGGGTTGACCAAACTTGCAGAAACATGTTTATTTCTGCTGAAAAACACGTTTTGACCCTTTCTGCACACTGGGGTTAAGAGCTGAGTGTGTGGGCTCTTCTGAACCTTGCTGTTACATGGGGATTCAGTTGTCTGAAAAAACGTGTTTATTTCGGGCTGAAAAACACGTTTTGAAAAGTGTGTTGTTACTGCCCCATAACTTACATGGGGTTGACCAAACTTTCAGAAACATGTTTATTTCTGCTGAAAAACACGTTTTGACCCTTTCTGCACACTGGGGTTAAGAGCTGAGTGTGTGGGCTCTTCAGAACCTTGCTGTTACATGGGGATTCAGTTGTCTGAAAAAACGCGTTTATTTCGGGCTGAAAAACACGTTTTGAAAAGTGTGCTGTTACTGCCCCATAACTTACATGGGGTTGACCAAACTTGCAGAAACATGTTTATTTCTGCTGAAAAACACGTTTTGACCCTTTCTGCACACTGGGGTTAAGATCTGAGTGTGTGGGCTCTTCTGAACCTTGCTGTTACATGGGGATTCAGTTGTCTGAAAAAACGCGTTTATTTCGGGCTGAAAAACACGTTTTGAAAAGTGTGTTGTTACTGCCCCATAACTTACATGGGGTTGACCAAACTTGTAGAAACATGTTTATTTCTGCTGAAAAACACGTTTTGACCCTTTCTGCACACTGGGGTTAAGAGGTGAGTGTGTGGGCTCTTCTGAGCCTTGCTGTTACATGGGGATTCAGTTGTCTGAAAAAACGCGTTTATTTCGGGCTGAAAAACACGTTTTGAAAAGTGTGTTGTTACTGCCCCATAACTTACATGGGGTTGACCAAACTTGCAGAAACATGTTTATTTCTGCTGAAAAACACGTTTTGACCCTTTCTGCACACTGGGGTTAACAGCTGAGTGTGTGGGCTCTTCTGAACCTTGCTGTTACATGGGGATTCAGTTGTCTGAAAAAACGCGTTTATTTCGGGCTGAAAAACACGTTTTGAAAAGTGTGTTGTTACTGCCCCATAACTTACATAGGGTTGACCAAACTTGCAGAAACATGTTTATTTCTGCTGAAAAACACGTTTTGACCCTTTCTGCACACTGGGGTTAAGAGCTGAGTGTGTGGGCTCTTCTGAACCTTGCTGTTACATGGGGATTCAGTTGTCTGAAAAAACGCGTTTATTTCGGGCTGAAAAACACGTTTTGAAAAGTGTGCTGTTACTGTCCCATAACTTACATGGGGTTGACCAAACTTGCAGAAACATGTTTATTTCTGCTGAAAAACACGTTTTGACCCTTTCTGCACACTGGGGTTAAGAGCTGAGTGTGTGGGCTCTTCTGAACCTTGCTGTTACATGGGGATTCAGTTGTCTGAAAAAACGCGTTTATTTCGGGCTGAAAAACACGTTTTGAAAAGTGTGTTGTTACTGTCCCATAACTTACATGGGGTTGACCAAACTTGCAGAAACATGTTTATTTCTGCTGAAAAACACGTTTTGACCCTTTCTGCACACTGGGGTTAAGAGCTGAGTGTGTGGGCTCTTCTGAACCTTGCTGTTACATGGGGATTCAGTTGTCTGAAAAAACGTGTTTATTTCGGGCTGAAAAACACGTTTTGAAAAGTGTGTTGTTACTGCCCCATAACTTACATGGGGTTGACCAAACTTGCAGAAACATGTTTATTTCTGCTGAAAAACACGTTTTGACCCTTTCTGCACACTGGGGTTAAGATCTGAGTGTGTGGGCTCTTCTGAACCTTGCTGTTACATGGGGATTCAGTTGTCTGAAAAAACGCGTTTATTTCGGGCTGAAAAACACGTTTTGAAAAGTGTGTTGTTACTGCCCCATAACTTACATGGGGTTGACCAAACTTGCAGAAACATGTTTATTTCTGCTGAAAAACACGTTTTGACCCTTTCTGCACACTGGGGTTAAGAGCTGAGTGTGTGGGCTCTTCTGAGCCTTGCTGTTACATAGGGATTCAGTTGTCTGAAAAAACGCGTTTATTTCGGGCTGAAAAACACGTTTTGAAAAGTGTGTTGTTACTGCCCCATAACTTACATGGGGTTGACCAAACTTGCAGAAACGTTTATTTCTGCTGAAAAACACGTTTTGACCCTTTCTGCACACTGGGGTTAAGATCTGAGTGTGTGGGCTCTTCTGAACCTTGCTGTTACATGGGGATTCAGTTGTCTGAAAAAACGCGTTTATTTCGGGCTGAAAAACACGTTTTGAAAAGTGTGTTGTTACTGCCCCATAACTTACATGGGGTTGACCAAACTTGCAGAAACATGTTTATTTCTGCTGAAAAACACGTTTTGACCCTTTCTGCACACTGGGGTTAAGAGCTGAGTGTGTGGGCTCTTCTGAGCCTTGCTGTTACATAGGGATTCAGTTGTCTGAAAAAACGCGTTTATTTCGGGCTGAAAAACACGTTTTGAAAAGTGTGTTGTTACTGCCCCATAACTTACATGGGGTTGACCAAACTTGCATAAACATGTTTATTTCTGCTGAAAAACACGTTTTGACCCTTTCTGCACACTGGGGTTAAGAGCTGAGTGTGTGGGCTCTTCTGAACCTTGCTGTTACATGGGGATTCAGTTGTCTGAAAAAACGCGTTTATTTCGGGCTGAAAAACACGTTTTGAAAAGTGTGCTGTTACTGTCCCATAACTTACATGGGGTTGACCAAACTTGCAGAAACATGTTTATTTCTGCTGAAAAACACGTTTTGACCCTTTCTGCACACTGGGGTTAAGAGCTGAGTGTGTGGGCTCTTCTGAACCTTGCTGTTACATGGGGATTCAGTTGTCTGAAAAAACGCGTTTATTTCGGGCTGAAAAACACGTTTTGAAAAGTGTGCTGTTACTGTCCCATAACTTACATGGGGTTGACCAAACTTGCAGAAACATGTTTATTTCTGCTGAAAAACACGTTTTGACCCTTTCTGCACACTGGGGTTAAGAGCTGAGTGTGTGGGCTCTTCTGAACCTTGCTGTTACATGGGGATTCAGTTGTCTGAAAAAACGTGTTTATTTCGGGCTGAAAAACACGTTTTGAAAAGTGTGTTGTTACTGCCCCATAACTTACATGGGGTTGACCAAACTTGCAGAAACATGTTTATTTCTGCTGAAAAACACGTTTTGACCCTTTCTGCACACTGGGGTTAAGATCTGAGTGTGTGGGCTCTTCTGAACCTTGCTGTTACATGGGGATTCAGTTGTCTGAAAAAACGCGTTTATTTCGGGCTGAAAAACATGTTTTGAAAAGTGTGTTGTTACTGCCCCATAACTTACATGGGGTTGACCAAACTTGCAGAAACATGTTTATTTCTGCTGAAAAACACGTTTTGACCCTTTCTGCACACTAGGGTTAAGAGCTGAGTGTGTGGGCTCTTCTGAGCCTTGCTGTTACATAGGGATTCAGTTGTCTGAAAAAACGCGTTTATTTCGGGCTGAAAAACACGTTTTGAAAAGTGTGTTGTTACTGCCCCATAACTTACATGGGGTTGACCAAACTTGCAGAAACATGTTTATTTCTGCTGAAAAACACGTTTTGACCCTTTCTGCACACTGGGGTTAAGATCTGAGTGTGTGGGCTCTTCTGAACCTTGCTGTTACATGGGGATTCAGTTGTCTGAAAAAACGCGTTTATTTCGGGCTGAAAAACACGTTTTGAAAAGTGTGTTGTTACTGCCCCATAACTTACATGGGGTTGACCAAACTTGCAGAAACATGTTTATTTCTGCTGAAAAACACGTTTTGACCCTTTCTGCACACTGGGGATAAGAGCTGAGTGTGTGGGCTCTTCTGAACCTTGCTGTTACATGGGGATTCAGTTGTCTGAAAAAACGCGTTTATTTCGGGCTGAAAAACACGTTTTGAAAAGTGTGTTGTTACTGCCCCATAACTTACATAGGGTTGACCAAACTTGCAGAAACATGTTTATTTCTGCTGAAAAACACGTTTTGACCCTTTCTGCACACTGGGGTTAAGAGCTGAGTGTGTGGGCTCTTCTGAACCTTGCTGTTACATGGGGATTCAGTTGTCTGAAAAAACGCGTTTATTTCGGGCTGAAAAACACGTTTTGAAAAGTGTGCTGTTACTGTCCCATAACTTACATGGGGTTGACCAAACTTGCAGAAACATGTTTATTTCTGCTGAAAAACACGTTTTGACCCTTTCTGCACACTGGGGTTAAGAGCTGAGTGTGTGGGCTCTTCTGAGCCTTGCTGTTACATAGGGATTCAGTTGTCTGAAAAAACGTGTTTATTTCGGGCTGAAAAACACGTTTTGAAAAGTGTGCTGTTACTGCCCCATAACTTACATGGGGTTGACCAAACTTGCAGAAACATGTTTATTTCTGCTGAAAAACACGTTTTGACCCTTTCTGCACACTGGGGTTAAGAGCTGAGTGTGTGGGCTCTTCTGAGCCTTGCTGTTACATAGGGATTCAGTTGTCTGAAAAAACGCGTTTATTTCGGGCTGAAAAACACGTTTTGAAAAGTGTGCTGTTACTGCCCCATAACTTACATGGGGTTGACCAAACTTGCAGAAACATGTTTATTTCTGCTGAAAAACACGTTTTGACCCTTTCTGCACACTGGGGTTAAGATCTGAGTGTGTGGGCTCTTCTGAACCTTGCTGTTACATGGGGATTCAGTTGTCTGAAAAAACGCGTTTATTTCGGGCTGAAAAACACGTTTTGAAAAGTGTGTTGTTACTGCCCCATAACTTACATGGGGTTGACCAAACTTGCAGAAACATGTTTATTTCTGCTGAAAAACACGTTTTGACCCTTTCTGCACACTGGGGTTAAGAGCTGAGTGTGTGGGCTCTTCTGAGCCTTGCTGTTACATGGGGATTCAGTTGTCTGAAAAAACGTGTTTATTTCGGGCTGAAAAACACGTTTTGAAAAGTGTGTTGTTACTGCCCCATAACTTACATGGGGTTGACCAAACTTTCAGAAATGTTTATTTCTGCTGAAAAACACGTTTTGACCCTTTCTGCACACTGGGGTTAAAAGCTGAGTGTGTGGGCTCTTCAGAACCTTGCTGTTACATGGGGATTCAGTTGTCTGAAAAAACGCGTTTATTTCGGGCTGAAAAACACGTTTTGAAAAGTGTGCTGTTACTGCCCCATAACTTACATGGGGTTGACCAAACTTGCAGAAACATGTTTATTTCAGCTGAAAAACACGTTTTGACCCTTTCTGCACACTGGGGTTAAGAGCTGAGTGTGTGGGCTCTTCTGAACCTTGCTGTTACATGGGGATTCAGTTGTCTGAAAAAACGCGTTTATTTCGGGCTGAAAAACACGTTTTGAAAAGTGTGTTGTTACTGCCCCATAACTTACATAGGGTTGACCAAACTTGCAGAAACATGTTTATTTCTGCTGAAAAACACGTTTTGACCCTTTCTGCACACTGGGGTTAAGAGCTGAGTGTGTGGGCTCTTCTGAACCTTGCTGTTACATGGGGATTCAGTTGTCTGAAAAAACGCGTTTATTTCGGGCTGAAAAACACGTTTTGAAAAGTGTGCTGTTACTGTCCCATAACTTACATGGGGTTGACCAAACTTGCAGAAACATGTTTATTTCTGCTGAAAAACACGTTTTGACCCTTTCTGCACACTGGGGTTAAGAGCTGAGTGTGTGGGCTCTTCTGAACCTTGCTGTTACATGGGGATTCAGTTGTCTGAAAAAACGCGTTTATTTCGGGCTGAAAAACACGTTTTGAAAAGTGTGTTGTTACTGCCCCATAACTTACATGGGGTTGACCAAACTTGCAGAAACATGTTTATTTCTGCTGAAAAACACGTTTTGACCCTTTCTGCACACTGGGGTTAAGAGCTGAGTGTGTGGGCTCTTCTGAGCCTTGCTGTTACATGGGGATTCAGTTGTCTGAAAAAACGCGTTTATTTCGGGCTGAAAAACACGTTTTGAAAAGTGTGCTGTTACTGCCCCATAACTTACATGGGGTTGACCAAACTTGCAGAAACATGTTTATTTCTGCTGAAAAACACGTTTTGACCCTTTCTGCACACTGGGGTTAAGAGCTGAGTGTGTGGGCTCTTCTGAGCCTTGCTGTTACATAGGGATTCAGTTGTCTGAAAAAACGCGTTTATTTCGGGCTGAAAAACACGTTTTGAAAAGTGTGTTGTTACTGCCCCAAAACTTACATGGGGTTGACCAAACTTGCAGAAACCTGTTTATTTCTGCTGAAAAACACGTTTTGACCCTTTCTGCACACTGGGGTTAAGAGCTGAGTGTGTGGGCTCTTCTGAACCTTGCTGTTACATAGGGATTCAGTTGTCTGAAAAAACGCGTTTATTTCGGGCTGAAAAACACGTTTTGAAAAGTGTGCTGTTACTGCCCCATAACTTACATGGGGTTGACCAAACTTGCAGAAACATGTTTATTTCTGCTGAAAAACACGTTTTGACCCTTTCTGCACACTGGGGTTAAGAGCTGAGTGTGTGGGCTCTTCTGAGCCTTGCTGTTACATAGGGATTCAGTTGTCTGAAAAAACGCGTTTATTTCGGGCTGAAAAACACGTTTTGAAAAGTGTGCTGTTACTGCCCCATAACTTACATGGGGTTGACCAAACTTGCAGAAACATGTTTATTTCTGCTGAAAAACACGTTTTGACCCTTTCTGCACACTGGGGTTAAGATCTGAGTGTGTGGGCTCTTCTGAACCTTGCTGTTACATGGGGATTCAGTTGTCTGAAAAAACGCGTTTATTTCGGGCTGAAAAACACGTTTTGAAAAGTGTGTTGTTACTGCCCCATAACTTACATGGGGTTGACCAAACTTGCAGAAACATGTTTATTTCTGCTGAAAAACACGTTTTGACCCTTTCTGCACACTGGGGTTAAGAGCTGAGTGTGTGGGCTCTTCTGAGCCTTGCTGTTACATGGGGATTCAGTTGTCTGAAAAAACGTGTTTATTTCGGGCTGAAAAACACGTTTTGAAAAGTGTGTTGTTACTGCCCCATAACTTACATGGGGTTGACCAAACTTTCAGAAACATGTTTATTTCTGCTGAAAAACACGTTTTGACCCTTTCTGCACACTGGGGTTAAGAGCTGAGTGTGTGGGCTCTTCAGAACCTTGCTGTTACATGGGGATTCAGTTGTCTGAAAAAACGCGTTTATTTCGGGCTGAAAAACACGTTTTGAAAAGTGTGTTGTTACTGCCCCATAACTTACATGGGGTTGACCAAACTTGCAGAAACATGTTTATTTCTGCTGAAAAACACGTTTTGACCCTTTCTGCACACTGGGGTTAAGAGCTGAGTGTGTGGGCTCTTCTGAGCCTTGCTGTTACATGGGGATTCAGTTGTCTGAAAAAACGTGTTTATTTCGGGCTGAAAAACACGTTTTGAAAAGTGTGTTGTTACTGCCCCATAACTTACATGGGGTTGACCAAACTTTCAGAAACATGTTTATTTCTGCTGAAAAACACGTTTTGACCCTTTCTGCACACTGGGGTTAAGAGCTGAGTGTGTGGGCTCTTCAGAACCTTGCTGTTACATGGGGATTCAGTTGTCTGAAAAAACGCGTTTATTTCGGGCTGAAAAACACGTTTTGAAAAGTGTGGTGTTACTGCCCCATAACTTACATGGGGTTGACCAAACTTGCAGAAACATGTTTATTTCAGCTGAAAAACACGTTTTGACCCTTTCTGCACACTGGGGTTAAGAGCTGAGTGTGTGGGCTCTTCTGAACCTTGCTGTTACATGGGGATTCAGTTGTCTGAAAAAACGCGTTTATTTCGGGCTGAAAAACACGTTTTGAAAAGTGTGTTGTTACTGCCCCATAACTTACATAGGGTTGACCAAACTTGCAGAAACATGTTTATTTCTGCTGAAAAACACGTTTTGACCCTTTCTGCACACTGGGGTTAAGAGCTGAGTGTGTGGGCTCTTCTGAACCTTGCTGTTACATGGGGATTCAGTTGTCTGAAAAAACGCGTTTATTTCGGGCTGAAAAACACGTTTTGAAAAGTGTGCTGTTACTGTCCCATAACTTACATGGGGTTGACCAAACTTGCAGAAACATGTTTATTTCTGCTGAAAAACACGTTTTGACCCTTTCTGCACACTGGGGTTAAGAGCTGAGTGTGTGGGCTCTTCTGAACCTTGCTGTTACATGGGGATTCAGTTGTCTGAAAAAACGTGTTTATTTCGGGCTGAAAAACACGTTTTGAAAAGTGTGTTGTTACTGCCCCATAACTTACATGGGGTTGACCAAACTTTCAGAAACATGTTTATTTCTGCTGAAAAACACGTTTTGACCCTTTCTGCACACTGGGGTTAAGAGCTGAGTGTGTGGGCTCTTCAGAACCTTGCTGTTACATGGGGATTCAGTTGTCTGAAAAAACGCGTTTATTTCGGGCTGAAAAACACGTTTTGAAAAGTGTGCTGTTACTGCCCCATAACTTACATGGGGTTGACCAAACTTGCAGAAACATGTTTATTTCTGCTGAAAAACACGTTTTGACCCTTTCTGCACACTGGGGTTAAGATCTGAGTGTGTGGGCTCTTCTGAACCTTGCTGTTACATGGGGATTCAGTTGTCTGAAAAAACGCGTTTATTTCGGGCTGAAAAACACGTTTTGAAAAGTGTGTTGTTACTGCCCCATAACTTACATGGGGTTGACCAAACTTGTAGAAACATGTTTATTTCTGCTGAAAAACACGTTTTGACCCTTTCTGCACACTGGGGTTAAGAGGTGAGTGTGTGGGCTCTTCTGAGCCTTGCTGTTACATGGGGATTCAGTTGTCTGAAAAAACGCGTTTATTTCGGGCTGAAAAACACGTTTTGAAAAGTGTGTTGTTACTGCCCCATAACTTACATGGGGTTGACCAAACTTGCAGAAACATGTTTATTTCTGCTGAAAAACACGTTTTGACCCTTTCTGCACACTGGGGTTAACAGCTGAGTGTGTGGGCTCTTCTGAACCTTGCTGTTACATGGGGATTCAGTTGTCTGAAAAAACGCGTTTATTTCGGGCTGAAAAACACGTTTTGAAAAGTGTGTTGTTACTGCCCCATAACTTACATAGGGTTGACCAAACTTGCAGAAACATGTTTATTTCTGCTGAAAAACACGTTTTGACCCTTTCTGCACACTGGGGTTAAGAGCTGAGTGTGTGGGCTCTTCTGAACCTTGCTGTTACATGGGGATTCAGTTGTCTGAAAAAACGCGTTTATTTCGGGCTGAAAAACACGTTTTGAAAAGTGTGCTGTTACTGTCCCATAACTTACATGGGGTTGACCAAACTTGCAGAAACATGTTTATTTCTGCTGAAAAACACGTTTTGACCCTTTCTGCACACTGGGGTTAAGAGCTGAGTGTGTGGGCTCTTCTGAACCTTGCTGTTACATGGGGATTCAGTTGTCTGAAAAAACGCGTTTATTTCGGGCTGAAAAACACGTTTTGAAAAGTGTGTTGTTACTGTCCCATAACTTACATGGGGTTGACCAAACTTGCAGAAACATGTTTATTTCTGCTGAAAAACACGTTTTGACCCTTTCTGCACACTGGGGTTAAGAGCTGAGTGTGTGGGCTCTTCTGAACCTTGCTGTTACATGGGGATTCAGTTGTCTGAAAAAACGTGTTTATTTCGGGCTGAAAAACACGTTTTGAAAAGTGTGTTGTTACTGCCCCATAACTTACATGGGGTTGACCAAACTTGCAGAAACATGTTTATTTCTGCTGAAAAACACGTTTTGACCCTTTCTGCACACTGGGGTTAAGATCTGAGTGTGTGGGCTCTTCTGAACCTTGCTGTTACATGGGGATTCAGTTGTCTGAAAAAACGCGTTTATTTCGGGCTGAAAAACACGTTTTGAAAAGTGTGTTGTTACTGCCCCATAACTTACATGGGGTTGACCAAACTTGCAGAAACATGTTTATTTCTGCTGAAAAACACGTTTTGACCCTTTCTGCACACTGGGGTTAAGAGCTGAGTGTGTGGGCTCTTCTGAGCCTTGCTGTTACATAGGGATTCAGTTGTCTGAAAAAACGCGTTTATTTCGGGCTGAAAAACACGTTTTGAAAAGTGTGTTGTTACTGCCCCATAACTTACATGGGGTTGACCAAACTTGCAGAAACGTTTATTTCTGCTGAAAAACACGTTTTGACCCTTTCTGCACACTGGGGTTAAGATCTGAGTGTGTGGGCTCTTCTGAACCTTGCTGTTACATGGGGATTCAGTTGTCTGAAAAAACGCGTTTATTTCGGGCTGAAAAACACGTTTTGAAAAGTGTGTTGTTACTGCCCCATAACTTACATAGGGTTGACCAAACTTGCAGAAACATGTTTATTTCTGCTGAAAAACACGTTTTGACCCTTTCTGCACACTGGGGTTAAGAGCTGAGTGTGTGGGCTCTTCTGAACCTTGCTGTTACATGGGGATTCAGTTGTCTGAAAAAACGCGTTTATTTCGGGCTGAAAAACACGTTTTGAAAAGTGTGCTGTTACTGTCCCATAACTTACATGGGGTTGACCAAACTTGCAGAAACATGTTTATTTCTGCTGAAAAACACGTTTTGACCCTTTCTGCACACTGGGGTTAAGAGCTGAGTGTGTGGGCTCTTCTGAGCCTTGCTGTTACATAGGGATTCAGTTGTCTGAAAAAACGTGTTTATTTCGGGCTGAAAAACACGTTTTGAAAAGTGTGCTGTTACTGCCCCATAACTTACATGGGGTTGACCAAACTTGCAGAAACATGTTTATTTCTGCTGAAAAACACGTTTTGACCCTTTCTGCACACTGGGGTTAAGAGCTGAGTGTGTGGGCTCTTCTGAGCCTTGCTGTTACATAGGGATTCAGTTGTCTGAAAAAACGCGTTTATTTCGGGCTGAAAAACACGTTTTGAAAAGTGTGCTGTTACTGCCCCATAACTTACATGGGGTTGACCAAACTTGCAGAAACATGTTTATTTCTGCTGAAAAACACGTTTTGACCCTTTCTGCACACTGGGGTTAAGATCTGAGTGTGTGGGCTCTTCTGAACCTTGCTGTTACATGGGGATTCAGTTGTCTGAAAAAACGCGTTTATTTCGGGCTGAAAAACACGTTTTGAAAAGTGTGTTGTTACTGCCCCATAACTTACATGGGGTTGACCAAACTTGCAGAAACATGTTTATTTCTGCTGAAAAACACGTTTTGACCCTTTCTGCACACTGGGGTTAAGAGCTGAGTGTGTGGGCTCTTCTGAGCCTTGCTGTTACATGGGGATTCAGTTGTCTGAAAAAACGTGTTTATTTCGGGCTGAAAAACACGTTTTGAAAAGTGTGTTGTTACTGCCCCATAACTTACATGGGGTTGACCAAACTTTCAGAAATGTTTATTTCTGCTGAAAAACACGTTTTGACCCTTTCTGCACACTGGGGTTAAAAGCTGAGTGTGTGGGCTCTTCAGAACCTTGCTGTTACATGGGGATTCAGTTGTCTGAAAAAACGCGTTTATTTCGGGCTGAAAAACACGTTTTGAAAAGTGTGCTGTTACTGCCCCATAACTTACATGGGGTTGACCAAACTTGCAGAAACATGTTTATTTCAGCTGAAAAACACGTTTTGACCCTTTCTGCACACTGGGGTTAAGAGCTGAGTGTGTGGGCTCTTCTGAACCTTGCTGTTACATGGGGATTCAGTTGTCTGAAAAAACGCGTTTATTTCGGGCTGAAAAACACGTTTTGAAAAGTGTGTTGTTACTGCCCCATAACTTACATAGGGTTGACCAAACTTGCAGAAACATGTTTATTTCTGCTGAAAAACACGTTTTGACCCTTTCTGCACACTGGGGTTAAGAGCTGAGTGTGTGGGCTCTTCTGAACCTTGCTGTTACATGGGGATTCAGTTGTCTGAAAAAACGCGTTTATTTCGGGCTGAAAAACACGTTTTGAAAAGTGTGCTGTTACTGTCCCATAACTTACATGGGGTTGACCAAACTTGCAGAAACATGTTTATTTCTGCTGAAAAACACGTTTTGACCCTTTCTGCACACTGGGGTTAAGAGCTGAGTGTGTGGGCTCTTCTGAACCTTGCTGTTACATGGGGATTCAGTTGTCTGAAAAAACGCGTTTATTTCGGGCTGAAAAACACGTTTTGAAAAGTGTGTTGTTACTGCCCCATAACTTACATGGGGTTGACCAAACTTGCAGAAACATGTTTATTTCTGCTGAAAAACACGTTTTGACCCTTTCTGCACACTGGGGTTAAGAGCTGAGTGTGTGGGCTCTTCTGAGCCTTGCTGTTACATGGGGATTCAGTTGTCTGAAAAAACGCGTTTATTTCGGGCTGAAAAACACGTTTTGAAAAGTGTGCTGTTACTGCCCCATAACTTACATGGGGTTGACCAAACTTGCAGAAACATGTTTATTTCTGCTGAAAAACACGTTTTGACCCTTTCTGCACACTGGGGTTAAGAGCTGAGTGTGTGGGCTCTTCTGAGCCTTGCTGTTACATAGGGATTCAGTTGTCTGAAAAAACGCGTTTATTTCGGGCTGAAAAACACGTTTTGAAAAGTGTGTTGTTACTGCCCCAAAACTTACATGGGGTTGACCAAACTTGCAGAAACCTGTTTATTTCTGCTGAAAAACACGTTTTGACCCTTTCTGCACACTGGGGTTAAGAGCTGAGTGTGTGGGCTCTTCTGAACCTTGCTGTTACATAGGGATTCAGTTGTCTGAAAAAACGCGTTTATTTCGGGCTGAAAAACACGTTTTGAAAAGTGTGCTGTTACTGCCCCATAACTTACATGGGGTTGACCAAACTTGCAGAAACATGTTTATTTCTGCTGAAAAACACGTTTTGACCCTTTCTGCACACTGGGGTTAAGAGCTGAGTGTGTGGGCTCTTCTGAGCCTTGCTGTTACATAGGGATTCAGTTGTCTGAAAAAACGCGTTTATTTCGGGCTGAAAAACACGTTTTGAAAAGTGTGCTGTTACTGCCCCATAACTTACATGGGGTTGACCAAACTTGCAGAAACATGTTTATTTCTGCTGAAAAACACGTTTTGACCCTTTCTGCACACTGGGGTTAAGATCTGAGTGTGTGGGCTCTTCTGAACCTTGCTGTTACATGGGGATTCAGTTGTCTGAAAAAACGCGTTTATTTCGGGCTGAAAAACACGTTTTGAAAAGTGTGTTGTTACTGCCCCATAACTTACATGGGGTTGACCAAACTTGCAGAAACATGTTTATTTCTGCTGAAAAACACGTTTTGACCCTTTCTGCACACTGGGGTTAAGAGCTGAGTGTGTGGGCTCTTCTGAGCCTTGCTGTTACATGGGGATTCAGTTGTCTGAAAAAACGTGTTTATTTCGGGCTGAAAAACACGTTTTGAAAAGTGTGTTGTTACTGCCCCATAACTTACATGGGGTTGACCAAACTTTCAGAAACATGTTTATTTCTGCTGAAAAACACGTTTTGACCCTTTCTGCACACTGGGGTTAAGAGCTGAGTGTGTGGGCTCTTCAGAACCTTGCTGTTACATGGGGATTCAGTTGTCTGAAAAAACGCGTTTATTTCGGGCTGAAAAACACGTTTTGAAAAGTGTGTTGTTACTGCCCCATAACTTACATGGGGTTGACCAAACTTGCAGAAACATGTTTATTTCTGCTGAAAAACACGTTTTGACCCTTTCTGCACACTGGGGTTAAGAGCTGAGTGTGTGGGCTCTTCTGAGCCTTGCTGTTACATGGGGATTCAGTTGTCTGAAAAAACGTGTTTATTTCGGGCTGAAAAACACGTTTTGAAAAGTGTGTTGTTACTGCCCCATAACTTACATGGGGTTGACCAAACTTTCAGAAACATGTTTATTTCTGCTGAAAAACACGTTTTGACCCTTTCTGCACACTGGGGTTAAGAGCTGAGTGTGTGGGCTCTTCAGAACCTTGCTGTTACATGGGGATTCAGTTGTCTGAAAAAACGCGTTTATTTCGGGCTGAAAAACACGTTTTGAAAAGTGTGGTGTTACTGCCCCATAACTTACATGGGGTTGACCAAACTTGCAGAAACATGTTTATTTCAGCTGAAAAACACGTTTTGACCCTTTCTGCACACTGGGGTTAAGAGCTGAGTGTGTGGGCTCTTCTGAACCTTGCTGTTACATGGGGATTCAGTTGTCTGAAAAAACGCGTTTATTTCGGGCTGAAAAACACGTTTTGAAAAGTGTGTTGTTACTGCCCCATAACTTACATAGGGTTGACCAAACTTGCAGAAACATGTTTATTTCTGCTGAAAAACACGTTTTGACCCTTTCTGCACACTGGGGTTAAGAGCTGAGTGTGTGGGCTCTTCTGAACCTTGCTGTTACATGGGGATTCAGTTGTCTGAAAAAACGCGTTTATTTCGGGCTGAAAAACACGTTTTGAAAAGTGTGCTGTTACTGTCCCATAACTTACATGGGGTTGACCAAACTTGCAGAAACATGTTTATTTCTGCTGAAAAACACGTTTTGACCCTTTCTGCACACTGGGGTTAAGAGCTGAGTGTGTGGGCTCTTCTGAACCTTGCTGTTACATGGGGATTCAGTTGTCTGAAAAAACGTGTTTATTTCGGGCTGAAAAACACGTTTTGAAAAGTGTGTTGTTACTGCCCCATAACTTACATGGGGTTGACCAAACTTTCAGAAACATGTTTATTTCTGCTGAAAAACACGTTTTGACCCTTTCTGCACACTGGGGTTAAGAGCTGAGTGTGTGGGCTCTTCAGAACCTTGCTGTTACATGGGGATTCAGTTGTCTGAAAAAACGCGTTTATTTCGGGCTGAAAAACACGTTTTGAAAAGTGTGCTGTTACTGCCCCATAACTTACATGGGGTTGACCAAACTTGCAGAAACATGTTTATTTCTGCTGAAAAACACGTTTTGACCCTTTCTGCACACTGGGGTTAAGATCTGAGTGTGTGGGCTCTTCTGAACCTTGCTGTTACATGGGGATTCAGTTGTCTGAAAAAACGCGTTTATTTCGGGCTGAAAAACACGTTTTGAAAAGTGTGTTGTTACTGCCCCATAACTTACATGGGGTTGACCAAACTTGTAGAAACATGTTTATTTCTGCTGAAAAACACGTTTTGACCCTTTCTGCACACTGGGGTTAAGAGGTGAGTGTGTGGGCTCTTCTGAGCCTTGCTGTTACATGGGGATTCAGTTGTCTGAAAAAACGCGTTTATTTCGGGCTGAAAAACACGTTTTGAAAAGTGTGTTGTTACTGCCCCATAACTTACATGGGGTTGACCAAACTTGCAGAAACATGTTTATTTCTGCTGAAAAACACGTTTTGACCCTTTCTGCACACTGGGGTTAACAGCTGAGTGTGTGGGCTCTTCTGAACCTTGCTGTTACATGGGGATTCAGTTGTCTGAAAAAACGCGTTTATTTCGGGCTGAAAAACACGTTTTGAAAAGTGTGTTGTTACTGCCCCATAACTTACATAGGGTTGACCAAACTTGCAGAAACATGTTTATTTCTGCTGAAAAACACGTTTTGACCCTTTCTGCACACTGGGGTTAAGAGCTGAGTGTGTGGGCTCTTCTGAACCTTGCTGTTACATGGGGATTCAGTTGTCTGAAAAAACGCGTTTATTTCGGGCTGAAAAACACGTTTTGAAAAGTGTGCTGTTACTGTCCCATAACTTACATGGGGTTGACCAAACTTGCAGAAACATGTTTATTTCTGCTGAAAAACACGTTTTGACCCTTTCTGCACACTGGGGTTAAGAGCTGAGTGTGTGGGCTCTTCTGAACCTTGCTGTTACATGGGGATTCAGTTGTCTGAAAAAACGCGTTTATTTCGGGCTGAAAAACACGTTTTGAAAAGTGTGTTGTTACTGTCCCATAACTTACATGGGGTTGACCAAACTTGCAGAAACATGTTTATTTCTGCTGAAAAACACGTTTTGACCCTTTCTGCACACTGGGGTTAAGAGCTGAGTGTGTGGGCTCTTCTGAACCTTGCTGTTACATGGGGATTCAGTTGTCTGAAAAAACGTGTTTATTTCGGGCTGAAAAACACGTTTTGAAAAGTGTGTTGTTACTGCCCCATAACTTACATGGGGTTGACCAAACTTGCAGAAACATGTTTATTTCTGCTGAAAAACACGTTTTGACCCTTTCTGCACACTGGGGTTAAGATCTGAGTGTGTGGGCTCTTCTGAACCTTGCTGTTACATGGGGATTCAGTTGTCTGAAAAAACGCGTTTATTTCGGGCTGAAAAACACGTTTTGAAAAGTGTGTTGTTACTGCCCCATAACTTACATGGGGTTGACCAAACTTGCAGAAACATGTTTATTTCTGCTGAAAAACACGTTTTGACCCTTTCTGCACACTGGGGTTAAGAGCTGAGTGTGTGGGCTCTTCTGAGCCTTGCTGTTACATAGGGATTCAGTTGTCTGAAAAAACGCGTTTATTTCGGGCTGAAAAACACGTTTTGAAAAGTGTGTTGTTACTGCCCCATAACTTACATGGGGTTGACCAAACTTGCAGAAACGTTTATTTCTGCTGAAAAACACGTTTTGACCCTTTCTGCACACTGGGGTTAAGATCTGAGTGTGTGGGCTCTTCTGAACCTTGCTGTTACATGGGGATTCAGTTGTCTGAAAAAACGCGTTTATTTCGGGCTGAAAAACACGTTTTGAAAAGTGTGTTGTTACTGCCCCATAACTTACATGGGGTTGACCAAACTTGCAGAAACATGTTTATTTCTGCTGAAAAACACGTTTTGACCCTTTCTGCACACTGGGGTTAAGAGCTGAGTGTGTGGGCTCTTCTGAGCCTTGCTGTTACATAGGGATTCAGTTGTCTGAAAAAACGCGTTTATTTCGGGCTGAAAAACACGTTTTGAAAAGTGTGTTGTTACTGCCCCATAACTTACATGGGGTTGACCAAACTTGCATAAACATGTTTATTTCTGCTGAAAAACACGTTTTGACCCTTTCTGCACACTGGGGTTAAGAGCTGAGTGTGTGGGCTCTTCTGAACCTTGCTGTTACATGGGGATTCAGTTGTCTGAAAAAACGCGTTTATTTCGGGCTGAAAAACACGTTTTGAAAAGTGTGCTGTTACTGTCCCATAACTTACATGGGGTTGACCAAACTTGCAGAAACATGTTTATTTCTGCTGAAAAACACGTTTTGACCCTTTCTGCACACTGGGGTTAAGAGCTGAGTGTGTGGGCTCTTCTGAACCTTGCTGTTACATGGGGATTCAGTTGTCTGAAAAAACGCGTTTATTTCGGGCTGAAAAACACGTTTTGAAAAGTGTGCTGTTACTGTCCCATAACTTACATGGGGTTGACCAAACTTGCAGAAACATGTTTATTTCTGCTGAAAAACACGTTTTGACCCTTTCTGCACACTGGGGTTAAGAGCTGAGTGTGTGGGCTCTTCTGAACCTTGCTGTTACATGGGGATTCAGTTGTCTGAAAAAACGTGTTTATTTCGGGCTGAAAAACACGTTTTGAAAAGTGTGTTGTTACTGCCCCATAACTTACATGGGGTTGACCAAACTTGCAGAAACATGTTTATTTCTGCTGAAAAACACGTTTTGACCCTTTCTGCACACTGGGGTTAAGATCTGAGTGTGTGGGCTCTTCTGAACCTTGCTGTTACATGGGGATTCAGTTGTCTGAAAAAACGCGTTTATTTCGGGCTGAAAAACATGTTTTGAAAAGTGTGTTGTTACTGCCCCATAACTTACATGGGGTTGACCAAACTTGCAGAAACATGTTTATTTCTGCTGAAAAACACGTTTTGACCCTTTCTGCACACTAGGGTTAAGAGCTGAGTGTGTGGGCTCTTCTGAGCCTTGCTGTTACATAGGGATTCAGTTGTCTGAAAAAACGCGTTTATTTCGGGCTGAAAAACACGTTTTGAAAAGTGTGTTGTTACTGCCCCATAACTTACATGGGGTTGACCAAACTTGCAGAAACATGTTTATTTCTGCTGAAAAACACGTTTTGACCCTTTCTGCACACTGGGGTTAAGATCTGAGTGTGTGGGCTCTTCTGAACCTTGCTGTTACATGGGGATTCAGTTGTCTGAAAAAACGCGTTTATTTCGGGCTGAAAAACACGTTTTGAAAAGTGTGTTGTTACTGCCCCATAACTTACATGGGGTTGACCAAACTTGCAGAAACATGTTTATTTCTGCTGAAAAACACGTTTTGACCCTTTCTGCACACTGGGGATAAGAGCTGAGTGTGTGGGCTCTTCTGAACCTTGCTGTTACATGGGGATTCAGTTGTCTGAAAAAACGCGTTTATTTCGGGCTGAAAAACACGTTTTGAAAAGTGTGTTGTTACTGCCCCATAACTTACATAGGGTTGACCAAACTTGCAGAAACATGTTTATTTCTGCTGAAAAACACGTTTTGACCCTTTCTGCACACTGGGGTTAAGAGCTGAGTGTGTGGGCTCTTCTGAACCTTGCTGTTACATGGGGATTCAGTTGTCTGAAAAAACGCGTTTATTTCGGGCTGAAAAACACGTTTTGAAAAGTGTGCTGTTACTGTCCCATAACTTACATGGGGTTGACCAAACTTGCAGAAACATGTTTATTTCTGCTGAAAAACACGTTTTGACCCTTTCTGCACACTGGGGTTAAGAGCTGAGTGTGTGGGCTCTTCTGAGCCTTGCTGTTACATAGGGATTCAGTTGTCTGAAAAAACGTGTTTATTTCGGGCTGAAAAACACGTTTTGAAAAGTGTGCTGTTACTGCCCCATAACTTACATGGGGTTGACCAAACTTGCAGAAACATGTTTATTTCTGCTGAAAAACACGTTTTGACCCTTTCTGCACACTGGGGTTAAGAGCTGAGTGTGTGGGCTCTTCTGAGCCTTGCTGTTACATAGGGATTCAGTTGTCTGAAAAAACGCGTTTATTTCGGGCTGAAAAACACGTTTTGAAAAGTGTGCTGTTACTGCCCCATAACTTACATGGGGTTGACCAAACTTGCAGAAACATGTTTATTTCTGCTGAAAAACACGTTTTGACCCTTTCTGCACACTGGGGTTAAGATCTGAGTGTGTGGGCTCTTCTGAACCTTGCTGTTACATGGGGATTCAGTTGTCTGAAAAAACGCGTTTATTTCGGGCTGAAAAACACGTTTTGAAAAGTGTGTTGTTACTGCCCCATAACTTACATGGGGTTGACCAAACTTGCAGAAACATGTTTATTTCTGCTGAAAAACACGTTTTGACCCTTTCTGCACACTGGGGTTAAGAGCTGAGTGTGTGGGCTCTTCTGAGCCTTGCTGTTACATGGGGATTCAGTTGTCTGAAAAAACGTGTTTATTTCGGGCTGAAAAACACGTTTTGAAAAGTGTGTTGTTACTGCCCCATAACTTACATGGGGTTGACCAAACTTTCAGAAATGTTTATTTCTGCTGAAAAACACGTTTTGACCCTTTCTGCACACTGGGGTTAAAAGCTGAGTGTGTGGGCTCTTCAGAACCTTGCTGTTACATGGGGATTCAGTTGTCTGAAAAAACGCGTTTATTTCGGGCTGAAAAACACGTTTTGAAAAGTGTGCTGTTACTGCCCCATAACTTACATGGGGTTGACCAAACTTGCAGAAACATGTTTATTTCAGCTGAAAAACACGTTTTGACCCTTTCTGCACACTGGGGTTAAGAGCTGAGTGTGTGGGCTCTTCTGAACCTTGCTGTTACATGGGGATTCAGTTGTCTGAAAAAACGCGTTTATTTCGGGCTGAAAAACACGTTTTGAAAAGTGTGTTGTTACTGCCCCATAACTTACATAGGGTTGACCAAACTTGCAGAAACATGTTTATTTCTGCTGAAAAACACGTTTTGACCCTTTCTGCACACTGGGGTTAAGAGCTGAGTGTGTGGGCTCTTCTGAACCTTGCTGTTACATGGGGATTCAGTTGTCTGAAAAAACGCGTTTATTTCGGGCTGAAAAACACGTTTTGAAAAGTGTGCTGTTACTGTCCCATAACTTACATGGGGTTGACCAAACTTGCAGAAACATGTTTATTTCTGCTGAAAAACACGTTTTGACCCTTTCTGCACACTGGGGTTAAGAGCTGAGTGTGTGGGCTCTTCTGAACCTTGCTGTTACATGGGGATTCAGTTGTCTGAAAAAACGCGTTTATTTCGGGCTGAAAAACACGTTTTGAAAAGTGTGTTGTTACTGCCCCATAACTTACATGGGGTTGACCAAACTTGCAGAAACATGTTTATTTCTGCTGAAAAACACGTTTTGACCCTTTCTGCACACTGGGGTTAAGAGCTGAGTGTGTGGGCTCTTCTGAGCCTTGCTGTTACATGGGGATTCAGTTGTCTGAAAAAACGCGTTTATTTCGGGCTGAAAAACACGTTTTGAAAAGTGTGCTGTTACTGCCCCATAACTTACATGGGGTTGACCAAACTTGCAGAAACATGTTTATTTCTGCTGAAAAACACGTTTTGACCCTTTCTGCACACTGGGGTTAAGAGCTGAGTGTGTGGGCTCTTCTGAGCCTTGCTGTTACATAGGGATTCAGTTGTCTGAAAAAACGCGTTTATTTCGGGCTGAAAAACACGTTTTGAAAAGTGTGTTGTTACTGCCCCAAAACTTACATGGGGTTGACCAAACTTGCAGAAACCTGTTTATTTCTGCTGAAAAACACGTTTTGACCCTTTCTGCACACTGGGGTTAAGAGCTGAGTGTGTGGGCTCTTCTGAACCTTGCTGTTACATAGGGATTCAGTTGTCTGAAAAAACGCGTTTATTTCGGGCTGAAAAACACGTTTTGAAAAGTGTGCTGTTACTGCCCCATAACTTACATGGGGTTGACCAAACTTGCAGAAACATGTTTATTTCTGCTGAAAAACACGTTTTGACCCTTTCTGCACACTGGGGTTAAGAGCTGAGTGTGTGGGCTCTTCTGAGCCTTGCTGTTACATAGGGATTCAGTTGTCTGAAAAAACGCGTTTATTTCGGGCTGAAAAACACGTTTTGAAAAGTGTGCTGTTACTGCCCCATAACTTACATGGGGTTGACCAAACTTGCAGAAACATGTTTATTTCTGCTGAAAAACACGTTTTGACCCTTTCTGCACACTGGGGTTAAGATCTGAGTGTGTGGGCTCTTCTGAACCTTGCTGTTACATGGGGATTCAGTTGTCTGAAAAAACGCGTTTATTTCGGGCTGAAAAACACGTTTTGAAAAGTGTGTTGTTACTGCCCCATAACTTACATGGGGTTGACCAAACTTGCAGAAACATGTTTATTTCTGCTGAAAAACACGTTTTGACCCTTTCTGCACACTGGGGTTAAGAGCTGAGTGTGTGGGCTCTTCTGAGCCTTGCTGTTACATGGGGATTCAGTTGTCTGAAAAAACGTGTTTATTTCGGGCTGAAAAACACGTTTTGAAAAGTGTGTTGTTACTGCCCCATAACTTACATGGGGTTGACCAAACTTTCAGAAACATGTTTATTTCTGCTGAAAAACACGTTTTGACCCTTTCTGCACACTGGGGTTAAGAGCTGAGTGTGTGGGCTCTTCAGAACCTTGCTGTTACATGGGGATTCAGTTGTCTGAAAAAACGCGTTTATTTCGGGCTGAAAAACACGTTTTGAAAAGTGTGTTGTTACTGCCCCATAACTTACATGGGGTTGACCAAACTTGCAGAAACATGTTTATTTCTGCTGAAAAACACGTTTTGACCCTTTCTGCACACTGGGGTTAAGAGCTGAGTGTGTGGGCTCTTCTGAGCCTTGCTGTTACATGGGGATTCAGTTGTCTGAAAAAACGTGTTTATTTCGGGCTGAAAAACACGTTTTGAAAAGTGTGTTGTTACTGCCCCATAACTTACATGGGGTTGACCAAACTTTCAGAAACATGTTTATTTCTGCTGAAAAACACGTTTTGACCCTTTCTGCACACTGGGGTTAAGAGCTGAGTGTGTGGGCTCTTCAGAACCTTGCTGTTACATGGGGATTCAGTTGTCTGAAAAAACGCGTTTATTTCGGGCTGAAAAACACGTTTTGAAAAGTGTGGTGTTACTGCCCCATAACTTACATGGGGTTGACCAAACTTGCAGAAACATGTTTATTTCAGCTGAAAAACACGTTTTGACCCTTTCTGCACACTGGGGTTAAGAGCTGAGTGTGTGGGCTCTTCTGAACCTTGCTGTTACATGGGGATTCAGTTGTCTGAAAAAACGCGTTTATTTCGGGCTGAAAAACACGTTTTGAAAAGTGTGTTGTTACTGCCCCATAACTTACATAGGGTTGACCAAACTTGCAGAAACATGTTTATTTCTGCTGAAAAACACGTTTTGACCCTTTCTGCACACTGGGGTTAAGAGCTGAGTGTGTGGGCTCTTCTGAACCTTGCTGTTACATGGGGATTCAGTTGTCTGAAAAAACGCGTTTATTTCGGGCTGAAAAACACGTTTTGAAAAGTGTGCTGTTACTGTCCCATAACTTACATGGGGTTGACCAAACTTGCAGAAACATGTTTATTTCTGCTGAAAAACACGTTTTGACCCTTTCTGCACACTGGGGTTAAGAGCTGAGTGTGTGGGCTCTTCTGAACCTTGCTGTTACATGGGGATTCAGTTGTCTGAAAAAACGTGTTTATTTCGGGCTGAAAAACACGTTTTGAAAAGTGTGTTGTTACTGCCCCATAACTTACATGGGGTTGACCAAACTTTCAGAAACATGTTTATTTCTGCTGAAAAACACGTTTTGACCCTTTCTGCACACTGGGGTTAAGAGCTGAGTGTGTGGGCTCTTCAGAACCTTGCTGTTACATGGGGATTCAGTTGTCTGAAAAAACGCGTTTATTTCGGGCTGAAAAACACGTTTTGAAAAGTGTGCTGTTACTGCCCCATAACTTACATGGGGTTGACCAAACTTGCAGAAACATGTTTATTTCTGCTGAAAAACACGTTTTGACCCTTTCTGCACACTGGGGTTAAGATCTGAGTGTGTGGGCTCTTCTGAACCTTGCTGTTACATGGGGATTCAGTTGTCTGAAAAAACGCGTTTATTTCGGGCTGAAAAACACGTTTTGAAAAGTGTGTTGTTACTGCCCCATAACTTACATGGGGTTGACCAAACTTGTAGAAACATGTTTATTTCTGCTGAAAAACACGTTTTGACCCTTTCTGCACACTGGGGTTAAGAGGTGAGTGTGTGGGCTCTTCTGAGCCTTGCTGTTACATGGGGATTCAGTTGTCTGAAAAAACGCGTTTATTTCGGGCTGAAAAACACGTTTTGAAAAGTGTGTTGTTACTGCCCCATAACTTACATGGGGTTGACCAAACTTGCAGAAACATGTTTATTTCTGCTGAAAAACACGTTTTGACCCTTTCTGCACACTGGGGTTAACAGCTGAGTGTGTGGGCTCTTCTGAACCTTGCTGTTACATGGGGATTCAGTTGTCTGAAAAAACGCGTTTATTTCGGGCTGAAAAACACGTTTTGAAAAGTGTGTTGTTACTGCCCCATAACTTACATAGGGTTGACCAAACTTGCAGAAACATGTTTATTTCTGCTGAAAAACACGTTTTGACCCTTTCTGCACACTGGGGTTAAGAGCTGAGTGTGTGGGCTCTTCTGAACCTTGCTGTTACATGGGGATTCAGTTGTCTGAAAAAACGCGTTTATTTCGGGCTGAAAAACACGTTTTGAAAAGTGTGCTGTTACTGTCCCATAACTTACATGGGGTTGACCAAACTTGCAGAAACATGTTTATTTCTGCTGAAAAACACGTTTTGACCCTTTCTGCACACTGGGGTTAAGAGCTGAGTGTGTGGGCTCTTCTGAACCTTGCTGTTACATGGGGATTCAGTTGTCTGAAAAAACGCGTTTATTTCGGGCTGAAAAACACGTTTTGAAAAGTGTGTTGTTACTGTCCCATAACTTACATGGGGTTGACCAAACTTGCAGAAACATGTTTATTTCTGCTGAAAAACACGTTTTGACCCTTTCTGCACACTGGGGTTAAGAGCTGAGTGTGTGGGCTCTTCTGAACCTTGCTGTTACATGGGGATTCAGTTGTCTGAAAAAACGTGTTTATTTCGGGCTGAAAAACACGTTTTGAAAAGTGTGTTGTTACTGCCCCATAACTTACATGGGGTTGACCAAACTTGCAGAAACATGTTTATTTCTGCTGAAAAACACGTTTTGACCCTTTCTGCACACTGGGGTTAAGATCTGAGTGTGTGGGCTCTTCTGAACCTTGCTGTTACATGGGGATTCAGTTGTCTGAAAAAACGCGTTTATTTCGGGCTGAAAAACACGTTTTGAAAAGTGTGTTGTTACTGCCCCATAACTTACATGGGGTTGACCAAACTTGCAGAAACATGTTTATTTCTGCTGAAAAACACGTTTTGACCCTTTCTGCACACTGGGGTTAAGAGCTGAGTGTGTGGGCTCTTCTGAGCCTTGCTGTTACATAGGGATTCAGTTGTCTGAAAAAACGCGTTTATTTCGGGCTGAAAAACACGTTTTGAAAAGTGTGTTGTTACTGCCCCATAACTTACATGGGGTTGACCAAACTTGCAGAAACGTTTATTTCTGCTGAAAAACACGTTTTGACCCTTTCTGCACACTGGGGTTAAGATCTGAGTGTGTGGGCTCTTCTGAACCTTGCTGTTACATGGGGATTCAGTTGTCTGAAAAAACGCGTTTATTTCGGGCTGAAAAACACGTTTTGAAAAGTGTGTTGTTACTGCCCCATAACTTACATGGGGTTGACCAAACTTGCAGAAACATGTTTATTTCTGCTGAAAAACACGTTTTGACCCTTTCTGCACACTGGGGTTAAGAGCTGAGTGTGTGGGCTCTTCTGAGCCTTGCTGTTACATAGGGATTCAGTTGTCTGAAAAAACGCGTTTATTTCGGGCTGAAAAACACGTTTTGAAAAGTGTGTTGTTACTGCCCCATAACTTACATGGGGTTGACCAAACTTGCAGAAACATGTTTATTTCTGCTGAAAAACACGTTTTGACCCTTTCTGCACACTGGGGTTAAGATCTGAGTGTGTGGGCTCTTCTGAACCTTGCTGTTACATGGGGATTCAGTTGTCTGAAAAAACGCGTTTATTTCGGGCTGAAAAACACGTTTTGAAAAGTGTGTTGTTACTGCCCCATAACTTACATGGGGTTGACCAAACTTGCAGAAACATGTTTATTTCTGCTGAAAAACACGTTTTGACCCTTTCTGCACACTGGGGTTAAGAGGTGAGTGTGTGGGCTCTTCTGAGCCTTGCTGTTACATGGGGATTCAGTTGTCTGAAAAAACGCGTTTATATCGGGCTGAAAAACACGTTTTGAAAAGTGTGTTGTTACTGCCCCATAACTTACATGGGGTTGACCAAACTTGCAGAAACATGTTTATTTCTGCTGAAAAACACGTTTTGACCCTTTCTGCACACTGGGGTTAACAGCTGAGTGTGTGGGCTCTTCTGAACCTTGCTGTTACATGGGGATTCAGTTGTCTGAAAAAACGCGTTTATTTCGGGCTGAAAAACACGTTTTGAAAAGTGTGTTGTTACTGCCCCATAACTTACATAGGGTTGACCAAACTTGCAGAAACATGTTTATTTCTGCTGAAAAACACGTTTTGACCCTTTCTGCACACTGGGGTTAAGAGCTGAGTGTGTGGGCTCTTCTGAACCTTGCTGTTACATGGGGATTCAGTTGTCTGAAAAAACGCGTTTATTTCGGGCTGAAAAACACGTTTTGAAAAGTGTGCTGTTACTGTCCCATAACTTACATGGGGTTGACCAAACTTGCAGAAACATGTTTATTTCTGCTGAAAAACACGTTTTGACCCTTTCTGCACACTGGGGTTAAGAGCTGAGTGTGTGGGCTCTTCTGAACCTTGCTGTTACATGGGGATTCAGTTGTCTGAAAAAACGCGTTTATTTCGGGCTGAAAAACACGTTTTGAAAAGTGTGTTGTTACTGCCCCATAACTTACATGGGGTTGACCAAACTTGCAGAAACATGTTTATTTCTGCTGAAAAACACGTTTTGACCCTTTCTGCACACTGGGGTTAAGAGCTGAGTGTGTGGGCTCTTCTGAACCTTGCTGTTACATGGGGATTCAGTTGTCTGAAAAAACGCGTTTATTTCGGGCTGAAAAACACGTTTTGAAAAGTGTGTTGTTACTGCCCCATAACTTACATAGGGTTGACCAAACTTGCAGAAACATGTTTATTTCAGCTGAAAAACACGTTTTGACCCTTTCTGCACACTGGGGTTAAGAGCTGAGTGTGTGGGCTCTTCTGAGCCTTGCTGTTACATAGGGATTCAGTTGTCTGAAAAAACGCGTTTATTTCGGGCTGAAAAACACGTTTTGAAAAGTGTGCTGTTACTGCCCCATAACTTACATGGGGTTGACCAAACTTGCAGAAACATGTTTATTTCTGCTGAAAAACACGTTTTGACCCTTTCTGCACACTGGGGTTAAGATCTGAGTGTGTGGGCTCTTCTGAACCTTGCTGTTACATGGGGATTCAGTTGTCTGAAAAAACGCGTTTATTTCGGGCTGAACAACACGTTTTGAAAAGTGTGTTGTTACTGCCCCATAACTTACATGGGGTTGACCAAACTTGCAGAAACATGTTTATTTCTGCTGAAAAACACGTTTTGACCCTTTCTGCACACTGGGGTTAAGAGCTGAGTGTGTGGGCTCTTCTGAGCCTTGCTGTTACATGGGGATTCAGTTGTCTGAAAAAACGTGTTTATTTCGGGCTGAAAAACACGTTTTGAAAAGTGTGTTGTTACTGCCCCATAACTTACATGGGGTTGACCAAACTTTCAGAAACATGTTTATTTCTGCTGAAAAACACGTTTTGACCCTTTCTGCACACTGGGGTTAAAAGCTGAGTGTGTGGGCTCTTCAGAACCTTGCTGTTACATGGGGATTCAGTTGTCTGAAAAAACGCGTTTATTTCGGGCTGAAAAACACGTTTTGAAAAGTGTGCTGTTACTGCCCCATAACTTACATGGGGTTGACCAAACTTGCAGAAACATGTTTATTTCAGCTGAAAAACACGTTTTGACCCTTTCTGCACACTGGGGTTAAGAGCTGAGTGTGTGGGCTCTTCTGAACCTTGCTGTTACATGGGGATTCAGTTGTCTGAAAAAACGCGTTTATTTCGGGCTGAAAAACACGTTTTGAAAAGTGTGTTGTTACTGCCCCATAACTTACATAGGGTTGACCAAACTTGCAGAAACATGTTTATTTCTGCTGAAAAACACGTTTTGACCCTTTCTGCACACTGGGGTTAAGAGCTGAGTGTGTGGGCTCTTCTGAACCTTGCTGTTACATGGGGATTCAGTTGTCTGAAAAAACGCGTTTATTTCGGGCTGAAAAACACGTTTTGAAAAGTGTGCTGTTACTGTCCCATAACTTACATGGGGTTGACCAAACTTGCAGAAACATGTTTATTTCTGCTGAAAAACACGTTTTGACCCTTTCTGCACACTGGGGTTAAGAGCTGAGTGTGTGGGCTCTTCTGAACCTTGCTGTTACATGGGGATTCAGTTGTCTGAAAAAACGTGTTTATTTCGGGCTGAAAAACACGTTTTGAAAAGTGTGTTGTTACTGCCCCATAACTTACATGGGGTTGACCAAACTTTCAGAAACATGTTTATTTCTGCTGAAAAACACGTTTTGACCCTTTCTGCACACTGGGGTTAAGAGCTGAGTGTGTGGGCTCTTCAGAACCTTGCTGTTACATGGGGATTCAGTTGTCTGAAAAAACGCGTTTATTTCGGGCTGAAAAACACGTTTTGAAAAGTGTGCTGTTACTGCCCCATAACTTACATGGGGTTGACCAAACTTGCAGAAACATGTTTATTTCAGCTGAAAAACACGTTTTGACCCTTTCTGCACACTGGGGTTAAGAGCTGAGTGTGTGGGCTCTTCTGAACCTTGCTGTTACATGGGGATTCAGTTGTCTGAAAAAACGCGTTTATTTCGGGCTGAAAAACACGTTTTGAAAAGTGTGTTGTTACTGCCCCATAACTTACATAGGGTTGACCAAACTTGCAGAAACATGTTTATTTCTGCTGAAAAACACGTTTTGACCCTTTCTGCACACTGGGGTTAAGAGCTGAGTGTGTGGGCTCTTCTGAACCTTGCTGTTACATGGGGATTCAGTTGTCTGAAAAAACGCGTTTATTTCGGGCTGAAAAACACGTTTTGAAAAGTGTGCTGTTACTGTCCCATAACTTACATGGGGTTGACCAAACTTGCAGAAACATGTTTATTTCTGCTGAAAAACACGTTTTGACCCTTTCTGCACACTGGGGTTAAGAGCTGAGTGTGTGGGCTCTTCTGAACCTTGCTGTTACATGGGGATTCAGTTGTCTGAAAAAACGCGTTTATTTCGGGCTGAAAAATACGTTTTGAAAAGTGTGCTGTTACTGTCCCATAACTTACATGGGGTTGACCAAACTTGCAGAAACATGTTTATTTCTGCTGAAAAACACGTTTTGACCCTTTCTGCACACTGGGGTTAAGAGCTGAGTGTGTGGGCTCTTCTGAACCTTGCTGTTACATGGGGATTCAGTTGTCTGAAAAAACGTGTTTATTTCGGGCTGAAAAACACGTTTTGAAAAGTGTGTTGTTACTGCCCCATAACTTACATGGGGTTGACCAAACTTGCAGAAACATGTTTATTTCTGCTGAAAAACACGTTTTGACCCTTTCTGCACACTGGGGTTAAGATCTGAGTGTGTGGGCTCTTCTGAACCTTGCTGTTACATGGGGATTCAGTTGTCTGAAAAAACGCGTTTATTTCGGGCTGAAAAACATGTTTTGAAAAG
Organism: Lepisosteus platostomus; assembly: GCF_059453375.1. Lineage (NCBI taxonomy): Eukaryota > Metazoa > Chordata > Actinopteri > Semionotiformes > Lepisosteidae > Lepisosteus > Lepisosteus platostomus. The sequence goes on along the minus strand of NC_142621.1, from coordinate 15,838,453 downwards.
TGTGTTGTTACTGCCCCATAACTTACATGGGGTTGACCAAACTTGCAGAAACATGTTTATTTCTGCTGAAAAACACGTTTTGACCCTTTCTGCACACTAGGGTTAAGAGCTGAGTGTGTGGGCTCTTCTGAGCCTTGCTGTTACATAGGGATTCAGTTGTCTGAAAAAACGCGTTTATTTCGGGCTGAAAAACACGTTTTGAAAAGTGTGTTGTTACTGCCCCATAACTTACATGGGGTTGACCAAACTTGCAGAAACATGTTTATTTCTGCTGAAAAACACGTTTTGACCCTTTCTGCACACTGGGGTTAAGATCTGAGTGTGTGGGCTCTTCTGAACCTTGCTGTTACATGGGGATTCAGTTGTCTGAAAAAACGCGTTTATTTCGGGCTGAAAAACACGTTTTGAAAAGTGTGTTGTTACTGCCCCATAACTTACATGGGGTTGACCAAACTTGCAGAAACATGTTTATTTCTGCTGAAAAACACGTTTTGACCCTTTCTGCACACTGGGGATAAGAGCTGAGTGTGTGGGCTCTTCTGAACCTTGCTGTTACATGGGGATTCAGTTGTCTGAAAAAACGCGTTTATTTCGGGCTGAAAAACACGTTTTGAAAAGTGTGTTGTTACTGCCCCATAACTTACATAGGGTTGACCAAACTTGCAGAAACATGTTTATTTCTGCTGAAAAACACGTTTTGACCCTTTCTGCACACTGGGGTTAAGAGCTGAGTGTGTGGGCTCTTCTGAACCTTGCTGTTACATGGGGATTCAGTTGTCTGAAAAAACGCGTTTATTTCGGGCTGAAAAACACGTTTTGAAAAGTGTGCTGTTACTGTCCCATAACTTACATGGGGTTGACCAAACTTGCAGAAACATGTTTATTTCTGCTGAAAAACACGTTTTGACCCTTTCTGCACACTGGGGTTAAGAGCTGAGTGTGTGGGCTCTTCTGAGCCTTGCTGTTACATAGGGATTCAGTTGTCTGAAAAAACGTGTTTATTTCGGGCTGAAAAACACGTTTTGAAAAGTGTGCTGTTACTGCCCCATAACTTACATGGGGTTGACCAAACTTGCAGAAACATGTTTATTTCTGCTGAAAAACACGTTTTGACCCTTTCTGCACACTGGGGTTAAGAGCTGAGTGTGTGGGCTCTTCTGAGCCTTGCTGTTACATAGGGATTCAGTTGTCTGAAAAAACGCGTTTATTTCGGGCTGAAAAACACGTTTTGAAAAGTGTGCTGTTACTGCCCCATAACTTACATGGGGTTGACCAAACTTGCAGAAACATGTTTATTTCTGCTGAAAAACACGTTTTGACCCTTTCTGCACACTGGGGTTAAGATCTGAGTGTGTGGGCTCTTCTGAACCTTGCTGTTACATGGGGATTCAGTTGTCTGAAAAAACGCGTTTATTTCGGGCTGAAAAACACGTTTTGAAAAGTGTGTTGTTACTGCCCCATAACTTACATGGGGTTGACCAAACTTGCAGAAACATGTTTATTTCTGCTGAAAAACACGTTTTGACCCTTTCTGCACACTGGGGTTAAGAGCTGAGTGTGTGGGCTCTTCTGAGCCTTGCTGTTACATGGGGATTCAGTTGTCTGAAAAAACGTGTTTATTTCGGGCTGAAAAACACGTTTTGAAAAGTGTGTTGTTACTGCCCCATAACTTACATGGGGTTGACCAAACTTTCAGAAATGTTTATTTCTGCTGAAAAACACGTTTTGACCCTTTCTGCACACTGGGGTTAAAAGCTGAGTGTGTGGGCTCTTCAGAACCTTGCTGTTACATGGGGATTCAGTTGTCTGAAAAAACGCGTTTATTTCGGGCTGAAAAACACGTTTTGAAAAGTGTGCTGTTACTGCCCCATAACTTACATGGGGTTGACCAAACTTGCAGAAACATGTTTATTTCAGCTGAAAAACACGTTTTGACCCTTTCTGCACACTGGGGTTAAGAGCTGAGTGTGTGGGCTCTTCTGAACCTTGCTGTTACATGGGGATTCAGTTGTCTGAAAAAACGCGTTTATTTCGGGCTGAAAAACACGTTTTGAAAAGTGTGTTGTTACTGCCCCATAACTTACATAGGGTTGACCAAACTTGCAGAAACATGTTTATTTCTGCTGAAAAACACGTTTTGACCCTTTCTGCACACTGGGGTTAAGAGCTGAGTGTGTGGGCTCTTCTGAACCTTGCTGTTACATGGGGATTCAGTTGTCTGAAAAAACGCGTTTATTTCGGGCTGAAAAACACGTTTTGAAAAGTGTGCTGTTACTGTCCCATAACTTACATGGGGTTGACCAAACTTGCAGAAACATGTTTATTTCTGCTGAAAAACACGTTTTGACCCTTTCTGCACACTGGGGTTAAGAGCTGAGTGTGTGGGCTCTTCTGAACCTTGCTGTTACATGGGGATTCAGTTGTCTGAAAAAACGCGTTTATTTCGGGCTGAAAAACACGTTTTGAAAAGTGTGTTGTTACTGCCCCATAACTTACATGGGGTTGACCAAACTTGCAGAAACATGTTTATTTCTGCTGAAAAACACGTTTTGACCCTTTCTGCACACTGGGGTTAAGAGCTGAGTGTGTGGGCTCTTCTGAGCCTTGCTGTTACATGGGGATTCAGTTGTCTGAAAAAACGCGTTTATTTCGGGCTGAAAAACACGTTTTGAAAAGTGTGCTGTTACTGCCCCATAACTTACATGGGGTTGACCAAACTTGCAGAAACATGTTTATTTCTGCTGAAAAACACGTTTTGACCCTTTCTGCACACTGGGGTTAAGAGCTGAGTGTGTGGGCTCTTCTGAGCCTTGCTGTTACATAGGGATTCAGTTGTCTGAAAAAACGCGTTTATTTCGGGCTGAAAAACACGTTTTGAAAAGTGTGTTGTTACTGCCCCAAAACTTACATGGGGTTGACCAAACTTGCAGAAACCTGTTTATTTCTGCTGAAAAACACGTTTTGACCCTTTCTGCACACTGGGGTTAAGAGCTGAGTGTGTGGGCTCTTCTGAACCTTGCTGTTACATAGGGATTCAGTTGTCTGAAAAAACGCGTTTATTTCGGGCTGAAAAACACGTTTTGAAAAGTGTGCTGTTACTGCCCCATAACTTACATGGGGTTGACCAAACTTGCAGAAACATGTTTATTTCTGCTGAAAAACACGTTTTGACCCTTTCTGCACACTGGGGTTAAGAGCTGAGTGTGTGGGCTCTTCTGAGCCTTGCTGTTACATAGGGATTCAGTTGTCTGAAAAAACGCGTTTATTTCGGGCTGAAAAACACGTTTTGAAAAGTGTGCTGTTACTGCCCCATAACTTACATGGGGTTGACCAAACTTGCAGAAACATGTTTATTTCTGCTGAAAAACACGTTTTGACCCTTTCTGCACACTGGGGTTAAGATCTGAGTGTGTGGGCTCTTCTGAACCTTGCTGTTACATGGGGATTCAGTTGTCTGAAAAAACGCGTTTATTTCGGGCTGAAAAACACGTTTTGAAAAGTGTGTTGTTACTGCCCCATAACTTACATGGGGTTGACCAAACTTGCAGAAACATGTTTATTTCTGCTGAAAAACACGTTTTGACCCTTTCTGCACACTGGGGTTAAGAGCTGAGTGTGTGGGCTCTTCTGAGCCTTGCTGTTACATGGGGATTCAGTTGTCTGAAAAAACGTGTTTATTTCGGGCTGAAAAACACGTTTTGAAAAGTGTGTTGTTACTGCCCCATAACTTACATGGGGTTGACCAAACTTTCAGAAACATGTTTATTTCTGCTGAAAAACACGTTTTGACCCTTTCTGCACACTGGGGTTAAGAGCTGAGTGTGTGGGCTCTTCAGAACCTTGCTGTTACATGGGGATTCAGTTGTCTGAAAAAACGCGTTTATTTCGGGCTGAAAAACACGTTTTGAAAAGTGTGTTGTTACTGCCCCATAACTTACATGGGGTTGACCAAACTTGCAGAAACATGTTTATTTCTGCTGAAAAACACGTTTTGACCCTTTCTGCACACTGGGGTTAAGAGCTGAGTGTGTGGGCTCTTCTGAGCCTTGCTGTTACATGGGGATTCAGTTGTCTGAAAAAACGTGTTTATTTCGGGCTGAAAAACACGTTTTGAAAAGTGTGTTGTTACTGCCCCATAACTTACATGGGGTTGACCAAACTTTCAGAAACATGTTTATTTCTGCTGAAAAACACGTTTTGACCCTTTCTGCACACTGGGGTTAAGAGCTGAGTGTGTGGGCTCTTCAGAACCTTGCTGTTACATGGGGATTCAGTTGTCTGAAAAAACGCGTTTATTTCGGGCTGAAAAACACGTTTTGAAAAGTGTGGTGTTACTGCCCCATAACTTACATGGGGTTGACCAAACTTGCAGAAACATGTTTATTTCAGCTGAAAAACACGTTTTGACCCTTTCTGCACACTGGGGTTAAGAGCTGAGTGTGTGGGCTCTTCTGAACCTTGCTGTTACATGGGGATTCAGTTGTCTGAAAAAACGCGTTTATTTCGGGCTGAAAAACACGTTTTGAAAAGTGTGTTGTTACTGCCCCATAACTTACATAGGGTTGACCAAACTTGCAGAAACATGTTTATTTCTGCTGAAAAACACGTTTTGACCCTTTCTGCACACTGGGGTTAAGAGCTGAGTGTGTGGGCTCTTCTGAACCTTGCTGTTACATGGGGATTCAGTTGTCTGAAAAAACGCGTTTATTTCGGGCTGAAAAACACGTTTTGAAAAGTGTGCTGTTACTGTCCCATAACTTACATGGGGTTGACCAAACTTGCAGAAACATGTTTATTTCTGCTGAAAAACACGTTTTGACCCTTTCTGCACACTGGGGTTAAGAGCTGAGTGTGTGGGCTCTTCTGAACCTTGCTGTTACATGGGGATTCAGTTGTCTGAAAAAACGTGTTTATTTCGGGCTGAAAAACACGTTTTGAAAAGTGTGTTGTTACTGCCCCATAACTTACATGGGGTTGACCAAACTTTCAGAAACATGTTTATTTCTGCTGAAAAACACGTTTTGACCCTTTCTGCACACTGGGGTTAAGAGCTGAGTGTGTGGGCTCTTCAGAACCTTGCTGTTACATGGGGATTCAGTTGTCTGAAAAAACGCGTTTATTTCGGGCTGAAAAACACGTTTTGAAAAGTGTGCTGTTACTGCCCCATAACTTACATGGGGTTGACCAAACTTGCAGAAACATGTTTATTTCAGCTGAAAAACACGTTTTGACCCTTTCTGCACACTGGGGTTAAGAGCTGAGTGTGTGGGCTCTTCTGAACCTTGCTGTTACATGGGGATTCAGTTGTCTGAAAAAACGCGTTTATTTCGGGCTGAAAAACACGTTTTGAAAAGTGTGTTGTTACTGCCCCATAACTTACATAGGGTTGACCAAACTTGCAGAAACATGTTTATTTCTGCTGAAAAACACGTTTTGACCCTTTCTGCACACTGGGGTTAAGAGCTGAGTGTGTGGGCTCTTCTGAACCTTGCTGTTACATGGGGATTCAGTTGTCTGAAAAAACGCGTTTATTTCGGGCTGAAAAACACGTTTTGAAAAGTGTGCTGTTACTGTCCCATAACTTACATGGGGTTGACCAAACTTGCAGAAACATGTTTATTTCTGCTGAAAAACACGTTTTGACCCTTTCTGCACACTGGGGTTAAGAGCTGAGTGTGTGGGCTCTTCTGAACCTTGCTGTTACATGGGGATTCAGTTGTCTGAAAAAACGCGTTTATTTCGGGCTGAAAAACACGTTTTGAAAAGTGTGCTGTTACTGTCCCATAACTTACATGGGGTTGACCAAACTTGCAGAAACATGTTTATTTCTGCTGAAAAACACGTTTTGACCCTTTCTGCACACTGGGGTTAAGAGCTGAGTGTGTGGGCTCTTCTGAACCTTGCTGTTACATGGGGATTCAGTTGTCTGAAAAAACGTGTTTATTTCGGGCTGAAAAACACGTTTTGAAAAGTGTGTTGTTACTGCCCCATAACTTACATGGGGTTGACCAAACTTGCAGAAACATGTTTATTTCTGCTGAAAAACACGTTTTGACCCTTTCTGCACACTGGGGTTAAGATCTGAGTGTGTGGGCTCTTCTGAACCTTGCTGTTACATGGGGATTCAGTTGTCTGAAAAAACGCGTTTATTTCGGGCTGAAAAACATGTTTTGAAAAGTGTGTTGTTACTGCCCCATAACTTACATGGGGTTGACCAAACTTGCAGAAACATGTTTATTTCTGCTGAAAAACACGTTTTGACCCTTTCTGCACACTAGGGTTAAGAGCTGAGTGTGTGGGCTCTTCTGAGCCTTGCTGTTACATAGGGATTCAGTTGTCTGAAAAAACGCGTTTATTTCGGGCTGAAAAACACGTTTTGAAAAGTGTGTTGTTACTGCCCCATAACTTACATGGGGTTGACCAAACTTGCAGAAACATGTTTATTTCTGCTGAAAAACACGTTTTGACCCTTTCTGCACACTGGGGTTAAGATCTGAGTGTGTGGGCTCTTCTGAACCTTGCTGTTACATGGGGATTCAGTTGTCTGAAAAAACGCGTTTATTTCGGGCTGAAAAACACGTTTTGAAAAGTGTGTTGTTACTGCCCCATAACTTACATGGGGTTGACCAAACTTGCAGAAACATGTTTATTTCTGCTGAAAAACACGTTTTGACCCTTTCTGCACACTGGGGATAAGAGCTGAGTGTGTGGGCTCTTCTGAACCTTGCTGTTACATGGGGATTCAGTTGTCTGAAAAAACGCGTTTATTTCGGGCTGAAAAACACGTTTTGAAAAGTGTGTTGTTACTGCCCCATAACTTACATAGGGTTGACCAAACTTGCAGAAACATGTTTATTTCTGCTGAAAAACACGTTTTGACCCTTTCTGCACACTGGGGTTAAGAGCTGAGTGTGTGGGCTCTTCTGAACCTTGCTGTTACATGGGGATTCAGTTGTCTGAAAAAACGCGTTTATTTCGGGCTGAAAAACACGTTTTGAAAAGTGTGCTGTTACTGTCCCATAACTTACATGGGGTTGACCAAACTTGCAGAAACATGTTTATTTCTGCTGAAAAACACGTTTTGACCCTTTCTGCACACTGGGGTTAAGAGCTGAGTGTGTGGGCTCTTCTGAGCCTTGCTGTTACATAGGGATTCAGTTGTCTGAAAAAACGTGTTTATTTCGGGCTGAAAAACACGTTTTGAAAAGTGTGCTGTTACTGCCCCATAACTTACATGGGGTTGACCAAACTTGCAGAAACATGTTTATTTCTGCTGAAAAACACGTTTTGACCCTTTCTGCACACTGGGGTTAAGAGCTGAGTGTGTGGGCTCTTCTGAGCCTTGCTGTTACATAGGGATTCAGTTGTCTGAAAAAACGCGTTTATTTCGGGCTGAAAAACACGTTTTGAAAAGTGTGCTGTTACTGCCCCATAACTTACATGGGGTTGACCAAACTTGCAGAAACATGTTTATTTCTGCTGAAAAACACGTTTTGACCCTTTCTGCACACTGGGGTTAAGATCTGAGTGTGTGGGCTCTTCTGAACCTTGCTGTTACATGGGGATTCAGTTGTCTGAAAAAACGCGTTTATTTCGGGCTGAAAAACACGTTTTGAAAAGTGTGTTGTTACTGCCCCATAACTTACATGGGGTTGACCAAACTTGCAGAAACATGTTTATTTCTGCTGAAAAACACGTTTTGACCCTTTCTGCACACTGGGGTTAAGAGCTGAGTGTGTGGGCTCTTCTGAGCCTTGCTGTTACATGGGGATTCAGTTGTCTGAAAAAACGTGTTTATTTCGGGCTGAAAAACACGTTTTGAAAAGTGTGTTGTTACTGCCCCATAACTTACATGGGGTTGACCAAACTTTCAGAAATGTTTATTTCTGCTGAAAAACACGTTTTGACCCTTTCTGCACACTGGGGTTAAAAGCTGAGTGTGTGGGCTCTTCAGAACCTTGCTGTTACATGGGGATTCAGTTGTCTGAAAAAACGCGTTTATTTCGGGCTGAAAAACACGTTTTGAAAAGTGTGCTGTTACTGCCCCATAACTTACATGGGGTTGACCAAACTTGCAGAAACATGTTTATTTCAGCTGAAAAACACGTTTTGACCCTTTCTGCACACTGGGGTTAAGAGCTGAGTGTGTGGGCTCTTCTGAACCTTGCTGTTACATGGGGATTCAGTTGTCTGAAAAAACGCGTTTATTTCGGGCTGAAAAACACGTTTTGAAAAGTGTGTTGTTACTGCCCCATAACTTACATAGGGTTGACCAAACTTGCAGAAACATGTTTATTTCTGCTGAAAAACACGTTTTGACCCTTTCTGCACACTGGGGTTAAGAGCTGAGTGTGTGGGCTCTTCTGAACCTTGCTGTTACATGGGGATTCAGTTGTCTGAAAAAACGCGTTTATTTCGGGCTGAAAAACACGTTTTGAAAAGTGTGCTGTTACTGTCCCATAACTTACATGGGGTTGACCAAACTTGCAGAAACATGTTTATTTCTGCTGAAAAACACGTTTTGACCCTTTCTGCACACTGGGGTTAAGAGCTGAGTGTGTGGGCTCTTCTGAACCTTGCTGTTACATGGGGATTCAGTTGTCTGAAAAAACGCGTTTATTTCGGGCTGAAAAACACGTTTTGAAAAGTGTGTTGTTACTGCCCCATAACTTACATGGGGTTGACCAAACTTGCAGAAACATGTTTATTTCTGCTGAAAAACACGTTTTGACCCTTTCTGCACACTGGGGTTAAGAGCTGAGTGTGTGGGCTCTTCTGAGCCTTGCTGTTACATGGGGATTCAGTTGTCTGAAAAAACGCGTTTATTTCGGGCTGAAAAACACGTTTTGAAAAGTGTGCTGTTACTGCCCCATAACTTACATGGGGTTGACCAAACTTGCAGAAACATGTTTATTTCTGCTGAAAAACACGTTTTGACCCTTTCTGCACACTGGGGTTAAGAGCTGAGTGTGTGGGCTCTTCTGAGCCTTGCTGTTACATAGGGATTCAGTTGTCTGAAAAAACGCGTTTATTTCGGGCTGAAAAACACGTTTTGAAAAGTGTGTTGTTACTGCCCCAAAACTTACATGGGGTTGACCAAACTTGCAGAAACCTGTTTATTTCTGCTGAAAAACACGTTTTGACCCTTTCTGCACACTGGGGTTAAGAGCTGAGTGTGTGGGCTCTTCTGAACCTTGCTGTTACATAGGGATTCAGTTGTCTGAAAAAACGCGTTTATTTCGGGCTGAAAAACACGTTTTGAAAAGTGTGCTGTTACTGCCCCATAACTTACATGGGGTTGACCAAACTTGCAGAAACATGTTTATTTCTGCTGAAAAACACGTTTTGACCCTTTCTGCACACTGGGGTTAAGAGCTGAGTGTGTGGGCTCTTCTGAGCCTTGCTGTTACATAGGGATTCAGTTGTCTGAAAAAACGCGTTTATTTCGGGCTGAAAAACACGTTTTGAAAAGTGTGCTGTTACTGCCCCATAACTTACATGGGGTTGACCAAACTTGCAGAAACATGTTTATTTCTGCTGAAAAACACGTTTTGACCCTTTCTGCACACTGGGGTTAAGATCTGAGTGTTTGGGCTCTTCTGAACCTTGCTGTTACATGGGGATTCAGTTGTCTGAAAAAACGCGTTTATTTCGGGCTGAAAAACACGTTTTGAAAAGTGTGTTGTTACTGCCCCATAACTTACATGGGGTTGACCAAACTTGCAGAAACATGTTTATTTCTGCTGAAAAACACGTTTTGACCCTTTCTGCACACTGGGGTTAAGAGCTGAGTGTGTGGGCTCTTCTGAGCCTTGCTGTTACATGGGGATTCAGTTGTCTGAAAAAACGTGTTTATTTCGGGCTGAAAAACACGTTTTGAAAAGTGTGTTGTTACTGCCCCATAACTTACATGGGGTTGACCAAACTTTCAGAAACATGTTTATTTCTGCTGAAAAACACGTTTTGACCCTTTCTGCACACTGGGGTTAAGAGCTGAGTGTGTGGGCTCTTCAGAACCTTGCTGTTACATGGGGATTCAGTTGTCTGAAAAAACGCGTTTATTTCGGGCTGAAAAACACGTTTTGAAAAGTGTGTTGTTACTGCCCCATAACTTACATGGGGTTGACCAAACTTGCAGAAACATGTTTATTTCTGCTGAAAAACACGTTTTGACCCTTTCTGCACACTGGGGTTAAGAGCTGAGTGTGTGGGCTCTTCTGAGCCTTGCTGTTACATGGGGATTCAGTTGTCTGAAAAAACGTGTTTATTTCGGGCTGAAAAACACGTTTTGAAAAGTGTGTTGTTACTGCCCCATAACTTACATGGGGTTGACCAAACTTTCAGAAACATGTTTATTTCTGCTGAAAAACACGTTTTGACCCTTTCTGCACACTGGGGTTAAGAGCTGAGTGTGTGGGCTCTTCAGAACCTTGCTGTTACATGGGGATTCAGTTGTCTGAAAAAACGCGTTTATTTCGGGCTGAAAAACACGTTTTGAAAAGTGTGGTGTTACTGCCCCATAACTTACATGGGGTTGACCAAACTTGCAGAAACATGTTTATTTCAGCTGAAAAACACGTTTTGACCCTTTCTGCACACTGGGGTTAAGAGCTGAGTGTGTGGGCTCTTCTGAACCTTGCTGTTACATGGGGATTCAGTTGTCTGAAAAAACGCGTTTATTTCGGGCTGAAAAACACGTTTTGAAAAGTGTGTTGTTACTGCCCCATAACTTACATAGGGTTGACCAAACTTGCAGAAACATGTTTATTTCTGCTGAAAAACACGTTTTGACCCTTTCTGCACACTGGGGTTAAGAGCTGAGTGTGTGGGCTCTTCTGAACCTTGCTGTTACATGGGGATTCAGTTGTCTGAAAAAACGCGTTTATTTCGGGCTGAAAAACACGTTTTGAAAAGTGTGCTGTTACTGTCCCATAACTTACATGGGGTTGACCAAACTTGCAGAAACATGTTTATTTCTGCTGAAAAACACGTTTTGACCCTTTCTGCACACTGGGGTTAAGAGCTGAGTGTGTGGGCTCTTCTGAACCTTGCTGTTACATGGGGATTCAGTTGTCTGAAAAAACGCGTTTATTTCGGGCTGAAAAACACGTTTTGAAAAGTGTGTTGTTACTGCCCCATAACTTACATGGGGTTGACCAAACTTGCAGAAACATGTTTATTTCTGCTGAAAAACACGTTTTGACCCTTTCTGCACACTGGGGTTAAGAGCTGAGTGTGTGGGCTCTTCTGAGCCTTGCTGTTACATGGGGATTCAATTGTCTGAAAAAACGCGTTTATTTCGGGCTGAAAAACACGTTTTGAAAAGTGTGCTGTTACTGCCCCATAACTTACATGGGGTTGACCAAACTTGCAGAAACATGTTTATTTCTGCTGAAAAACACGTTTTGACCCTTTCTGCACACTGGGGTTAAGAGCTGAGTGTGTGGGCTCTTCTGAGCCTTGCTGTTACATAGGGATTCAGTTGTCTGAAAAAACGCGTTTATTTCGGGCTGAAAAACACGTTTTGAAAAGTGTGTTGTTACTGCCCCATAACTTACATGGGGTTGACCAAACTTGCAGAAACCTGTTTATTTCTGCTGAAAAACACGTTTTGACCCTTTCTGCACACTGGGGTTAAGAGCTGAGTGTGTGGGCTCTTCTGAGCCTTGCTGTTACATAGGGATTCAGTTGTCTGAAAAAACGCGTTTATTTCGGGCTGAAAAACACGTTTTGAAAAGTGTGCTGTTACTGCCCCATAACTTACATGGGGTTGACCAAACTTGCAGAAACATGTTTATTTCTGCTGAAAAACACGTTTTGACCCTTTCTGCACACTGGGGTTAAGATCTGAGTGTGTGGGCTCTTCTGAACCTTGCTGTTACATGGGGATTCAGTTGTCTGAAAAAACGCGTTTATTTCGGGCTGAAAAACACGTTTTGAAAAGTGTGTTGTTACTGCCCCATAACTTACATGGGGTTGACCAAACTTGCAGAAACATGTTTATTTCTGCTGAAAAACACGTTTTGACCCTTTCTGCACACTGGGGTTAAGAGCTGAGTGTGTGGGCTCTTCTGAGCCTTGCTGTTACATGGGGATTCAGTTGTCTGAAAAAACGTGTTTATTTCGGGCTGAAAAACACGTTTTGAAAAGTGTGTTGTTACTGCCCCATAACTTACATGGGGTTGACCAAACTTTCAGAAACATGTTTATTTCTGCTGAAAAACACGTTTTGACCCTTTCTGCACACTGGGGTTAAGAGCTGAGTGTGTGGGCTCTTCAGAACCTTGCTGTTACATGGGGATTCAGTTGTCTGAAAAAACGCGTTTATTTCGGGCTGAAAAACACGTTTTGAAAAGTGTGGTGTTACTGCCCCATAACTTACATGGGGTTGACCAAACTTGCAGAAACATGTTTATTTCAGCTGAAAAACACGTTTTGACCCTTTCTGCACACTGGGGTTAAGAGCTGAGTGTGTGGGCTCTTCTGAACCTTGCTGTTACATGGGGATTCAGTTGTCTGAAAAAACGCGTTTATTTCGGGCTGAAAAACACGTTTTGAAAAGTGTGTTGTTACTGCCCCATAACTTACATAGGGTTGACCAAACTTGCAGAAACATGTTTATTTCTGCTGAAAAACACGTTTTGACCCTTTCTGCACACTGGGGTTAAGAGCTGAGTGTGTGGGCTCTTCTGAACCTTGCTGTTACATGGGGATTCAGTTGTCTGAAAAAACGCGTTTATTTCGGGCTGAAAAACACGTTTTGAAAAGTGTGCTGTTACTGTCCCATAACTTACATGGGGTTGACCAAACTTGCAGAAACATGTTTATTTCTGCTGAAAAACACGTTTTGACCCTTTCTGCACACTGGGGTTAAGAGCTGAGTGTGTGGGCTCTTCTGAACCTTGCTGTTACATGGGGATTCAGTTGTCTGAAAAAACGCGTTTATTTCGGGCTGAAAAACACGTTTTGAAAAGTGTGCTGTTACTGTCCCATAACTTACATGGGGTTGACCAAACTTGCAGAAACATGTTTATTTCTGCTGAAAAACACGTTTTGACCCTTTCTGCACACTGGGGTTAAGAGCTGAGTGTGTGGGCTCTTCTGAGCCTTGCTGTTACATGGGGATTCAGTTGTCTGAAAAAACGTGTTTATTTCGGGCTGAAAAACACGTTTTGAAAAGTGTGTTGTTACTGCCCCATAACTTACATGGGGTTGACCAAACTTTCAGAAACATGTTTATTTCTGCTGAAAAACACGTTTTGACCCTTTCTGCACACTGGGGTTAAGAGCTGAGTGTGTGGGCTCTTCTTAGCCTTGCTGTTACATGGGGATTCAGTTGTCTGAAAAAACGCGTTTATTTCGGGCTGAAAAACACGTTTTGAAAAGTGTGCTGTTACTGCCCCATAACTTACATGGGGTTGACCAAACTTGCAGAAACATGTTTATTTCTGCTGAAAAACACGTTTTGACCCTTTCTGCACACTGGGGTTAAGAGCTGAGTGTGTGGGCTCTTCTGAGCCTTGCTGTTACATAGGGATTCAGTTGTCTGAAAAAACGCGTTTATTTCGGGCTGAAAAACACGTTTTGAAAAGTGTGTTGTTACTGCCCCATAACTTACATGGGGTTGACCAAACTTGCAGAAACATGTTTATTTCTGCTGAAAAACACGTTTTGACCCTTTCTGCACACTGGGGTTAAGAGGTGAGTGTGTGGGCTCTTCTGAGCCTTGCTGTTACATGGGGATTCAGTTGCCTGAAAAAACGCGTTTATTTCGGGCTGAAAAACACGTTTTGAAAAGTGTGTTGTTACTGCCCCATAACTTACATGGGGTTGACCAAACTTGCAGAAACATGTTTATTTCTGCTGAAAAACACGTTTTGACCCTTTCTGCACACTGGGGTTAACAGCTGAGTGTGTGGGCTCTTCTGAACCTTGCTCTTACATGGGGATTCAGTTGTCTGAAAAAACGCGTTTATTTCGGGCTGAAAAACACGTTTTGAAAAGTGTGCTGTTACTGCCCCATAACTTACATGGGGTTGACCAAACTTGCAGAAACATGTTTATTTCTGCTGAAAAACACGTTTTGACCCTTTCTGCACACTGGGGGTAAGAGCTGAGTGTGTGGGCTCTTCTGAGCCTTGCTGTTACATAGGGATTCAGTTGTCTGAAAAAACGCGTTTATTTCGGGCTGAAAAACACGTTATGAAAAGTGTGCTGTTACTGCCCCATAACTTACATGGGGTTGACCAAACTTGCAGAAACATGTTTATTTCTGCTGAAAAACACGTTTTGACCCTTTCTGCACACTGGGGTTAAGATCTGAGTGTGTGGGCTCTTCTGAACCTTGCTGTTACATGGGGATTCAGTTGTCTGAAAAAACGCGTTTATTTCGGGCTGAAAAACACGTTTTGAAAAGTGTGTTGTTACTGCCCCATAACCTACATGGGGTTGACCAAACTTTCAGAAACATGTTTATTTCTGCTGAAAAACACGTTTTGACCCTTTCTGCACACTGGGGTTAAGAGCTGAGTGTGTGGGCTCTTCAGAACCTTGCTGTTACATGGGGATTCAGTTGTCTGAAAAAACGCGTTTATTTCGGGCTGAAAAACACGTTTTGAAAAGTGTGTTGTTACTGCCCCATAACTTACATAGGGTTGACCAAACTTGCAGAAACATGTTTATTTCTGCTGAAAAACACGTTTTGACCCTTTCTGCACACTGGGGTTAAGAGCTGAGTGTGTGGGCTCTTCTGAACCTTGCTGTTACATGGGGATTCAGTTGTCTGAAAAAACGCGTTTATTTCGGGCTGAAAAACACGTTTTGAAAAGTGTGCTGTTACTGTCCCATAACTTACATGGGTTGACCAAACTTGCAGAAACATGTTTATTTCTGCTGAAAAACACGTTTTGACCCTTTCTGCACACTGGGGTTAAGAGCTGAGTGTGTGGGCTCTTCTGAACCTTGCTGTTACATGGGGATTCAGTTGTCTGAAAAAACGCGTTTATTTCGGGCTGAAAAACACGTTTTGAAAAGTGTGCTGTTACTGTCCCATAACTTACATGGGGTTGACCAAACTTGCAGAAACATGTTTATTTCTGCTGAAAAACACGTTTTGACCCTTTCTGCACACTGGGGTTAAGAGCTGAGTGTGTGGGCTCTTCTGAGCCTTGCTGTTACATGGGGATTCAGTTGTCTAAAAAAACGTGTTTATTTCGGGCTGAAAAACACGTTTTGAAAAGTGTGTTGTTACTGCCCCATAACTTACATGGGGTTGACCAAACTTTCAGAAACATGTTTATTTCTGCTGAAAAACACGTTTTGACCCTTTCTGCACACTGGGGTTAAGAGCTGAGTGTGTGGGCTCTTCTTAGCCTTGCTGTTACATGGGGATTCAGTTGTCTGAAAAAACGCGTTTATTTCGGGCTGAAAAACACGTTTTGAAATGTGTGCTGTTACTGCTCCATAACTTACATGGGGTTGACCAAACTTGCAGAAACATGTTTATTTCTGCTGAAAAACACGTTTTGACCCTTTCTGCACACTGGGGTTAAGAGCTGAGTGTGTGGGCTCTTCTGAGCCTTGCTGTTACATAGGGATTCAGTTGTATGAAAAAACGCGTTTATTTCGGGCTGAAAAACACGTTTTGAAAAGTGTGTTGTTACTGCCCCATAACTTACATGGGGTTGACCAAACTTGCAGAAACATGTTTATTTCTGCTGAAAAACACGTTTTGACCCTTTCTGCACACTGGGGTTAAGAGCTGAGTGTGTGGGCTCTTCTGAACCTTGCTGTTACATGGGGATTCAGTTGTCTGAAAAAACGCGTTTATTTCGGGCTGAAAAACACGTTTTGAAAAGTGTGCTGTTACTGTCCCATAACTTACATGGGGTTGACCAAACTTGCAGAAACATGTTTATTTCTGCTGAAAAACACGTTTTGACCCTTTCTGCACACTGGGGTTAAGAGCTGAGTGTGTGGGCTCTTCTGAGCCTTGCTGTTACATGGGGATTCAGTTGTCTAAAAAAACGTGTTTATTTCGGGCTGAAAAACACGTTTTGAAAAGTGTGTTGTTACTGCCCCATAACTTACATGGGGTTGACCAAACTTTCAGAAACATGTTTATTTCTGCTGAAAAACACGTTTTGACCCTTTCTGCACACTGGGGTTAAGAGCTGAGTGTGTGGGCTCTTCTTAGCCTTGCTGTTACATGGGGATTCAGTTGTCTGAAAAAACGCGTTTATTTCGGGCTGAAAAACACGTTTTGAAATGTGTGCTGTTACTGCCCCATAACTTACATGGGGTTGACCAAACTTGCAGAAACATGTTTATTTCTGCTGAAAAACACGTTTTGACCCTTTCTGCACACTGGGGTTAAGAGCTGAGTGTGTGGGCTCTTCTGAGCCTTGCTGTTACATAGGGATTCAGTTGTCTGAAAAAAACGCGTTTATTTCGGGCTGAAAAACACGTTTTGAAAAGTGTGTTGTTACTGCCCCATAACTTACATGGGGTTGACCAAACTTGCAGAAACATGTTTATTTCTGCTGAAAAACACGTTTTGACCCTTTCTGCACACTGGGGTTAAGAGGTGAGTGTGTGGGCTCTTCTGAGCCTTGCTGTTACATGGGGATTCAGTTGTCTGAAAAAACGCGTTTATTTCGGGCTGAAAAACACGTTTTGAAAAGTGTGTTGTTACTGCCCCATAACTTACATGGGGTTGACCAAACTTGCAGAAACATGTTTATTTCTGCTGAAAAACACGTTTTGACCCTTTCTGCACACTGGGGTTAACAGCTGAGTGTGTGGGCTCTTCTGAACCTTGCTCTTACATGGGGATTCAGTTGTCTGAAAAAACGCGTTTATTTCGGGCTGAAAAACACGTTTTGAAAAGTGTGCTGTTACTGTCCCATAACTTACATGGGGTTGACCAAACTTGCAGAAACATGTTTATTTCTGCTGAAAAACACGTTTTGACCCTTTCTGCACACTGGGGTTAAGAGCTGAGTGTGTGGGCTCTTCTGAACCTTGCTGTTACATGGGGATTCAGTTGTCTGAAAAAACGCGTTTATTTCGGGCTGAAAAACACGTTTTGAAAAGTGTGTTGTTACTGCCCCATAACTTACATGGGGTTGACCAAACTTGCAGAAACATGTTTATTTCTGCTGAAAAACACGTTTTGACCCTTTCTGCACACTGGGGTTAAGAGCTGAGTGTGTGGGCTCTTCTGAGCCTTGCTGTTACATGGGGATTCAGTTGTCTGAAAAAACGCGTTTATTTCGGGCTGAAAAACACGTTTTGAAAAGTGTGCTGTTACTGCCCCATAACTTACATGGGGTTGACCAAACTTGCAGAAACATGTTTATTTCTGCTGAAAAACACGTTTTGACCCTTTCTGCACACTGGGGTTAAGAGCTGAGTGTGTGGGCTCTTCTGAGCCTTGCTGTTACATAGGGATTCAGTTGTCTGAAAAAACGCGTTTATTTCGGGCTGAAAAACACGTTTTGAAAAGTGTGTTGTTACTGCCCCATAACTTACATGGGGTTGACCAAACTTGCAGAAACATGTTTATTTCTGCTGAAAAACACGTTTTGACCCTTTCTGCACACTGGGGTTAAGATCTGAGTGTGTGGGCTCTTCTGAACCTTGCTGTTACATGGGGATTCAGTTGTCTGAAAAAACGCGTTTATTTCGGGCTGAAAAACACGTTTTGAAAAGTGTGTTGTTACTGCCCCATAACTTACATAGGGTTGACCAAACTTTCAGAAACATGTTTATTTCTGCTGAAAAACACGTTTTGACCCTTTCTGCACACTGGGGGTAAGAGCTGAGTGTGTGGGCTCTTCTGAGCCTTGCTGTTACATAGGGATTCAGTTGTCTGAAAAAACGCGTTTATTTCGGGCTGAAAAACACGTTTTGAAAAGTGTGCTGTTACTGCCCCATAACTTACATGGGGTTGACCAAACTTGCAGAAACATGTTTATTTCTGCTGAAAAACACGTTTTGACCCTTTCTGCACACTGGGGTTAAGAGCTGAGTGTGTGGGCTCTTCTGAGCCTTGCTGTTACATAGGGATTCAGTTGTCTGAAAAAACGCGTTTATTTCGGGCTGAAAAACACGTTTTGAAAAGTGTGCTGTTACTGCCCCATAACTTACATGGGGTTGACCAAACTTGCAGAAACATGTTTATTTCTGCTGAAAAACACGTTTTGACCCTTTCTGCACACTGGGGTTAAGATCTGAGTGTGTGGGCTCTTCTGAACCTTGCTGTTACATGGGGATTCAGTTGTCTGAAAAAACGCGTTTATTTCGGGCTGAAAAACACGTTTTGAAAAGTGTGTTGTTACTGCCCCATAACTTACATGGGGTTGACCAAACTTTCAGAAACATGTTTATTTCTGCTGAAAAACACGTTTTGACCCTTTCTGCACACTGGGGTTAAGAGCTGAGTGTGTGGGCTCTTCAGAACCTTGCTGTTACATGGGGATTCAGTTGTCTGAAAAAACGCGTTTATTTCGGGCTGAAAAACACGTTTTGAAAAGTGTGTTGTTACTGCCCCATAACTTACATGGGGTTGACCAAACTTGCAGAAACATGTTTATTTCAGCTGAAAAACACGTTTTGACCCTTTCTGCACACTGGGGTTAAGAGCTGAGTGTGTGGGCTCTTCTGAGCCTTGCTGTTACATGGGGATTCAGTTGTCTGAAAAAACGTGTTTATTTCGGGCTGAAAAACACGTTTTGAAAAGTGTGTTGTTACTGCCCCATAACTTACATGGGGTTGACCAAACTTTCAGAAACATGTTTATTTCTGCTGAAAAACACGTTTTGACCCTTTCTGCACACTGGGGTTAAGAGCTGAGTGTGTGGGCTCTTCTGAGCCTTGCTGTTACATGGGGATTCAGTTGTCTGAAAAAACGCGTTTATTTCGGGCTGAAAAACACGTTTTGAAAAGTGTGCTGTTACTGCCCCATAACTTACATGGGGTTGACCAAACTTGCAGAAACATGTTTATTTCAGCTGAAAAACACGTTTTGACCCTTTCTGCACACTGGGGTTAAGAGCTGAGTGTGTGGGCTCTTCTGAACCTTGCTGTTACATGGGGATTCAGTTGTCTGAAAAAACGCGTTTATTTCGGGCTGAAAAACACGTTTTGAAAAGTGTGTTGTTACTGCCCTATAACTTACATAGGGTTGACCAAACTTGCAGAAACATGTTTATTTCTGCTGAAAAACACGTTTTGACCCTTTCTGCACACTGGGGTTAAGAGCTGAGTGTGTGGGCTCTTCTGAACCTTGCTGTTACATGGGGATTCAGTTGTCTGAAAAAACGCGTTTATTTCGGGCTGAAAAACACGTTTTGAAAAGTGTGCTGTTACTGTCCCATAACTTACATGGGTTGACCAAACTTGCAGAAACATGTTTATTTCTGCTGAAAAACACGTTTTGACCCTTTCTGCACACTGGGGTTAAGAGCTGAGTGTGTGGGCTCTTCTGAACCTTGCTGTTACATGGGGATTCAGTTGTCTGAAAAAACGCGTTTATTTCGGGCTGAAAAACACGTTTTGAAATGTGTGCTGTTACTGCCCCATAACTTACATGGGGTTGACCAAACTTGCAGAAACATGTTTATTTCTGCTGAAAAACACGTTTTGACCCTTTCTGCACACTGGGGTTAAGAGCTGAGTGTGTGGGCTCTTCTGAGCCTTGCTGTTACATAGGGATTCAGTTGTCTGAAAAAACGCGTTTATTTCGGGCTGAAAAACACGTTTTGAAAAGTGTGTTGTTACTGCCCCATAACTTACATGGGGTTGACCAAACTTGCAGAAACATGTTTATTTCTGCTGAAAAACACGTTTTGACCCTTTCTGCACACTGGGGTTAAGAGGTGAGTGTGTGGGCTCTTCTGAGCCTTGCTGTTACATGGGGATTCAGTTGTCTGAAAAAACGCGTTTATTTCGGGCTGAAAAACACGTTTTGAAAAGTGTGTTGTTACTGCCCCATAACTTACATGGGGTTGACCAAACTTGCAGAAACATGTTTATTTCTGCTGAAAAACACGTTTTGACCCTTTCTGCACACTGGGGTTAACAGCTGAGTGTGTGGGCTCTTCTGAACCTTGCTCTTACATGGGGATTCAGTTGTCTGAAAAAACGCGTTTATTTCGGGCTGAAAAACACGTTTTGAAAAGTGTGCTGTTACTGTCCCATAACTTACATGGTGTTGACCAAACTTGCAGAAACATGTTTATTTCTGCTGAAAAACACGTTTTGACCCTTTCTGCACACTGGGGTTAAGAGCTGAGTGTGTGGGCTCTTCTGAACCTTGCTGTTACATGGGGATTCAGTTGTCTGAAAAAACGCGTTTATTTCGGGCTGAAAAACACGTTTTGAAAAGTGTGTTGTTACTGCCCCATAACTTACATGGGGTTGACCAAACTTGCAGAAACATGTTTATTTCTGCTGAAAAACACGTTTTGACCCTTTCTGCACACTGGGGTTAAGAGCTGAGTGTGTGGGCTCTTCTGAGCCTTGCTGTTACATGGGGATTCAGTTGTCTGAAAAAACGCGTTTATTTCGGGCTGAAAAACACGTTTTGAAAAGTGTGCTGTTACTGCCCCATAACTTACATGGGGTTGACCAAACTTGCAGAAACATGTTTATTTCTGCTGAAAAACACGTTTTGACCCTTTCTGCACACTGGGGTTAAGAGCTGAGTGTGTGGGCTCTTCTGAGCCTTGCTGTTACATAGGGATTCAGTTGTCTGAAAAAACGCGTTTATTTCGGGCTGAAAAACACGTTTTGAAAAGTGTGTTGTTACTGCCCCATAACTTACATGGGGTTGACCAAACTTGCAGAAACATGTTTATTTCTGCTGAAAAACACGTTTTGACCCTTTCTGCACACTGGGGTTAAGATCTGAGTGTGTGGGCTCTTCTGAACCTTGCTGTTACATGGGGATTCAGTTGTCTGAAAAAACGCGTTTATTTCGGGCTGAAAAACACGTTTTGAAAAGTGTGTTGTTACTGCCCCATAACTTACATGGGGTTGACCAAACTTGCAGAAACATGTTTATTTCTGCTGAAAAACACGTTTTGACCCTTTCTGCACACTGGGGTTAAGAGCTGAGTGTGTGGGCTCTTCTGAACCTTGCTGTTACATGGGGATTCAGTTGTCTGAAAAAACGCGTTTATTTCGGGCTGAAAAACACGTTTTGAAAAGTGTGTTGTTACTGCCCCATAACTTACATAGGGTTGACCAAACTTTCAGAAACATGTTTATTTCTGCTGAAAAACACGTTTTGACCCTTTCTGCACACTGGGGGTAAGAGCTGAGTGTGTGGGCTCTTCTGAGCCTTGCTGTTACATAGGGATTCAGTTGTCTGAAAAAACGCGTTTATTTCGGGCTGAAAAACACGTTTTGAAAAGTGTGCTGTTACTGTCCCATAACTTACATGGGGTTGACCAAACTTGCAGAAACATGTTTATTTCTGCTGAAAAACACGTTTTGACCCTTTCTGCACACTGGGGTTAAGAGCTGAGTGTGTGGGCTCTTCTGAACCTTGCTGTTACATGGGGATTCAGTTGTCTGAAAAAACGCGTTTATTTCGGGCTGAAAAACACGTTTTGAAAAGTGTGTTGTTACTGCCCCATAACTTACATGGGGTTGACCAAACTTGCAGAAACATGTTTATTTCTGCTGAAAAACACGTTTTGACCCTTTCTGCACACTGGGGTTAAGAGCTGAGTGTGTGGGCTCTTCTGAGCCTTGCTGTTACATGGGGATTCAGTTGTCTGAAAAAACGCGTTTATTTCGGGCTGAAAAACACGTTTTGAAAAGTGTGCTGTTACTGCCCCATAACTTACATGGGGTTGACCAAACTTGCAGAAACATGTTTATTTCTGCTGAAAAACACGTTTTGACCCTTTCTGCACACTGGGGTTAAGAGGTGAGTGTGTGGGCTCTTCTGAGCCTTGCTGTTACATGGGGATTCAGTTGTCTGAAAAAACGCGTTTATTTCGGGCTGAAAAACACGTTTTGAAAAGTGTGTTGTTACTGCCCCATAACTTACATGGGGTTGACCAAACTTGCAGAAACATGTTTATTTCTGCTGAAAAACACGTTTTGACCCTTTCTGCACACTGGGGTTAACAGCTGAGTGTGTGGGCTCTTCTGAACCTTGCTGTTACATGGGGATTCAGTTGTCTGAAAAAACGCGTTTATTTCGGGCTGAAAAACACGTTTTGAAAAGTGTGTTGTTACTGCCCCATAACTTACATAGGGTTGACCAAACTTGCAGAAACATGTTTATTTCTGCTGAAAAACACGTTTTGACCCTTTCTGCACACTGGGGTTAAGAGCTGAGTGTGTGGGCTCTTCTGAACCTTGCTGTTACATGGGGATTCAGTTGTCTGAAAAAACGCGTTTATTTCGGGCTGAAAAACACGTTTTGAAAAGTGTGCTGTTACTGTCCCATAACTTACATGGGGTTGACCAAACTTGCAGAAACATGTTTATTTCTGCTGAAAAACACGTTTTGACCCTTTCTGCACACTGGGGTTAAGAGCTGAGTGTGTGGGCTCTTCTGAGCCTTGCTGTTACATAGGGATTCAGTTGTCTGAAAAAACGCGTTTATTTCGGGCTGAAAAACACGTTTTGAAAAGTGTGTTGTTACTGCCCCATAACTTACATGGGGTTGACCAAACTTGCAGAAACCTGTTTATTTCTGCTGAAAAACACGTTTTGACCCTTTCTGCACACTGGGGTTAAGAGCTGAGTGTGTGGGCTCTTCTGAACCTTGCTGTTACATGGGGATTCAGTTGTCTGAAAAAACGCGTTTATTTCGGGCTGAAAAACACCTTTTGAAAAGTGTGTTGTTACTGCCCCATAACTTACATAGGGTTGACCAAACTTGCAGAAACATGTTTATTTCAGCTGAAAAACACGTTTTGACCCTTTCTGCACACTGGGGTTAAGAGCTGAGTGTGTGGGCTCTTCTGAGCCTTGCTGTTACATAGGGATTCAGTTGTATGAAAAAACGCGTTTATTTCGGGCTGAAAAACACGTTTTGAAAAGTGTGCTGTTACTGCCCCATAACTTACATGGGGTTGACCAAACTTGCAGAAACATGTTTATTTCTGCTGAAAAACACGTTTTGACCCTTTCTGCACACTGGGGTTAAGAGCTGAGTGTGTGGGCTCTTCTGAGCCTTGCTGTTACATAGGGATTCAGTTGTCTGAAAAAACGCGTTTATTTCGGGCTGAAAAACACGTTTTGAAAAGTGTGCTGTTACTGCCCCATAACTTACATGGGGTTGACCAAACTTGCAGAAACATGTTTATTTCTGCTGAAAAACACGTTTTGACCCTTTCTGCACACTGGGGTTAAGAGCTGAGTGTGTGGGCTCTTCTGAACCTTGCTGTTACATGGGGATTCAGTTGTCTGAAAAAACGCGTTTATTTCGGGCTGAAAAACACGTTTTGAAAAGTGTGCTGTTACTGCCCCATAACTTACATGGGGTTGACCAAACTTGCAGAAACATGTTTATTTCTGCTGAAAAACACGTTTTGACCCTTTCTGCACACTGGGGTTAAGAGCTGAGTGTGTGGGCTCTTCTGAGCCTTGCTGTTACATAGGGATTCAGTTGTCTGAAAAAACGCGTTTATTTCGGGCTGAAAAACACGTTTTGAAAAGTGTGTTGTTACTGCCCCATAACTTACATGGGGTTGACCAAACTTGCAGAAACATGTTTATTTCTGCTGAAAAACACGTTTTGACCCTTTCTGCACACTGGGGTTAAGAGCTGAGTGTGTGGGCTCTTCTGAACCTTGCTGTTACATGGGGATTCAGTTGTCTGAAAAAACGCGTTTATTTCGGGCTGAAAAACACGTTTTGAAAAGTGTGTTGTTACTGCCCCATAACTTACATAGGGTTGACCAAACTTGCAGAAACATGTTTATTTCAGCTGAAAAACACGTTTTGACCCTTTCTGCACACTGGGGTTAAGAGCTGAGTGTGTGGGCTCTTCTGAGCCTTGCTGTTACATAGGGATTCAGTTGTCTGAAAAAACGCGTTTATTTCGGGCTGAAAAACACGTTTTGAAAAGTGTGCTGTTACTGCCCCATAACTTACATGGGGTTGACCAAACTTGCAGAAACATGTTTATTTCTGCTGAAAAACACGTTTTGACCCTTTCTGCACACTGGGGTTAAGAGCTGAGTGTGTGGGCTCTTCTGAGCCTTGCTGTTACATAGGGATTCAGTTGTCTGAAAAAACGCGTTTATTTCGGGCTGAAAAACACGTTTTGAAAAGTGTGCTGTTACTGCCCCATAACTTACATGGGGTTGACCAAACTTGCAGAAACATGTTTATTTCTGCTGAAAAACACGTTTTGACCCTTTCTGCACACTGGGGTTAAGATCTGAGTGTGTGGGCTCTTCTGAACCTTGCTGTTACATGGGGATTCAGTTGTCTGAAAAAACGCGTTTATTTCGGGCTGAAAAACACGTTTTGAAAAGTGTGTTGTTACTGCCCCATAACTTACATGGGGTTGACCAAACTTTCAGAAACATGTTTATTTCTGCTGAAAAACACGTTTTGACCCTTTCTGCACACTGGGGTAAGAGCTGAGTGTGTGGGCTCTTCAGAACCTTGCTGTTACATGGGGATTCAGTTGTCTGAAAAAACGCGTTTATTTCGGGCTGAAAAACACGTTTTGAAAAGTGTGCTGTTACTGCCCCATAACTTACATGGGGTTGACCAAACTTGCAGAAACATGTTTATTTCAGCTGAAAAACACGTTTTGACCCTTTCTGCACACTGGGGTTAAGAGCTGAGTGTGTGGGCTCTTCTGAACCTTGCTGTTACATGGGGATTCAGTTGTCTGAAAAAACGCGTTTATTTCGGGCTGAAAAACACGTTTTGAAAAGTGTGTTGTTACTGTCCCATAACTTACATGGGGTTGACCAAACTTGCAGAAACATGTTTATTTCTGCTGAAAAACACGTTTTGACCCTTTCTGCACACAGGGGTTAAGAGCTGAGTGTGTGGGCTCTTCTGAGCCTTGCTGTTACATAGGGATTCAGTTGTCTGAAAAAACGCGTTTATTTCGGGCTGAAAAACACGTTTTGAAAAGTGTGTTGTTACTGCCCCATAACTTACATGGGGTTGACCAAACTTGCAGAAACATGTTTATTTCTGCTGAAAAACACGTTTTGACCCTTTCTGCACACTGGGGTTAAGAGCTGAGTGTGTGGGCTCTTCTGAGCCTTGCTGTTACATAGGGATTCAGTTGTCTGAAAAAACGCGTTTATTTCGGGCTGAAAAACACGTTTTGAAAAGTGTGTTGTTACTGCCCCATAACTTACATGGGGTTGACCAAACTTGCAGAAACATGTTTATTTCTGCTGAAAAACACGTTTTGACCCTTTCTGCACACTGGGGTTAAGAGCTGAGTGTGTGGGCTCTTCTGAACCTTGCTGTTACATGGGGATTCAGTTGTCTGAAAAAACGCGTTTATTTCGGGCTGAAAAACACGTTTTGAAAAGTGTGTTGTTACTGCCCCATAACTTACATGGGGTTGACCAAACTTGCAGAAACATGTTTATTTCTGCTGAAAAACACGTTTTGACCCTTTCTGCACACTGGGGTTAAGAGGTGAGTGTGTGGGCTCTTCTGAGCCTTGCTGTTACATGGGGATTCAGTTGTCTGAAAAAACGCGTTTATTTCGGGCTGAAAAACACGTTTTGAAAAGTGTGTTGTTACTGCCCCATAACTTACATGGGGTTGACCAAACTTGCAGAAACATGTTTATTTCTGCTGAAAAACACGTTTTGACCCTTTCTGCACACTGGGGTTAACAGCTGAGTGTGTGGGCTCTTCTGAACCTTGCTGTTACATGGGGATTCAGTTGTCTGAAAAAACGCGTTTATTTCGGGCTGAAAAACACGTTTTGAAAAGTGTGTTGTTACTGCCCCATAACTTACATAGGGTTGACCAAACTTGCAGAAACATGTTTATTTCTGCTGAAAAACACGTTTTGACCCTTTCTGCACACTGGGGTTAAGAGCTGAGTGTGTGGGCTCTTCTGAACCTTGCTGTTACATGGGGATTCAGTTGTCTGAAAAAACGCGTTTATTTCGGGCTGAAAAACACGTTTTGAAAAGTGTGCTGTTACTGTCCCATAACTTACATGGGGTTGACCAAACTTGCAGAAACATGTTTATTTCTGCTGAAAAACACGTTTTGACCCTTTCTGCACACTGGGGTTAAGAGCTGAGTGTGTGGGCTCTTCTGAACCTTGCTGTTACATGGGGATTCAGTTGTCTGAAAAAACGCGTTTATTTCGGGCTGAAAAACACGTTTTGAAAAGTGTGTTGTTACTGCCCCATAACTTACATGGGGTTGACCAAACTTGCAGAAACATGTTTATTTCTGCTGAAAAACACGTTTTGACCCTTTCTGCACACTGGGGTTAAGAGCTGAGTGTGTGGGCTCTTCTGAGCCTTGCTGTTACATGGGGATTCAGTTGTCTGAAAAAACGCGTTTATTTCGGGCTGAAAAACACGTTTTGAAAAGTGTGCTGTTACTGCCCCATAACTTACATGGGGTTGACCAAACTTGCAGAAACATGTTTATTTCTGCTGAAAAACACGTTTTGACCCTTTCTGCACACTGGGGTTAAGAGCTGAGTGTGTGGGCTCTTCTGAGCCTTGCTGTTACATAGGGATTCAGTTGTCTGAAAAAACGCGTTTATTTCGGGCTGAAAAACACGTTTTGAAAAGTGTGTTGTTACTGCCCCAAAACTTACATGGGGTTGACCAAACTTGCAGAAACATGTTTATTTCTGCTGAAAAACACGTTTTGACCCTTTCTGCACACTGGGGTTAAGAGCTGAGTGTGTGGGCTCTTCTGAACCTTGCTGTTACATAGGGATTCAGTTGTCTGAAAAAACGCGTTTATTTCGGGCTGAAAAACACGTTTTGAAAAGTGTGCTGTTACTGCCCCATAACTTACATGGGGTTGACCAAACTTGCAGAAACATGTTTATTTCTGCTGAAAAACACGTTTTGACCCTTTCTGCACACTGGGGTTAAGAGCTGAGTGTGTGGGCTCTTCTTAGCCTTGCTGTTACATGGGGATTCAGTTGTCTGAAAAAACGCGTTTATTTCGGGCTGAAAAACACGTTTTGAAAAGTGTGCTGTTACTGCCCCATAACTTACATGGGGTTGACCAAACTTGCAGAAACATGTTTATTTCTGCTGAAAAACACGTTTTGACCCTTTCTGCACACTGGGGTTAAGAGCTGAGTGTGTGGGCTCTTCTGAGCCTTGCTGTTACATAGGGATTCAGTTGTCTGAAAAAACGCGTTTATTTCGGGCTGAAAAACACGTTTTGAAAAGTGTGTTGTTACTGCCCCATAACTTACATGGGGTTGACCAAACTTGCAGAAACATGTTTATTTCTGCTGAAAAACACGTTTTGACCCTTTCTGCACACTGGGGTTAAGATCTGAGTGTGTGGGCTCTTCTGAACCTTGCTGTTACATGGGGATTCAGTTGTCTGAAAAAACGCGTTTATTTCGGGCTGAAAAACACGTTTTGAAAAGTGTGTTGTTACTGCCCCATAACTTACATGGGGTTGACCAAACTTGCAGAAACATGTTTATTTCTGCTGAAAAACACGTTTTGACCCTTTCTGCACACTGGGGTTAAGAGCTGAGTGTGTGGGCTCTTCTGAGCCTTGCTGTTACATAGGGATTCAGTTGTCTGAAAAAACGCGTTTATTTCGGGCTGAAAAACACGTTTTGAAAAGTGTGTTGTTACTGCCCCATAACTTACATGGGGTTGACCAAACTTGCAGAAACATGTTTATTTCTGCTGAAAAACACGTTTTGACCCTTTCTGCACACTGGGGTTAAGATCTGAGTGTGTGGGCTCTTCTGAACCTTGCTGTTACATGGGGATTCAGTTGTCTGAAAAAACGCGTTTATTTCGGGCTGAAAAACACGTTTTGAAAAGTGTGTTGTTACTGCCCCATAACTTACATGGGGTTGACCAAACTTGCAGAAACATGTTTATTTCTGCTGAAAAACACGTTTTGACCCTTTCTGCACACTGGGGATAAGAGCTGAGTGTGTGGGCTCTTCTGAACCTTGCTGTTACATGGGGATTCAGTTGTCTGAAAAAACGCGTTTATTTCGGGCTGAAAAACACGTTTTGAAAAGTGTGTTGTTACTGCCCCATAACTTACATGGGGTTGACCAAACTTGCAGAAACATGTTTATTTCTGCTGAAAAACACGTTTTGACCCTTTCTGCACACTGGGGTTAAGAGGTGAGTGTGTGGGCTCTTCTGAGCCTTGCTGTTACATGGGGATTCAGTTGTCTGAAAAAACGCGTTTATTTCGGGCTGAAAAACACGTTTTGAAAAGTGTGTTGTTACTGCCCCATAACTTACATGGGGTTGACCAAACTTGCAGAAACATGTTTATTTCTGCTGAAAAACACGTTTTGACCCTTTCTGCACACTGGGGTTAACAGCTGAGTGTGTGGGCTCTTCTGAACCTTGCTGTTACATGGGGATTCAGTTGTCTGAAAAAACGCGTTTATTTCGGGCTGAAAAACACGTTTTGAAAAGTGTGTTGTTACTGCCCCATAACTTACATAGGGTTGACCAAACTTGCAGAAACATGTTTATTTCTGCTGAAAAACACGTTTTGACCCTTTCTGCACACTGGGGTTAAGAGCTGAGTGTGTGGGCTCTTCTGAACCTTGCTGTTACATGGGGATTCAGTTGTCTGAAAAAACGCGTTTATTTCGGGCTGAAAAACACGTTTTGAAAAGTGTGCTGTTACTGTCCCATAACTTACATGGGGTTGACCAAACTTGCAGAAACATGTTTATTTCTGCTGAAAAACACGTTTTGACCCTTTCTGCACACTGGGGTTAAGAGCTGAGTGTGTGGGCTCTTCTGAACCTTGCTGTTACATGGGGATTCAGTTGTCTGAAAAAACGCGTTTATTTCGGGCTGAAAAACACGTTTTGAAAAGTGTGTTGTTACTGCCCCATAACTTACATGGGGTTGACCAAACTTGCAGAAACATGTTTATTTCTGCTGAAAAACACGTTTTGACCCTTTCTGCACACTGGGGTTAAGAGCTGAGTGTGTGGGCTCTTCTGAACCTTGCTGTTACATGGGGATTCAGTTGTCTGAAAAAACGCGTTTATTTCGGGCTGAAAAACACGTTTTGAAAAGTGTGTTGTTACTGCCCCATAACTTACATAGGGTTGACCAAACTTGCAGAAACATGTTTATTTCAGCTGAAAAACACGTTTTGACCCTTTCTGCACACTGGGGTTAAGAGCTGAGTGTGTGGGCTCTTCTGAGCCTTGCTGTTACATAGGGATTCAGTTGTCTGAAAAAACGTGTTTATTTCGGGCTGAAAAACACGTTTTGAAAAGTGTGCTGTTACTGCCCCATAACTTACATGGGGTTGACCAAACTTGCAGAAACATGTTTATTTCTGCTGAAAAACACGTTTTGACCCTTTCTGCACACTGGGGTTAAGAGCTGAGTGTGTGGGCTCTTCTGAGCCTTGCTGTTACATAGGGATTCAGTTGTCTGAAAAAACGCGTTTATTTCGGGCTGAAAAACACGTTTTGAAAAGTGTGCTGTTACTGCCCCATAACTTACATGGGGTTGACCAAACTTGCAGAAACATGTTTATTTCTGCTGAAAAACACGTTTTGACCCTTTCTGCACACTGGGGTTAAGATCTGAGTGTGTGGGCTCTTCTGAACCTTGCTGTTACATGGGGATTCAGTTGTCTGAAAAAACGCGTTTATTTCGGGCTGAACAACACGTTTTGAAAAGTGTGTTGTTACTGCCCCATAACTTACATGGGGTTGACCAAACTTGCAGAAACATGTTTATTTCTGCTGAAAAACACGTTTTGACCCTTTCTGCACACTGGGGTTAAGAGCTGAGTGTGTGGGCTCTTCTGAGCCTTGCTGTTACATGGGGATTCAGTTGTCTGAAAAAACGTGTTTATTTCGGGCTGAAAAACACGTTTTGAAAAGTGTGTTGTTACTGCCCCATAACTTACATGGGGTTGACCAAACTTTCAGAAACATGTTTATTTCTGCTGAAAAACACGTTTTGACCCTTTCTGCACACTGGGGTTAAAAGCTGAGTGTGTGGGCTCTTCAGAACCTTGCTGTTACATGGGGATTCAGTTGTCTGAAAAAACGCGTTTATTTCGGGCTGAAAAACACGTTTTGAAAAGTGTGCTGTTACTGCCCCATAACTTACATGGGGTTGACCAAACTTGCAGAAACATGTTTATTTCAGCTGAAAAACACGTTTTGACCCTTTCTGCACACTGGGGTTAAGAGCTGAGTGTGTGGGCTCTTCTGAACCTTGCTGTTACATGGGGATTCAGTTGTCTGAAAAAACGCGTTTATTTCGGGCTGAAAAACACGTTTTGAAAAGTGTGTTGTTACTGCCCCATAACTTACATAGGGTTGACCAAACTTGCAGAAACATGTTTATTTCTGCTGAAAAACACGTTTTGACCCTTTCTGCACACTGGGGTTAAGAGCTGAGTGTGTGGGCTCTTCTGAACCTTGCTGTTACATGGGGATTCAGTTGTCTGAAAAAACGCGTTTATTTCGGGCTGAAAAACACGTTTTGAAAAGTGTGCTGTTACTGTCCCATAACTTACATGGGGTTGACCAAACTTGCAGAAACATGTTTATTTCTGCTGAAAAACACGTTTTGACCCTTTCTGCACACTGGGGTTAAGAGCTGAGTGTGTGGGCTCTTCTGAACCTTGCTGTTACATGGGGATTCAGTTGTCTGAAAAAACGTGTTTATTTCGGGCTGAAAAACACGTTTTGAAAAGTGTGTTGTTACTGCCCCATAACTTACATGGGGTTGACCAAACTTTCAGAAACATGTTTATTTCTGCTGAAAAACACGTTTTGACCCTTTCTGCACACTGGGGTTAAGAGCTGAGTGTGTGGGCTCTTCAGAACCTTGCTGTTACATGGGGATTCAGTTGTCTGAAAAAACGCGTTTATTTCGGGCTGAAAAACACGTTTTGAAAAGTGTGTTGTTACTGCCCCATAACTTACATAGGGTTGACCAAACTTGCAGAAACATGTTTATTTCTGCTGAAAAACACGTTTTGACCCTTTCTGCACACTGGGGTTAAGAGCTGAGTGTGTGGGCTCTTCTTAGCCTTGCTGTTACATGGGGATTCAGTTGTCTGAAAAAACGCGTTTATTTCGGGCTGAAAAACACGTTTTGAAAAGTGTGCTGTTACTGCCCCATAACTTACATGGGGTTGACCAAACTTGCAGAAACATGTTTATTTCTGCTGAAAAACACGTTTTGACCCTTTCTGCACACTGGGGTTAAGAGCTGAGTGTGTGGGCTCTTCTGAGCCTTGCTGTTACATAGGGATTCAGTTGTCTGAAAAAACGCGTTTATTTCGGGCTGAAAAACACGTTTTGAAAAGTGTGTTGTTACTGCCCCATAACTTACATGGGGTTGACCAAACTTGCAGAAACATGTTTATTTCTGCTGAAAAACACGTTTTGACCCTTTCTGCACACTGGGGTTAAGATCTGAGTGTGTGGGCTCTTCTGAACCTTGCTGTTACATGGGGATTCAGTTGTCTGAAAAAACGCGTTTATTTCGGGCTGAAAAACACGTTTTGAAAAGTGTGTTGTTACTGCCCCATAACTTACATGGGGTTGACCAAACTTGCAGAAACATGTTCATTTCTGCTGAAAAACACGTTTTGACCCTTTCTGCACACTGGGGTTAAGATCTGAGTGTGTGGGCTCTTCTGAACCTTGCTGTTACATGGGGATTCAGTTGTCTGAAAAAACGCGTTTATTTCGGGCTGAAAAACACGTTTTGAAAAGTGTGTTGTTACTGCCCCATAACTTACATGGGGTTGACCAAACTTGCAGAAACATGTTTATTTCTGCTGAAAAACACGTTTTGACCCTTTCTGCACACTGGGGATAAGAGCTGAGTGTGTGGGCTCTTCTGAACCTTGCTGTTACATGGGGATTCAGTTGTCTGAAAAAACGCGTTTATTTCGGGCTGAAAAACACGTTTTGAAAAGTGTGTTGTTACTGCCCCATAACTTACATGGGGTTGACCAAACTTGCAGAAACATGTTTATTTCTGCTGAAAAACACGTTTTGACCCTTTCTGCACACTGGGGTTAAGAGGTGAGTGTGTGGGCTCTTCTGAGCCTTGCTGTTACATGGGGATTCAGTTGTCTGAAAAAACGCGTTTATTTCGGGCTGAAAAACACGTTTTGAAAAGTGTGTTGTTACTGCCCCATAACTTACATGGGGTTGACCAAACTTGCAGAAACATGTTTATTTCTGCTGAAAAACACGTTTTGACCCTTTCTGCACACTGGGGTTAACAGCTGAGTGTGTGGGCTCTTCTGAACCTTGCTGTTACATGGGGATTCAGTTGTCTGAAAAAACGCGTTTATTTCGGGCTGAAAAACACGTTTTGAAAAGTGTGTTGTTACTGCCCCATAACTTACATAGGGTTGACCAAACTTGCAGAAACATGTTTATTTCTGCTGAAAAACACGTTTTGACCCTTTCTGCACACTGGGGTTAAGAGCTGAGTGTGTGGGCTCTTCTGAACCTTGCTGTTACATGGGGATTCAGTTGTCTGAAAAAACGCGTTTATTTCGGGCTGAAAAACACGTTTTGAAAAGTGTGCTGTTACTGTCCCATAACTTACATGGGGTTGACCAAACTTGCAGAAACATGTTTATTTCTGCTGAAAAACACGTTTTGACCCTTTCTGCACACTGGGGTTAAGAGCTGAGTGTGTGGGCTCTTCTGAACCTTGCTGTTACATGGGGATTCAGTTGTCTGAAAAAACGCGTTTATTTCGGGCTGAAAAACACGTTTTGAAAAGTGTGTTGTTACTGCCCCATAACTTACATGGGGTTGACCAAACTTGCAGAAACATGTTTATTTCTGCTGAAAAACACGTTTTGACCCTTTCTGCACACTGGGGTTAAGAGCTGAGTGTGTGGGCTCTTCTGAACCTTGCTGTTACATGGGGATTCAGTTGTCTGAAAAAACGCGTTTATTTCGGGCTGAAAAACACGTTTTGAAAAGTGTGTTGTTACTGCCCCATAACTTACATAGGGTTGACCAAACTTGCAGAAACATGTTTATTTCAGCTGAAAAACACGTTTTGACCCTTTCTGCACACTGGGGTTAAGAGCTGAGTGTGTGGGCTCTTCTGAGCCTTGCTGTTACATAGGGATTCAGTTGTCTGAAAAAACGTGTTTATTTCGGGCTGAAAAACACGTTTTGAAAAGTGTGCTGTTACTGCCCCATAACTTACATGGGGTTGACCAAACTTGCAGAAACATGTTTATTTCTGCTGAAAAACACGTTTTGACCCTTTCTGCACACTGGGGTTAAGAGCTGAGTGTGTGGGCTCTTCTGAGCCTTGCTGTTACATAGGGATTCAGTTGTCTGAAAAAACGCGTTTATTTCGGGCTGAAAAACACGTTTTGAAAAGTGTGCTGTTACTGCCCCATAACTTACATGGGGTTGACCAAACTTGCAGAAACATGTTTATTTCTGCTGAAAAACACGTTTTGACCCTTTCTGCACACTGGGGTTAAGATCTGAGTGTGTGGGCTCTTCTGAACCTTGCTGTTACATGGGGATTCAGTTGTCTGAAAAAACGCGTTTATTTCGGGCTGAACAACACGTTTTGAAAAGTGTGTTGTTACTGCCCCATAACTTACATGGGGTTGACCAAACTTGCAGAAACATGTTTATTTCTGCTGAAAAACACGTTTTGACCCTTTCTGCACACTGGGGTTAAGAGCTGAGTGTGTGGGCTCTTCTGAGCCTTGCTGTTACATGGGGATTCAGTTGTCTGAAAAAACGTGTTTATTTCGGGCTGAAAAACACGTTTTGAAAAGTGTGTTGTTACTGCCCCATAACTTACATGGGGTTGACCAAACTTTCAGAAACATGTTTATTTCTGCTGAAAAACACGTTTTGACCCTTTCTGCACACTGGGGTTAAAAGCTGAGTGTGTGGGCTCTTCAGAACCTTGCTGTTACATGGGGATTCAGTTGTCTGAAAAAACGCGTTTATTTCGGGCTGAAAAACACGTTTTGAAAAGTGTGCTGTTACTGCCCCATAACTTACATGGGGTTGACCAAACTTGCAGAAACATGTTTATTTCAGCTGAAAAACACGTTTTGACCCTTTCTGCACACTGGGGTTAAGAGCTGAGTGTGTGGGCTCTTCTGAACCTTGCTGTTACATGGGGATTCAGTTGTCTGAAAAAACGCGTTTATTTCGGGCTGAAAAACACGTTTTGAAAAGTGTGTTGTTACTGCCCCATAACTTACATAGGGTTGACCAAACTTGCAGAAACATGTTTATTTCTGCTGAAAAACACGTTTTGACCCTTTCTGCACACTGGGGTTAAGAGCTGAGTGTGTGGGCTCTTCTGAACCTTGCTGTTACATGGGGATTCAGTTGTCTGAAAAAACGCGTTTATTTCGGGCTGAAAAACACGTTTTGAAAAGTGTGCTGTTACTGTCCCATAACTTACATGGGGTTGACCAAACTTGCAGAAACATGTTTATTTCTGCTGAAAAACACGTTTTGACCCTTTCTGCACACTGGGGTTAAGAGCTGAGTGTGTGGGCTCTTCTGAACCTTGCTGTTACATGGGGATTCAGTTGTCTGAAAAAACGTGTTTATTTCGGGCTGAAAAACACGTTTTGAAAAGTGTGTTGTTACTGCCCCATAACTTACATGGGGTTGACCAAACTTTCAGAAACATGTTTATTTCTGCTGAAAAACACGTTTTGACCCTTTCTGCACACTGGGGTTAAGAGCTGAGTGTGTGGGCTCTTCAGAACCTTGCTGTTACATGGGGATTCAGTTGTCTGAAAAAACGCGTTTATTTCGGGCTGAAAAACACGTTTTGAAAAGTGTGTTGTTACTGCCCCATAACTTACATAGGGTTGACCAAACTTGCAGAAACATGTTTATTTCTGCTGAAAAACACGTTTTGACCCTTTCTGCACACTGGGGTTAAGAGCTGAGTGTGTGGGCTCTTCTTAGCCTTGCTGTTACATGGGGATTCAGTTGTCTGAAAAAACGCGTTTATTTCGGGCTGAAAAACACGTTTTGAAAAGTGTGTTGTTACTGCCCCATAACTTACATGGGGTTGACCAAACTTGCAGAAACATGTTTATTTCAGCTGAAAAACACGTTTTGACCCTTTCTGCACACTGGGGTTAAGAGCTGAGTGTGTGGGCTCTTCTGAACCTTGCTGTTACATGGGGATTCAGTTGTCTGAAAAAACGCGTTTATTTCGGGCTGAAAAACACGTTTTGAAAAGTGTGTTGTTACTGCCCCATAACTTACATAGGGTTGACCAAACTTGCAGAAACATGTTTATTTCTGCTGAAAAACACGTTTTGACCCTTTCTGCACACTGGGGTTAAGAGCTGAGTGTGTGGGCTCTTCTGAACCTTGCTGTTACATGGGGATTCAGTTGTCTGAAAAAACGCGTTTATTTCGGGCTGAAAAACACGTTTTGAAAAGTGTGTTGTTACTGCCCCATAACTTACATGGGGTTGACCAAACTTGCAGAAACATGTTTATTTCTGCTGAAAAACACGTTTTGACCCTTTCTGCACACTGGGGTTAAGAGCTGAGTGTGTGGGCTCTTCTTAGCCTTGCTGTTACATGGGGATTCAGTTGTCTGAAAAAACGCGTTTATTTCGGGCTGAAAAACACGTTTTGAAAAGTGTGCTGTTACTGCCCCATAACTTACATGGGGTTGACCAAACTTGCAGAAACATGTTTATTTCTGCTGAAAAACACGTTTTGACCCTTTCTGCACACTGGGGTTAAGAGCTGAGTGTGTGGGCTCTTCTGAGCCTTGCTGTTACATAGGGATTCAGTTGTCTGAAAAAACGCGTTTATTTCGGGCTGAAAAACACGTTTTGAAAAGTGTGTTGTTACTGCCCCATAACTTACATGGGGTTGACCAAACTTGCAGAAACATGTTTATTTCTGCTGAAAAACACGTTTTGACCCTTTCTGCACACTGGGGTTAAGATCTGAGTGTGTGGGCTCTTCTGAACCTTGCTGTTACATGGGGATTCAGTTGTCTGAAAAAACGCGTTTATTTCGGGCTGAAAAACACGTTTTGAAAAGTGTGTTGTTACTGCCCCATAACTTACATGGGGTTGACCAAACTTGCAGAAACATGTTCATTTCTGCTGAAAAACACGTTTTGACCCTTTCTGCACACTGGGGTTAAGATCTGAGTGTGTGGGCTCTTCTGAACCTTGCTGTTACATGGGGATTCAGTTGTCTGAAAAAACGCGTTTATTTCGGGCTGAAAAACACGTTTTGAAAAGTGTGTTGTTACTGCCCCATAACTTACATGGGGTTGACCAAACTTGCAGAAACATGTTTATTTCTGCTGAAAAACACGTTTTGACCCTTTCTGCACACTGGGGATAAGAGCTGAGTGTGTGGGCTCTTCTGAACCTTGCTGTTACATGGGGATTCAGTTGTCTGAAAAAACGCGTTTATTTCGGGCTGAAAAACACGTTTTGAAAAGTGTGTTGTTACTGCCCCATAACTTACATGGGGTTGACCAAACTTGCAGAAACATGTTTATTTCTGCTGAAAAACACGTTTTGACCCTTTCTGCACACTGGGGTTAAGAGGTGAGTGTGTGGGCTCTTCTGAGCCTTGCTGTTACATGGGGATTCAGTTGTCTGAAAAAACGCGTTTATTTCGGGCTGAAAAACACGTTTTGAAAAGTGTGTTGTTACTGCCCCATAACTTACATGGGGTTGACCAAACTTGCAGAAACATGTTTATTTCTGCTGAAAAACACGTTTTGACCCTTTCTGCACACTGGGGTTAACAGCTGAGTGTGTGGGCTCTTCTGAACCTTGCTGTTACATGGGGATTCAGTTGTCTGAAAAAACGCGTTTATTTCGGGCTGAAAAACACGTTTTGAAAAGTGTGTTGTTACTGCCCCATAACTTACATAGGGTTGACCAAACTTGCAGAAACATGTTTATTTCTGCTGAAAAACACGTTTTGACCCTTTCTGCACACTGGGGTTAAGATCTGAGTGTGTGGGCTCTTCTGAACCTTGCTGTTACATGGGGATTCAGTTGTCTGAAAAAACGCGTTTATTTCGGGCTGAACAACACGTTTTGAAAAGTGTGTTGTTACTGCCCCATAACTTACATGGGGTTGACCAAACTTGCAGAAACATGTTTATTTCTGCTGAAAAACACGTTTTGACCCTTTCTGCACACTGGGGTTAAGAGCTGAGTGTGTGGGCTCTTCTGAGCCTTGCTGTTACATGGGGATTCAGTTGTCTGAAAAAACGTGTTTATTTCGGGCTGAAAAACACGTTTTGAAAAGTGTGTTGTTACTGCCCCATAACTTACATGGGGTTGACCAAACTTTCAGAAACATGTTTATTTCTGCTGAAAAACACGTTTTGACCCTTTCTGCACACTGGGGTTAAGAGCTGAGTGTGTGGGCTCTTCTGAACCTTGCTGTTACATGGGGATTCAGTTGTCTGAAAAAACGCGTTTATTTCGGGCTGAAAAACACGTTTTGAAAAGTGTGCTGTTACTGTCCCATAACTTACATGGGGTTGACCAAACTTGCAGAAACATGTTTATTTCTGCTGAAAAACACGTTTTGACCCTTTCTGCACACTGGGGTTAAGAGCTGAGTGTGTGGGCTCTTCTGAACCTTGCTGTTACATGGGGATTCAGTTGTCTGAAAAAACGTGTTTATTTCGGGCTGAAAAACACGTTTTGAAAAGTGTGTTGTTACTGCCCCATAACTTACATGGGGTTGACCAAACTTTCAGAAACATGTTTATTTCTGCTGAAAAACACGTTTTGACCCTTTCTGCACACTGGGGTTAAGAGCTGAGTGTGTGGGCTCTTCAGAACCTTGCTGTTACATGGGGATTCAGTTGTCTGAAAAAACGCGTTTATTTCGGGCTGAAAAACACGTTTTGAAAAGTGTGTTGTTACTGCCCCATAACTTACATAGGGTTGACCAAACTTGCAGAAACATGTTTATTTCTGCTGAAAAACACGTTTTGACCCTTTCTGCACACTGGGGTTAAGAGCTGAGTGTGTGGGCTCTTCTTAGCCTTGCTGTTACATGGGGATTCAGTTGTCTGAAAAAACGCGTTTATTTCGGGCTGAAAAACACGTTTTGAAAAGTGTGCTGTTACTGCCCCATAACTTACATGGGGTTGACCAAACTTGCAGAAACATGTTTATTTCTGCTGAAAAACACGTTTTGACCCTTTCTGCACACTGGGGTTAAGAGCTGAGTGTGTGGGCTCTTCTGAGCCTTGCTGTTACATAGGGATTCAGTTGTCTGAAAAAACGCGTTTATTTCGGGCTGAAAAACACGTTTTGAAAAGTGTGTTGTTACTGCCCCATAACTTACATGGGGTTGACCAAACTTGCAGAAACATGTTTATTTCTGCTGAAAAACACGTTTTGACCCTTTCTGCACACTGGGGTTAAGATCTGAGTGTGTGGGCTCTTCTGAACCTTGCTGTTACATGGGGATTCAGTTGTCTGAAAAAACGCGTTTATTTCGGGCTGAAAAACACGTTTTGAAAAGTGTGTTGTTACTGCCCCATAACTTACATAGGGTTGACCAAACTTGCAGAAACATGTTTATTTCTGCTGAAAAACACGTTTTGACCCTTTCTGCACACTGGGGTTAAGAGCTGAGTGTGTGGGCTCTTCTTAGCCTTGCTGTTACATGGGGATTCAGTTGTCTGAAAAAACGCGTTTATTTCGGGCTGAAAAACACGTTTTGAAAAGTGTGCTGTTACTGCCCCATAACTTACATGGGGTTGACCAAACTTGCAGAAACATGTTTATTTCTGCTGAAAAACACGTTTTGACCCTTTCTGCACACTGGGGTTAAGAGCTGAGTGTGTGGGCTCTTCTGAGCCTTGCTGTTACATAGGGATTCAGTTGTCTGAAAAAACGCGTTTATTTCGGGCTGAAAAACACGTTTTGAAAAGTGTGTTGTTACTGCCCCATAACTTACATGGGGTTGACCAAACTTGCAGAAACATGTTTATTTCTGCTGAAAAACACGTTTTGACCCTTTCTGCACACTGGGGTTAACAGCTGAGTGTGTGGGCTCTTCTGAACCTTGCTGTTACATGGGGATTCAGTTGTCTGAAAAAACGCGTTTATTTCGGGCTGAAAAACACGTTTTGAAAAGTGTGTTGTTACTGCCCCATAACTTACATAGGGTTGACCAAACTTGCAGAAACATGTTTATTTCTGCTGAAAAACACGTTTTGACCCTTTCTGCACACTGGGGTTAAGATCTGAGTGTGTGGGCTCTTCTGAACCTTGCTGTTACATGGGGATTCAGTTGTCTGAAAAAACGCGTTTATTTCGGGCTGAACAACACGTTTTGAAAAGTGTGTTGTTACTGCCCCATAACTTACATGGGGTTGACCAAACTTGCAGAAACATGTTTATTTCTGCTGAAAAACACGTTTTGACCCTTTCTGCACACTGGGGTTAAGAGCTGAGTGTGTGGGCTCTTCTGAGCCTTGCTGTTACATGGGGATTCAGTTGTCTGAAAAAACGTGTTTATTTCGGGCTGAAAAACACGTTTTGAAAAGTGTGTTGTTACTGCCCCATAACTTACATGGGGTTGACCAAACTTTCAGAAACATGTTTATTTCTGCTGAAAAACACGTTTTGACCCTTTCTGCACACTGGGGTTAAGAGCTGAGTGTGTGGGCTCTTCTGAACCTTGCTGTTACATGGGGATTCAGTTGTCTGAAAAAACGCGTTTATTTCGGGCTGAAAAACACGTTTTGAAAAGTGTGCTGTTACTGTCCCATAACTTACATGGGGTTGACCAAACTTGCAGAAACATGTTTATTTCTGCTGAAAAACACGTTTTGACCCTTTCTGCACACTGGGGTTAAGAGCTGAGTGTGTGGGCTCTTCTGAACCTTGCTGTTACATGGGGATTCAGTTGTCTGAAAAAACGTGTTTATTTCGGGCTGAAAAACACGTTTTGAAAAGTGTGTTGTTACTGCCCCATAACTTACATGGGGTTGACCAAACTTTCAGAAACATGTTTATTTCTGCTGAAAAACACGTTTTGACCCTTTCTGCACACTGGGGTTAAGAGCTGAGTGTGTGGGCTCTTCAGAACCTTGCTGTTACATGGGGATTCAGTTGTCTGAAAAAACGCGTTTATTTCGGGCTGAAAAACACGTTTTGAAAAGTGTGTTGTTACTGCCCCATAACTTACATAGGGTTGACCAAACTTGCAGAAACATGTTTATTTCTGCTGAAAAACACGTTTTGACCCTTTCTGCACACTGGGGTTAAGAGCTGAGTGTGTGGGCTCTTCTTAGCCTTGCTGTTACATGGGGATTCAGTTGTCTGAAAAAACGCGTTTATTTCGGGCTGAAAAACACGTTTTGAAAAGTGTGCTGTTACTGCCCCATAACTTACATGGGGTTGACCAAACTTGCAGAAACATGTTTATTTCTGCTGAAAAACACGTTTTGACCCTTTCTGCACACTGGGGTTAAGAGCTGAGTGTGTGGGCTCTTCTGAGCCTTGCTGTTACATAGGGATTCAGTTGTCTGAAAAAACGCGTTTATTTCGGGCTGAAAAACACGTTTTGAAAAGTGTGTTGTTACTGCCCCATAACTTACATGGGGTTGACCAAACTTGCAGAAACATGTTTATTTCTGCTGAAAAACACGTTTTGACCCTTTCTGCACACTGGGGTTAAGATCTGAGTGTGTGGGCTCTTCTGAACCTTGCTGTTACATGGGGATTCAGTTGTCTGAAAAAACGCGTTTATTTCGGGCTGAAAAACACGTTTTGAAAAGTGTGTTGTTACTGCCCCATAACTTACATAGGGTTGACCAAACTTGCAGAAACATGTTTATTTCTGCTGAAAAACACGTTTTGACCCTTTCTGCACACTGGGGTTAAGAGCTGAGTGTGTGGGCTCTTCTTAGCCTTGCTGTTACATGGGGATTCAGTTGTCTGAAAAAACGCGTTTATTTCGGGCTGAAAAACACGTTTTGAAAAGTGTGCTGTTACTGCCCCATAACTTACATGGGGTTGACCAAACTTGCAGAAACATGTTTATTTCTGCTGAAAAACACGTTTTGACCCTTTCTGCACACTGGGGTTAAGAGCTGAGTGTGTGGGCTCTTCTGAGCCTTGCTGTTACATAGGGATTCAGTTGTCTGAAAAAACGCGTTTATTTCGGGCTGAAAAACACGTTTTGAAAAGTGTGTTGTTACTGCCCCATAACTTACATGGGGTTGACCAAACTTGCAGAAACATGTTTATTTCTGCTGAAAAACACGTTTTGACCCTTTCTGCACACTGGGGTTAAGATCTGAGTGTGTGGGCTCTTCTGAACCTTGCTGTTACATGGGGATTCAGTTGTCTGAAAAAACGCGTTTATTTCGGGCTGAAAAACACGTTTTGAAAAGTGTGTTGTTACTGCCCCATAACTTACATGGGGTTGACCAAACTTGCAGAAACATGTTTATTTCTGCTGAAAAACACGTTTTGACCCTTTCTGCACACTGGGGATAAGAGCTGAGTGTGTGGGCTCTTCTGAACCTTGCTGTTACATGGGGATTCAGTTGTCTGAAAAAACGCGTTTATTTCGGGCTGAAAAACACGTTTTGAAAAGTGTGTTGTTACTGCCCCATAACTTACATGGGGTTGACCAAACTTGCAGAAACATGTTTATTTCTGCTGAAAAACACGTTTTGACCCTTTCTGCACACTGGGGTTAAGAGGTGAGTGTGTGGGCTCTTCTGAGCCTTGCTGTTACATGGGGATTCAGTTGTCTGAAAAAACGCGTTTATTTCGGGCTGAAAAACACGTTTTGAAAAGTGTGTTGTTACTGCCCCATAACTTACATGGGGTTGACCAAACTTGCAGAAACATGTTTATTTCTGCTGAAAAACACGTTTTGACCCTTTCTGCACACTGGGGTTAACAGCTGAGTGTGTGGGCTCTTCTGAACCTTGCTGTTACATGGGGATTCAGTTGTCTGAAAAAACGCGTTTATTTCGGGCTGAAAAACACGTTTTGAAAAGTGTGCTGTTACTGCCCCATAACTTACATGGGGTTGACCAAACTTGCAGAAACATGTTTATTTCTGCTGAAAAACACGTTTTGACCCTTTCTGCACACTGGGGTTAAGAGCTGAGTGTGTGGGCTCTTCTGAGCCTTGCTGTTACATAGGGATTCAGTTGTCTGAAAAAACGCGTTTATTTCGGGCTGAAAAACACGTTTTGAAAAGTGTGTTGTTACTGCCCCATAACTTACATGGGGTTGACCAAACTTGCAGAAACATGTTTATTTCTGCTGAAAAACACGTTTTGACCCTTTCTGCACACTGGGGTTAAGATCTGAGTGTGTGGGCTCTTCTGAACCTTGCTGTTACATGGGGATTCAGTTGTCTGAAAAAACGCGTTTATTTCGGGCTGAAAAACACGTTTTGAAAAGTGTGTTGTTACTGCCCCATAACTTACATGGGGTTGACCAAACTTGCAGAAACATGTTCATTTCTGCTGAAAAACACGTTTTGACCCTTTCTGCACACTGGGGTTAAGATCTGAGTGTGTGGGCTCTTCTGAACCTTGCTGTTACATGGGGATTCAGTTGTCTGAAAAAACGCGTTTATTTCGGGCTGAAAAACACGTTTTGAAAAGTGTGTTGTTACTGCCCCATAACTTACATGGGGTTGACCAAACTTGCAGAAACATGTTTATTTCTGCTGAAAAACACGTTTTGACCCTTTCTGCACACTGGGGATAAGAGCTGAGTGTGTGGGCTCTTCTGAACCTTGCTGTTACATGGGGATTCAGTTGTCTGAAAAAACGCGTTTATTTCGGGCTGAAAAACACGTTTTGAAAAGTGTGTTGTTACTGCCCCATAACTTACATGGGGTTGACCAAACTTGCAGAAACATGTTTATTTCTGCTGAAAAACACGTTTTGACCCTTTCTGCACACTGGGGTTAAGAGGTGAGTGTGTGGGCTCTTCTGAGCCTTGCTGTTACATGGGGATTCAGTTGTCTGAAAAAACGCGTTTATTTCGGGCTGAAAAACACGTTTTGAAAAGTGTGTTGTTACTGCCCCATAACTTACATGGGGTTGACCAAACTTGCAGAAACATGTTTATTTCTGCTGAAAAACACGTTTTGACCCTTTCTGCACACTGGGGTTAACAGCTGAGTGTGTGGGCTCTTCTGAACCTTGCTGTTACATGGGGATTCAGTTGTCTGAAAAAACGCGTTTATTTCGGGCTGAAAAACACGTTTTGAAAAGTGTGTTGTTACTGCCCCATAACTTAAATAGGGTTGACCAAACTTGCAGAAACATGTTTATTTCTGCTGAAAAACACGTTTTGACCCTTTCTGCACACTGGGGTTAAGATCTGAGTGTGTGGGCTCTTCTGAACCTTGCTGTTACATGGGGATTCAGTTGTCTGAAAAAACGCGTTTATTTCGGGCTGAACAACACGTTTTGAAAAGTGTGTTGTTACTGCCCCATAACTTACATGGGGTTGACCAAACTTGCAGAAACATGTTTATTTCTGCTGAAAAACACGTTTTGACCCTTTCTGCACACTGGGGTTAAGAGCTGAGTGTGTGGGCTCTTCTGAGCCTTGCTGTTACATGGGGATTCAGTTGTCTGAAAAAACGTGTTTATTTCGGGCTGAAAAACACGTTTTGAAAAGTGTGTTGTTACTGCCCCATAACTTACATGGGGTTGACCAAACTTTCAGAAACATGTTTATTTCTGCTGAAAAACACGTTTTGACCCTTTCTGCACACTGGGGTTAAAAGCTGAGTGTGTGGGCTCTTCAGAACCTTGCTGTTACATGGGGATTCAGTTGTCTGAAAAAACGCGTTTATTTCGGGCTGAAAAACACGTTTTGAAAAGTGTGCTGTTACTGCCCCATAACTTACATGGGGTTGACCAAACTTGCAGAAACATGTTTATTTCAGCTGAAAAACACGTTTTGACCCTTTCTGCACACTGGGGTTAAGAGCTGAGTGTGTGGGCTCTTCTGAACCTTGCTGTTACATGGGGATTCAGTTGTCTGAAAAAACGCGTTTATTTCGGGCTGAAAAACACGTTTTGAAAAGTGTGTTGTTACTGCCCCATAACTTACATAGGGTTGACCAAACTTGCAGAAACATGTTTATTTCTGCTGAAAAACACGTTTTGACCCTTTCTGCACACTGGGGTTAAGAGCTGAGTGTGTGGGCTCTTCTGAACCTTGCTGTTACATGGGGATTCAGTTGTCTGAAAAAACGCGTTTATTTCGGGCTGAAAAACACGTTTTGAAAAGTGTGCTGTTACTGTCCCATAACTTACATGGGGTTGACCAAACTTGCAGAAACATGTTTATTTCTGCTGAAAAACACGTTTTGACCCTTTCTGCACACTGGGGTTAAGAGCTGA
This sequence comes from Lepisosteus platostomus, assembly GCF_059453375.1. NCBI lineage: Eukaryota > Metazoa > Chordata > Actinopteri > Semionotiformes > Lepisosteidae > Lepisosteus > Lepisosteus platostomus. Next base: position 15,793,850 of record NC_142621.1, on the reverse strand, counting down.
GTGTGTGGGCTCTTCTGAACCTTGCTGTTACATGGGGATTCAGTTGTCTGAAAAAACGTGTTTATTTCGGGCTGAAAAACACGTTTTGAAAAGTGTGTTGTTACTGCCCCATAACTTACATGGGGTTGACCAAACTTTCAGAAACATGTTTATTTCTGCTGAAAAACACGTTTTGACCCTTTCTGCACACTGGGGTTAAGAGCTGAGTGTGTGGGCTCTTCAGAACCTTGCTGTTACATGGGGATTCAGTTGTCTGAAAAAACGCGTTTATTTCGGGCTGAAAAACACGTTTTGAAAAGTGTGTTGTTACTGCCCCATAACTTACATAGGGTTGACCAAACTTGCAGAAACATGTTTATTTCTGCTGAAAAACACGTTTTGACCCTTTCTGCACACTGGGGTTAAGAGCTGAGTGTGTGGGCTCTTCTTAGCCTTGCTGTTACATGGGGATTCAGTTGTCTGAAAAAACGCGTTTATTTCGGGCTGAAAAACACGTTTTGAAAAGTGTGTTGTTACTGCCCCATAACTTACATGGGGTTGACCAAACTTGCAGAAACATGTTTATTTCTGCTGAAAAACACGTTTTGACCCTTTCTGCACACTGGGGTTAAGAGGTGAGTGTGTGGGCTCTTCTGAGCCTTGCTGTTACATGGGGATTCAGTTGTCTGAAAAAACGCGTTTATTTCGGGCTGAAAAACACGTTTTGAAAAGTGTGTTGTTACTGCCCCATAACTTACATGGGGTTGACCAAACTTGCAGAAACATGTTTATTTCTGCTGAAAAACACGTTTTGACCCTTTCTGCACACTGGGGTTAACAGCTGAGTGTGTGGGCTCTTCTGAACCTTGCTGTTACATGGGGATTCAGTTGTCTGAAAAAACGCGTTTATTTCGGGCTGAAAAACACGTTTTGAAAAGTGTGTTGTTACTGCCCCATAACTTACATAGGGTTGACCAAACTTGCAGAAACATGTTTATTTCTGCTGAAAAACACGTTTTGACCCTTTCTGCACACTGGGGTTAAGAGCTGAGTGTGTGGGCTCTTCTGAACCTTGCTGTTACATGGGGATTCAGTTGTCTGAAAAAACGCGTTTATTTCGGGCTGAAAAACACGTTTTGAAAAGTGTGCTGTTACTGTCCCATAACTTACATGGGGTTGACCAAACTTGCAGAAACATGTTTATTTCTGCTGAAAAACACGTTTTGACCCTTTCTGCACACTGGGGTTAAGAGCTGAGTGTGTGGGCTCTTCTGAAACTTGCTGTTACATGGGGATTCAGTTGTCTGAAAAAACGCGTTTATTTCGGGCTGAAAAACACGTTTTGAAAAGTGTGTTGTTACTGCCCCATAACTTACATGGGGTTGACCAAACTTGCAGAAACATGTTTATTTCTGCTGAAAAACACGTTTTGACCCTTTCTGCACACTGGGGTTAAGAGCTGAGTGTGTGGGCTCTTCTGAACCTTGCTGTTACATGGGGATTCAGTTGTCTGAAAAAACGCGTTTATTTCGGGCTGAAAAACACGTTTTGAAAAGTGTGTTGTTACTGCCCCATAACTTACATAGGGTTGACCAAACTTGCAGAAACATGTTTATTTCAGCTGAAAAACACGTTTTGACCCTTTCTGCACACTGGGGTTAAGAGCTGAGTGTGTGGGCTCTTCTGAGCCTTGCTGTTACATAGGGATTCAGTTGTCTGAAAAAACGTGTTTATTTCGGGCTGAAAAACACGTTTTGAAAAGTGTGCTGTTACTGCCCCATAACTTACATGGGGTTGACCAAACTTGCAGAAACATGTTTATTTCTGCTGAAAAACACGTTTTGACCCTTTCTGCACACTGGGGTTAAGAGCTGAGTGTGTGGGCTCTTCTGAGCCTTGCTGTTACATAGGGATTCAGTTGTCTGAAAAAACGCGTTTATTTCGGGCTGAAAAACACGTTTTGAAAAGTGTGTTGTTACTGCCCCATAACTTACATGGGGTTGACCAAACTTGCAGAAACATGTTTATTTCTGCTGAAAAACACGTTTTGACCCTTTCTGCACACTGGGGTTAAGATCTGAGTGTGTGGGCTCTTCTGAACCTTGCTGTTACATGGGGATTCAGTTGTCTGAAAAAACGCGTTTATTTCGGGCTGAAAAACACGTTTTGAAAAGTGTGTTGTTACTGCCCCATAACTTACATGGGGTTGACCAAACTTGCAGAAACATGTTCATTTCTGCTGAAAAACACGTTTTGACCCTTTCTGCACACTGGGGTTAAGATCTGAGTGTGTGGGCTCTTCTGAACCTTGCTGTTACATGGGGATTCAGTTGTCTGAAAAAACGCGTTTATTTCGGGCTGAAAAACACGTTTTGAAAAGTGTGTTGTTACTGCCCCATAACTTACATGGGGTTGACCAAACTTGCAGAAACATGTTTATTTCTGCTGAAAAACACGTTTTGACCCTTTCTGCACACTGGGGATAAGAGCTGAGTGTGTGGGCTCTTCTGAACCTTGCTGTTACATGGGGATTCAGTTGTCTGAAAAAACGCGTTTATTTCGGGCTGAAAAACACGTTTTGAAAAGTGTGTTGTTACTGCCCCATAACTTACATGGGGTTGACCAAACTTGCAGAAACATGTTTATTTCTGCTGAAAAACACGTTTTGACCCTTTCTGCACACTGGGGTTAAGAGGTGAGTGTGTGGGCTCTTCTGAGCCTTGCTGTTACATGGGGATTCAGTTGTCTGAAAAAACGCGTTTATTTCGGGCTGAAAAACACGTTTTGAAAAGTGTGTTGTTACTGCCCCATAACTTACATGGGGTTGACCAAACTTGCAGAAACATGTTTATTTCTGCTGAAAAACACGTTTTGACCCTTTCTGCACACTGGGGTTAACAGCTGAGTGTGTGGGCTCTTCTGAACCTTGCTGTTACATGGGGATTCAGTTGTCTGAAAAAACGCGTTTATTTCGGGCTGAAAAACACGTTTTGAAAAGTGTGCTGTTACTGCCCCATAACTTACATGGGGTTGACCAAACTTGCAGAAACATGTTTATTTCTGCTGAAAAACACGTTTTGACCCTTTCTGCACACTGGGGTTAAGAGCTGAGTGTGTGGGCTCTTCTGAGCCTTGCTGTTACATAGGGATTCAGTTGTCTGAAAAAACGCGTTTATTTCGGGCTGAAAAACACGTTTTGAAAAGTGTGTTGTTACTGCCCCATAACTTACATGGGGTTGACCAAACTTGCAGAAACATGTTTATTTCTGCTGAAAAACACGTTTTGACCCTTTCTGCACACTGGGGTTAAGATCTGAGTGTGTGGGCTCTTCTGAACCTTGCTGTTACATGGGGATTCAGTTGTCTGAAAAAACGCGTTTATTTCGGGCTGAAAAACACGTTTTGAAAAGTGTGTTGTTACTGCCCCATAACTTACATGGGGTTGACCAAACTTGCAGAAACATGTTCATTTCTGCTGAAAAACACGTTTTGACCCTTTCTGCACACTGGGGTTAAGATCTGAGTGTGTGGGCTCTTCTGAACCTTGCTGTTACATGGGGATTCAGTTGTCTGAAAAAACGCGTTTATTTCGGGCTGAAAAACACGTTTTGAAAAGTGTGTTGTTACTGCCCCATAACTTACATGGGGTTGACCAAACTTGCAGAAACATGTTTATTTCTGCTGAAAAACACGTTTTGACCCTTTCTGCACACTGGGGATAAGAGCTGAGTGTGTGGGCTCTTCTGAACCTTGCTGTTACATGGGGATTCAGTTGTCTGAAAAAACGCGTTTATTTCGGGCTGAAAAACACGTTTTGAAAAGTGTGTTGTTACTGCCCCATAACTTACATGGGGTTGACCAAACTTGCAGAAACATGTTTATTTCTGCTGAAAAACACGTTTTGACCCTTTCTGCACACTGGGGTTAAGAGCTGAGTGTGTGGGCTCTTCTGAAACTTGCTGTTACATGGGGATTCAGTTGTCTGAAAAAACGCGTTTATTTCGGGCTGAAAAACACGTTTTGAAAAGTGTGTTGTTACTGCCCCATAACTTACATGGGGTTGACCAAACTTGCAGAAACATGTTTATTTCTGCTGAAAAACACGTTTTGACCCTTTCTGCACACTGGGGTTAAGAGCTGAGTGTGTGGGCTCTTCTGAACCTTGCTGTTACATGGGGATTCAGTTGTCTGAAAAAACGCGTTTATTTCGGGCTGAAAAACACGTTTTGAAAAGTGTGTTGTTACTGCCCCATAACTTACATAGGGTTGACCAAACTTGCAGAAACATGTTTATTTCAGCTGAAAAACACGTTTTGACCCTTTCTGCACACTGGGGTTAAGAGCTGAGTGTGTGGGCTCTTCTGAGCCTTGCTGTTACACAGGGATTCAGTTGTCTGAAAAAACGTGTTTATTTCGGGCTGAAAAACACGTTTTGAAAAGTGTGCTGTTACTGCCCCATAACTTACATGGGGTTGACCAAACTTGCAGAAACATGTTTATTTCTGCTGAAAAACACGTTTTGACCCTTTCTGCACACTGGGGTTAAGAGCTGAGTGTGTGGGCTCTTCTGAGCCTTGCTGTTACATAGGGATTCAGTTGTCTGAAAAAACGCGTTTATTTCGGGCTGAAAAACACGTTTTGAAAAGTGTGCTGTTACTGCCCCATAACTTACATGGGGTTGACCAAACTTGCAGAAACATGTTTATTTCTGCTGAAAAACACGTTTTGACCCTTTCTGCACACTGGGGTTAAGAGCTGAGTGTGTGGGCTCTTCAGAACCTTGCTGTTACATGGGGATTCAGTTGTCTGAAAAAACGCGTTTATTTCGGGCTGAAAAACACGTTTTGAAAAGTGTGTTGTTACTGCCCCATAACTTACATAGGGTTGACCAAACTTGCAGAAACATGTTTATTTCTGCTGAAAAACACGTTTTGACCCTTTCTGCACACTGGGGTTAAGAGCTGAGTGTGTGGGCTCTTCTTAGCCTTGCTGTTACATGGGGATTCAGTTGTCTGAAAAAACGCGTTTATTTCGGGCTGAAAAACACGTTTTGAAAAGTGTGCTGTTACTGCCCCATAACTTACATGGGGTTGACCAAACTTGCAGAAACATGTTTATTTCTGCTGAAAAACACGTTTTGACCCTTTCTGCACACTGGGGTTAAGAGCTGAGTGTGTGGGCTCTTCTGAGCCTTGCTGTTACATAGGGATTCAGTTGTCTGAAAAAACGCGTTTATTTCGGGCTGAAAAACACGTTTTGAAAAGTGTGTTGTTACTGCCCCATAACTTACATGGGGTTGACCAAACTTGCAGAAACATGTTTATTTCTGCTGAAAAACACGTTTTGACCCTTTCTGCACACTGGGGTTAAGATCTGAGTGTGTGGGCTCTTCTGAACCTTGCTGTTACATGGGGATTCAGTTGTCTGAAAAAACGCGTTTATTTCGGGCTGAAAAACACGTTTTGAAAAGTGTGTTGTTACTGCCCCATAACTTACATGGGGTTGACCAAACTTGCAGAAACATGTTCATTTCTGCTGAAAAACACGTTTTGACCCTTTCTGCACACTGGGGTTAAGATCTGAGTGTGTGGGCTCTTCTGAACCTTGCTGTTACATGGGGATTCAGTTGTCTGAAAAAACGCGTTTATTTCGGGCTGAAAAACACGTTTTGAAAAGTGTGTTGTTACTGCCCCATAACTTACATGGGGTTGACCAAACTTGCAGAAACATGTTTATTTCTGCTGAAAAACACGTTTTGACCCTTTCTGCACACTGGGGATAAGAGCTGAGTGTGTGGGCTCTTCTGAACCTTGCTGTTACATGGGGATTCAGTTGTCTGAAAAAACGCGTTTATTTCGGGCTGAAAAACACGTTTTGAAAAGTGTGTTGTTACTGCCCCATAACTTACATGGGGTTGACCAAACTTGCAGAAACATGTTTATTTCTGCTGAAAAACACGTTTTGACCCTTTCTGCACACTGGGGTTAAGAGGTGAGTGTGTGGGCTCTTCTGAGCCTTGCTGTTACATGGGGATTCAGTTGTCTGAAAAAACGCGTTTATTTCGGGCTGAAAAACACGTTTTGAAAAGTGTGTTGTTACTGCCCCATAACTTACATAGGGTTGACCAAACTTGCAGAAACATGTTTATTTCTGCTGAAAAACACGTTTTGACCCTTTCTGCACACTGGGGTTAAGAGCTGAGTGTGTGGGCTCTTCTGAACCTTGCTGTTACATGGGGATTCAGTTGTCTGAAAAAACGCGTTTATTTCGGGCTGAAAAACACGTTTTGAAAAGTGTGCTGTTACTGTCCCATAACTTACATGGGGTTGACCAAACTTGCAGAAACATGTTTATTTCTGCTGAAAAACACGTTTTGACCCTTTCTGCACACTGGGGTTAAGAGCTGAGTGTGTGGGCTCTTCTGAAACTTGCTGTTACATGGGGATTCAGTTGTCTGAAAAAACGCGTTTATTTCGGGCTGAAAAACACGTTTTGAAAAGTGTGTTGTTACTGCCCCATAACTTACATGGGGTTGACCAAACTTGCAGAAACATGTTTATTTCTGCTGAAAAACACGTTTTGACCCTTTCTGCACACTGGGGTTAAGAGCTGAGTGTGTGGGCTCTTCTGAACCTTGCTGTTACATGGGGATTCAGTTGTCTGAAAAAACGCGTTTATTTCGGGCTGAAAAACACGTTTTGAAAAGTGTGTTGTTACTGCCCCATAACTTACATAGGGTTGACCAAACTTGCAGAAACATGTTTATTTCAGCTGAAAAACACGTTTTGACCCTTTCTGCACACTGGGGTTAAGAGCTGAGTGTGTGGGCTCTTCTGAGCCTTGCTGTTACATAGGGATTCAGTTGTCTGAAAAAACGTGTTTATTTCGGGCTGAAAAACACGTTTTGAAAAGTGTGCTGTTACTGCCCCATAACTTACATGGGGTTGACCAAACTTGCAGAAACATGTTTATTTCTGCTGAAAAACACGTTTTGACCCTTTCTGCACACTGGGGTTAAGAGCTGAGTGTGTGGGCTCTTCTGAGCCTTGCTGTTACATAGGGATTCAGTTGTCTGAAAAAACGCGTTTATTTCGGGCTGAAAAACACGTTTTGAAAAGTGTGCTGTTACTGCCCCATAACTTACATGGGGTTGACCAAACTTGCAGAAACATGTTTATTTCTGCTGAAAAACACGTTTTGACCCTTTCTGCACACTGGGGTTAAGATCTGAGTGTGTGGGCTCTTCTGAACCTTGCTGTTACATGGGGATTCAGTTGTCTGAAAAAACGCGTTTATTTCGGGCTGAACAACACGTTTTGAAAAGTGTGTTGTTACTGCCCCATAACTTACATGGGGTTGACCAAACTTGCAGAAACATGTTTATTTCTGCTGAAAAACACGTTTTGACCCTTTCTGCACACTGGGGTTAAGAGCTGAGTGTGTGGGCTCTTCTGAGCCTTGCTGTTACATGGGGATTCAGTTGTCTGAAAAAACGTGTTTATTTCGGGCTGAAAAACACGTTTTGAAAAGTGTGTTGTTACTGCCCCATAACTTACATGGGGTTGACCAAACTTTCAGAAACATGTTTATTTCTGCTGAAAAACACGTTTTGACCCTTTCTGCACACTGGGGTTAAAAGCTGAGTGTGTGGGCTCTTCAGAACCTTGCTGTTACATGGGGATTCAGTTGTCTGAAAAAACGCGTTTATTTCGGGCTGAAAAACACGTTTTGAAAAGTGTGCTCTTACTGCCCCATAACTTACATGGGGTTGACCAAACTTGCAGAAATATGTTTATTTCAGCTGAAAAACACGTTTTGACCCTTTCTGCACACTGGGGTTAAGAGCTGAGTGTGTGGGCTCTTCTGAACCTTGCTGTTACATGGGGATTCAGTTGTCTGAAAAAACGCGTTTATTTCGGGCTGAAAAACACGTTTTGAAAAGTGTGTTGTTACTGCCCCATAACTTACTTAGGGTTGACCAAACTTGCAGAAACATGTTTATTTCTGCTGAAAAACACGTTTTGACCCTTTCTGCACACTGGGGTTAAGAGCTGAGTGTGTGGGCTCTTCTGAACCTTGCTGTTACATGGGGATTCAGTTGTCTGAAAAAACGCGTTTATTTCGGGCTGAAAAACACGTTTTGAAAAGTGTGCTGTTACTGTCCCATAACTTACATGGGTTTGACCAAACTTGCAGAAACATGTTTATTTCTGCTGAAAAACACGTTTTGACCCTTTCTGCACACTGGGGTTAAGAGCTGAGTGTGTGGGCTCTTCTGAACCTTGCTGTTACATGGGGATTCAGTTGTCTGAAAAAACGTGTTTATTTCGGGCTGAAAAACACGTTTTGAAAAGTGTGTTGTTACTGCCCCATAACTTACATGGGGTTGACCAAACTTTCAGAAACATGTTTATTTCTGCTGAAAAACACGTTTTGACCCTTTCTGCACACTGGGGTTAAGAGCTGAGTGTGTGGGCTCTTCAGAACCTTGCTGTTACATGGGGATTCAGTTGTCTGAAAAAACGCGTTTATTTCGGGCTGAAAAACACGTTTTGAAAAGTGTGCTGTTACTGCCCCATAACTTACATGGGGTTGACCAAACTTGCAGAAACATGTTTATTTCAGCTGAAAAACACGTTTTGACCCTTTCTGCACACTGGGGTTAAGAGCTGAGTGTGTGGGCTCTTCTGAACCTTGCTGTTACATGGGGATTCAGTTGTCTGAAAAAACGCGTTTATTTCGGGCTGAAAAACACGTTTTGAAAAGTGTGTTGTTACTGCCCCATAACTTACATAGGGTTGACCAAACTTGCAGAAACATGTTTATTTCTGCTGAAAAACACGTTTTGACCCTTTCTGCACACTGGGGTTAAGAGCTGAGTGTGTGGGCTCTTCTGAACCTTGCTGTTACATGGGGATTCAGTTGTCTGAAAAAACGCGTTTATTTCGGGCTGAAAAACACGTTTTGAAAAGTGTGCTGTTACTGTCCCATAACTTACATGGGGTTGACCAAACTTGCAGAAACATGTTTATTTCTGCTGAAAAACACGTTTTGACCCTTTCTGCACACTGGGGTTAAGAGCTGAGTGTGTGGGCTCTTCTGAACCTTGCTGTTACATGGGGATTCAGTTGTCTGAAAAAACGCGTTTATTTCGGGCTGAAAAACACGTTTTGAAAAGTGTGCTGTTACTGTCCCACAACTTACATGGGGTTGACCAAACTTGCAGAAACATGTTTATTTCTGCTGAAAAACACGTTTTGACCCTTTCTGCACACTGGGGTTAAGAGCTGAGTGTGTGGGCTCTTCTGAACCTTGCTGTTACATGGGGATTCAGTTGTCTGAAAAAACGTGTTTATTTCGGGCTGAAAAACACGTTTTGAAAAGTGTGTTGTTACTGCCCCATAACTTACATGGGGTTGACCAAACTTGCAGAAACATGTTTATTTCTGCTGAAAAACACGTTTTGACCCTTTCTGCACACTGGGGTTAAGATCTGAGTGTGTGGGCTCTTCTGAACCTTGCTGTTACATGGGGATTCAGTTGTCTGAAAAAACGCGTTTATTTCGGGCTGAAAAACACGTTTTGAAAAGTGTGTTGTTACTGCCCCATAACTTACATGGGGTTGACCAAACTTGCAGAAACATGTTTATTTCTGCTGAAAAACACGTTTTGACCCTTTCTGCACACTAGGGTTAAGAGCTGAGTGTGTGGGCTCTTCTGAGCCTTGCTGTTACATAGGGATTCAGTTGTCTGAAAAAACGCGTTTATTTCGGGCTGAAAAACACGTTTTGAAAAGTGTGTTGTTACTGCCCCATAACTTACATGGGGTTGACCAAACTTGCAGAAACATGTTTATTTCTGCTGAAAAACACGTTTTGACCCTTTCTGCACACTGGGGTTAAGATCTGAGTGTGTGGGCTCTTCTGAACCTTGCTGTTACATGGGGATTCAGTTGTCTGAAAAAACGCGTTTATTTCGGGCTGAAAAACACGTTTTGAAAAGTGTGTTGTTACTGCCCCATAACTTACATGGGGTTGACCAAACTTGCAGAAACATGTTTATTTCTGCTGAAAAACACGTTTTGACCCTTTCTGCACACTGGGGATAAGAGCTGAGTGTGTGGGCTCTTCTGAACCTTGCTGTTACATGGGGATTCAGTTGTCTGAAAAAACGCGTTTATTTCGGGCTGAAAAACACGTTTTGAAAAGTGTGTTGTTACTGCCCCATAACTTACATAGGGTTGACCAAACTTGCAGAAACATGTTTATTTCTGCTGAAAAACACGTTTTGACCCTTTCTGCACACTGGGGTTAAGAGCTGAGTGTGTGGGCTCTTCTGAACCTTGCTGTTACATGGGGATTCAGTTGTCTGAAAAAACGCGTTTATTTCGGGCTGAAAAACACGTTTTGAAAAGTGTGCTGTTACTGTCCCATAACTTACATGGGGTTGACCAAACTTGCAGAAACATGTTTATTTCTGCTGAAAAACACGTTTTGACCCTTTCTGCACACTGGGGTTAAGAGCTGAGTGTGTGGGCTCTTCTGAACCTTGCTGTTACATGGGGATTCAGTTGTCTGAAAAAACGCGTTTATTTCGGGCTGAAAAACACGTTTTGAAAAGTGTGTTGTTACTGCCCCATAACTTACATGGGGTTGACCAAACTTGCAGAAACATGTTTATTTCTGCTGAAAAACACGTTTTGACCCTTTCTGCACACTGGGGTTAAGAGCTGAGTGTGTGGGCTCTTCTGAACCTTGCTGTTACATGGGGATTCAGTTGTCTGAAAAAACGCGTTTATTTCGGGCTGAAAAACACGTTTTGAAAAGTGTGTTGTTACTGCCCCATAACTTACATAGGGTTGACCAAACTTGCAGAAACATGTTTATTTCTGCTGAAAAACACGTTTTGACCCTTTCTGCACACTGGGGTTAAGAGCTGAGTGTGTGGGCTCTTCTGAGCCTTGCTGTTACATAGGGATTCAGTTGTCTGAAAAAACGCGTTTATTTCGGGCTGAAAAACACGTTTTGAAAAGTGTGCTGTTACTGCCCCATAACTTACATGGGGTTGACCAAACTTGCAGAAACATGTTTATTTCTGCTGAAAAACACGTTTTGACCCTTTCTGCACACTGGGGTTAAGATCTGAGTGTGTGGGCTCTTCTGAACCTTGCTGTTACATGGGGATTCAGTTGTCTGAAAAAACGCGTTTATTTCGGGCTGAAAAACACGTTTTGAAAAGTGTGTTGTTACTGCCCCATAACTTACATGGGGTTGACCAAACTTGCAGAAACATGTTTATTTCTGCTGAAAAACACGTTTTGACCCTTTCTGCACACTGGGGTTAAGAGCTGAGTGTGTGGGCTCTTCTGAGCCTTGCTGTTACATGGGGATTCAGTTGTCTGAAAAAACGTGTTTATTTCGGGCTGAAAAACACGTTTTGAAAAGTGTGTTGTTACTGCCCCATAACTTACATGGGGTTGACCAAACTTTCAGAAATGTTTATTTCTGCTGAAAAACACGTTTTGACCCTTTCTGCACACTGGGGTTAAAAGCTGAGTGTGTGGGCTCTTCAGAACCTTGCTGTTACATGGGGATTCAGTTGTCTGAAAAAACGCGTTTATTTCGGGCTGAAAAACACGTTTTGAAAAGTGTGCTGTTACTGCCCCATAACTTACATGGGGTTGACCAAACTTGCAGAAACATGTTTATTTCAGCTGAAAAACACGTTTTGACCCTTTCTGCACACTGGGGTTAAGAGCTGAGTGTGTGGGCTCTTCTGAACCTTGCTGTTACATGGGGATTCAGTTGTCTGAAAAAACGCGTTTATTTCGGGCTGAAAAACACGTTTTGAAAAGTGTGTTGTTACTGCCCCATAACTTACATAGGGTTGACCAAACTTGCAGAAACATGTTTATTTCTGCTGAAAAACACGTTTTGACCCTTTCTGCACACTGGGGTTAAGAGCTGAGTGTGTGGGCTCTTCTGAACCTTGCTGTTACATGGGGATTCAGTTGTCTGAAAAAACGCGTTTATTTCGGGCTGAAAAACACGTTTTGAAAAGTGTGCTGTTACTGTCCCATAACTTACATGGGGTTGACCAAACTTGCAGAAACATGTTTATTTCTGCTGAAAAACACGTTTTGACCCTTTCTGCACACTGGGGTTAAGAGCTGAGTGTGTGGGCTCTTCTGAACCTTGCTGTTACATGGGGATTCAGTTGTCTGAAAAAACGTGTTTATTTCGGGCTGAAAAACACGTTTTGAAAAGTGTGTTGTTACTGCCCCATAACTTACATGGGGTTGACCAAACTTTCAGAAACATGTTTATTTCTGCTGAAAAACACGTTTTGACCCTTTCTGCACACTGGGGTTAAGAGCTGAGTGTGTGGGCTCTTCAGAACCTTGCTGTTACATGGGGATTCAGTTGTCTGAAAAAACGCGTTTATTTCGGGCTGAAAAACACGTTTTGAAAAGTGTGCTGTTACTGCCCCATAACTTACATGGGGTTGACCAAACTTGCAGAAACATGTTTATTTCAGCTGAAAAACACGTTTTGACCCTTTCTGCACACTGGGGTTAAGAGCTGAGTGTGTGGGCTCTTCTGAACCTTGCTGTTACATGGGGATTCAGTTGTCTGAAAAAACGCGTTTATTTCGGGCTGAAAAACACGTTTTGAAAAGTGTGTTGTTACTGCCCCATAACTTACATAGGGTTGACCAAACTTGCAGAAACATGTTTATTTCTGCTGAAAAACACGTTTTGACCCTTTCTGCACACTGGGGTTAAGAGCTGAGTGTGTGGGCTCTTCTGAACCTTGCTGTTACATGGGGATTCAGTTGTCTGAAAAAACGCGTTTATTTCGGGCTGAAAAACACGTTTTGAAAAGTGTGCTGTTACTGTCCCATAACTTACATGGGGTTGACCAAACTTGCAGAAACATGTTTATTTCTGCTGAAAAACACGTTTTGACCCTTTCTGCACACTGGGGTTAAGAGCTGAGTGTGTGGGCTCTTCTGAACCTTGCTGTTACATGGGGATTCAGTTGTCTGAAAAAACGCGTTTATTTCGGGCTGAAAAACACGTTTTGAAAAGTGTGCTGTTACTGTCCCATAACTTACATGGGGTTGACCAAACTTGCAGAAACATGTTTATTTCTGCTGAAAAACACGTTTTGACCCTTTCTGCACACTGGGGTTAAGAGCTGAGTGTGTGGGCTCTTCTGAGCCTTGCTGTTACATGGGGATTCAGTTGTCTGAAAAAACGTGTTTATTTCGGGCTGAAAAACACGTTTTGAAAAGTGTGTTGTTACTGCCCCATAACTTACATGGGGTTGACCAAACTTTCAGAAACATGTTTATTTCTGCTGAAAAACACGTTTTGACCCTTTCTGCACACTGGGGTTAAGAGCTGAGTGTGTGGGCTCTTCTTAGCCTTGCTGTTACATGGGGATTCATTTGTCTGAAAAAACGCGTTTATTTCGGGCTGAAAAACACGTTTTGAAAAGTGTGCTGTTACTGCCCCATAACTTACATGGGGTTGACCAAACTTGCAGAAACATGTTTATTTCTGCTGAAAAACACGTTTTGACCCTTTCTGCACACTGGGGTTAAGATCTGAGTGTGTGGGCTCTTCTGAACCTTGCTGTTACATGGGGATTCAGTTGTCTGAAAAAACGCGTTTATTTCGGGCTGAAAAACACGTTTTGAAAAGTGTGTTGTTACTGCCCCATAACTTACATGGGGTTGACCAAACTTGCAGAAACATGTTTATTTCTGCTGAAAAACACGTTTTGACCCTTTCTGCACACTGGGGTTAAGAGCTGAGTGTGTGGGCTCTTCTGAGCCTTGCTGTTACATAGGGATTCAGTTGTCTGAAAAAACGCGTTTATTTCGGGCTGAAAAACACGTTTTGAAAAGTGTGTTGTTACTGCCCCATAACTTACATGGGGTTGACCAAACTTGCAGAAACATGTTTATTTCTGCTGAAAAACACGTTTTGACCCTTTCTGCACACTGGGGTTAAGATCTGAGTGTGTGGGCTCTTCTGAACCTTGCTGTTACATGGGGATTCAGTTGTCTGAAAAAACGCGTTTATTTCGGGCTGAAAAACACGTTTTGAAAAGTGTGTTGTTACTGCCCCATAACTTACATGGGGTTGACCAAACTTGCAGAAACATGTTTATTTCTGCTGAAAAACACGTTTTGACCCTTTCTGCACACTGGGGTTAAGAGCTGAGTGTGTGGGCTCTTCTGAACCTTGCTGTTACATGGGGATTCAGTTGTCTGAAAAAACGCGTTTATTTCGGGCTGAAAAACACGTTTTGAAAAGTGTGTTGTTACTGCCCCATAACTTACATGGGGTTGACCAAACTTGCAGAAACATGTTTATTTCTGCTGAAAAACACGTTTTGACCCTTTCTGCACACTGGGGTTAAGAGGTGAGTGTGTGGGCTCTTCTGAGCCTTGCTGTTACATGGGGATTCAGTTGTCTGAAAAAACGCGTTTATTTCGGGCTGAAAAACACGTTTTGAAAAGTGTGTTGTTACTGCCCCATAACTTACATGGGGTTGACCAAACTTGCAGAAACATGTTTATTTCTGCTGAAAAACACGTTTTGACCCTTTCTGCACACTGGGGTTAACAGCTGAGTGTGTGGGCTCTTCTGAACCTTGCTGTTACATGGGGATTCAGTTGTCTGAAAAAACGCGTTTATTTCGTGCTGAAAAACACGTTTTGAAAAGTGTGTTGTTACTGCCCCATAACTTACATAGGGTTGACCAAACTTGCAGAAACATGTTTATTTCTGCTGAAAAACACGTTTTGACCCTTTCTGCACACTGGGGTTAAGAGCTGAGTGTGTGGGCTCTTCTGAACCTTGCTGTTACATGGGGATTCAGTTGTCTGAAAAAACGCGTTTATTTCGGGCTGAAAAACACGTTTTGAAAAGTGTGCTGTTACTGTCCCATAACTTACATGGGGTTGACCAAACTTGCAGAAACATGTTTATTTCTGCTGAAAAACACGTTTTGACCCTTTCTGCACACTGGGGTTAAGAGCTGAGTGTGTGGGCTCTTCTGAGCCTTGCTGTTACATAGGGATTCAGTTGTCTGAAAAAACGCGTTTATTTCGGGCTGAAAAACACGTTTTGAAAAGTGTGTTGTTACTGCCCCATAACTTACATGGGGTTGACCAAACTTGCAGAAACCTGTTTATTTCTGCTGAAAAACACGTTTTGACCCTTTCTGCACACTGGGGTTAAGAGCTGAGTGTGTGGGCTCTTCTGAACCTTGCTGTTACATGGGGATTCAGTTGTCTGAAAAAACGCGTTTATTTCGGGCTGAAAAACACGTTTTGAAAAGTGTGTTGTTACTGCCCCATAACTTACATGGGGTTGACCAAACTTGCAGAAACATGTTTATTTCTGCTGAAAAACACGTTTTGACCCTTTCTGCACACTGGGGTTAAGATCTGAGTGTGTGGGCTCTTCTGAACCTTGCTGTTACATGGGGATTCAGTTGTCTGAAAAAACGCGTTTATTTCGGGCTGAAAAACACGTTTTGAAAAGTGTGCTGTTACTGTCCCATAACTTACATGGGGTTGACCAAACTTGCAGAAACATGTTTATTTCTGCTGAAAAACACGTTTTGACCCTTTCTGCACACTGGGGTTAAGAGCTGAGTGTGTGGGCTCTTCTGAACCTTGCTGTTACATGGGGATTCAGTTGTCTGAAAAAACGCGTTTATTTCGGGCTGAAAAACACGTTTTGAAAAGTGTGTTGTTACTGCCCCATAACTTACATGGGGTTGACCAAACTTGCAGAAACATGTTTATTTCTGCTGAAAAACACGTTTTGACCCTTTCTGCACACTGGGGTTAAGAGCTGAGTGTGTGGGCTCTTCTGAGCCTTGCTGTTACATGGGGATTCAGTTGTCTGAAAAAACGCGTTTATTTCGGGCTGAAAAACACGTTTTGAAAAGTGTGCTGTTACTGCCCCATAACTTACATGGGGTTGACCAAACTTGCAGAAACATGTTTATTTCTGCTGAAAAACACGTTTTGACCCTTTCTGCACACTGGGGTTAAGAGGTGAGTGTGTGGGCTCTTCTGAGCCTTGCTGTTACATGGGGATTCAGTTGTCTGAAAAAACGCGTTTATTTCGGGCTGAAAAACACGTTTTGAAAAGTGTGTTGTTACTGCCCCATAACTTACATGGGGTTGACCAAACTTGCAGAAACATGTTTATTTCTGCTGAAAAACACGTTTTGACCCTTTCTGCACACTGGGGTTAACAGCTGAGTGTGTGGGCTCTTCTGAACCTTGCTGTTACATGGGGATTCAGTTGTCTGAAAAAACGCGTTTATTTCGGGCTGAAAAACACGTTTTGAAAAGTGTGTTGTTACTGCCCCATAACTTACATAGGGTTGACCAAACTTGCAGAAACATGTTTATTTCTGCTGAAAAACACGTTTTGACCCTTTCTGCACACTGGGGTTAAGAGCTGAGTGTGTGGGCTCTTCTGAACCTTGCTGTTACATGGGGATTCAGTTGTCTGAAAAAACGCGTTTATTTCGGGCTGAAAAACACGTTTTGAAAAGTGTGCTGTTACTGTCCCATAACTTACATGGGGTTGACCAAACTTGCAGAAACATGTTTATTTCTGCTGAAAAACACGTTTTGACCCTTTCTGCACACTGGGGTTAAGAGCTGAGTGTGTGGGCTCTTCTGAGCCTTGCTGTTACATAGGGATTCAGTTGTCTGAAAAAACGCGTTTATTTCGGGCTGAAAAACACGTTTTGAAAAGTGTGTTGTTACTGCCCCATAACTTACATGGGGTTGACCAAACTTGCAGAAACCTGTTTATTTCTGCTGAAAAACACGTTTTGACCCTTTCTGCACACTGGGGTTAAGAGCTGAGTGTGTGGGCTCTTCTGAACCTTGCTGTTACATGGGGATTCAGTTGTCTGAAAAAACGCGTTTATTTCGGGCTGAAAAACACGTTTTGAAAAGTGTGTTGTTACTGCCCCATAACTTACATAGGGTTGACCAAACTTGCAGAAACATGTTTATTTCAGCTGAAAAACACGTTTTGACCCTTTCTGCACACTGGGGTTAAGAGCTGAGTGTGTGGGCTCTTCTGAGCCTTGCTGTTACATAGGGATTCAGTTGTCTGAAAAAACGCGTTTATTTCGGGCTGAAAAACACGTTTTGAAAAGTGTGCTGTTACTGCCCCATAACTTACATGGGGTTGACCAAACTTGCAGAAACATGTTTATTTCTGCTGAAAAACACGTTTTGACCCTTTCTGCACACTGGGGTTAAGAGCTGAGTGTGTGGGCTCTTCTGAGCCTTGCTGTTACATAGGGATTCAGTTGTCTGAAAAAACGCGTTTATTTCGGGCTGAAAAACACGTTTTGAAAAGTGTGCTGTTACTGCCCCATAACTTACATGGGGTTGACCAAACTTGCAGAAACATGTTTATTTCTGCTGAAAAACACGTTTTGACCCTTTCTGCACACTGGGGTTAAGATCTGAGTGTGTGGGCTCTTCTGAACCTTGCTGTTACATGGGGATTCAGTTGTCTGAAAAAACGCGTTTATTTCGGGCTGAAAAACACGTTTTGAAAAGTGTGCTGTTACTGTCCCATAACTTACATGGGGTTGACCAAACTTGCAGAAACATGTTTATTTCTGCTGAAAAACACGTTTTGACCCTTTCTGCACACTGGGGTTAAGAGCTGAGTGTGTGGGCTCTTCTGAACCTTGCTGTTACATGGGGATTCAGTTGTCTGAAAAAACGCGTTTATTTCGGGCTGAAAAACACGTTTTGAAAAGTGTGCTGTTACTGTCCCATAACTTACATGGGGTTGACCAAACTTGCAGAAACATGTTTATTTCTGCTGAAAAACACGTTTTGACCCTTTCTGCACACTGGGGTTAAGAGCTGAGTGTGTGGGCTCTTCTGAAACTTGCTGTTACATGGGGATTCAGTTGTCTGAAAAAACGCGTTTATTTCGGGCTGAAAAACACGTTTTGAAAAGTGTGTTGTTACTGCCCCATAACTTACATGGGGTTGACCAAACTTGCAGAAACATGTTTATTTCTGCTGAAAAACACGTTTTGACCCTTTCTGCACACTGGGGTTAAGAGCTGAGTGTGTGGGCTCTTCTGAACCTTGCTGTTACATGGGGATTCA